>NC_133126.1:160562628-160930128 GCF_048418815.1 Hemitrygon akajei
TTTAAGAAAACTATAATATAAAAGCAAGGATGAGGACTTTCTTGAGCCAGAGGGTTGTGAATCTGTGGAATTCATGACCATAAATGCCTGTGGAAGCCAAGTCATTGGATATATTTAAAAGCTGATGTTGATATACTCTTGACTCGTAAGGGTGTCAAAAGCTATGGAGAGAAGGCAGGACAATGGGATTGAGAAGAATAATAAATTGGTTATTATAGCAGACTTAATGGGCCAAATAGCTGAATTCTGCTCCTATGGTCCTATAGACTTTGGGTCACATGGTAATGCTGAGGCTTTATAAGGCATTAGTCAGGCCATATATTGAGTATTCAGAGCAATTTTGACCCTATATCTTAGGAAGGATTTGTTGACATTGGAAAGAATCCAGACGAGGTTTACAAGAATGATCCTGGGAATGAAAAGGTTAATATTTGAGGAGCGTTTGATGGCTCTGGGCCTGTGCTTGTTGGAGTGTAGAAGAAAGAGAAGGGATCTCATTGAAACCTACCAAATATTGAAAGACACACAGTAGATAAAGTGGTTATGGGGAAGATTTTTCCAATAGTTTGAATGTCTAGGACCAGAGGGCACAACCTCAGAACACAAAAATGTCCCTTTAGAACAAAGATGAGGATGAATTTCTTTAGCCAGTGCATGGTGAACCTATGAAATTCATTGCCCAAGACAGCTGTTGAGGTCAAGTCACTGGGTATATTTCAAGTGGATGTTGATATGTTCTTGATTAGTAAGGCTGTCAAAGATTATGGGGAGAAGGCAGGAGAATGGGATTGAGAAGGAAAAATTAATCTGTCATGATCTAATAGAAGAGCTGACTCAATGGGTTGAATGGCCTAAATCTGCTTCTATATCTTATGGTCTTAAATAATAGCTTGGTTTTATAATCCGCAGCCCTCTTTGCAAATTACAACATTCCCTCTCCATCTCTATAATCTTCACCAGCCCCATAAACCCCAGATCTACCCAATATCTGGCTTCTTGCTCTCCCTGACTAGAATTCACTTCTCTCTGCCTTCTTATCTCTTTTTTTTCTCCTTTAAGACCTACTTTAAACCTACCTTCAATTCCAGTGTTCCTCTACAGAGTCTGTGCAAATTCTGTTTGGCAATATCTACCACATGTCCAAATGAAGTAGATTTAGAAATTCATCTATGTCGGAGCCGATCTTTCTTTTCAATGAATTTGGACTATTTTCTTTCTTTAACAGCAGCAATTTCAACTTTGATTACAAGATTTTAATCTTTACAGGTTCAACTAAGTTACTCCTAACCTAGAAGGAATTTTAGAAAAGCTTTAACAAGTTGAAGCAAGAACAGTACATCCAGTGATGATCAAATCAAAATGTTCTATCAAGTTTGCTCTTCTTCATTAGATATCTACTTGCACAGGAAAATATCAATAAGTTTCAATAGATACATTTAATGTCAGAAAAAGATATACAATATACATCTTGAAATTATTTTTCTTCACAAACATCCACAAAAACAGAGGAGTGCCCCAAAGAATGAACAACAATTAAAACGTTAGAATCCCAACCCCCCCAGCTTCCCCCTCCCACGCACAAGCAGCAGCAAGACAATTACCCCCACCTGCAAAAAAGCATCAGCACCCTCCACTGAGCACTCAGTCATGCAGCAAAGCATCAATAAAGATACAGACTTGCACTACCCCAAAACCTGTTCATTCACCTGGTCTCATTTGACACACCATAAGCTCTCTTTCTCCATAATAAGGAGAAAAGAGGTGTCCCTGTTTCTGAAATGTTTTAACTATAAACTTCATAAAGATTGGATATCTGGATGTTATATTATTAAATCATCACTTATCAAACAATTTCATGTAACCTTAAAGAGGATTCAAAACTATGCAAAGTTCTCTAGGGACAGAATTATTGAGAGTAACAACCTTTTGCTTCAACCCAATAAAATTCAAACCCCGCAGTTCTGTGCTCAAGTAGCTGAGTAATTACTCTGGCACTGGGAAATTCACAGAAAACCATTTTTGCAGATGCTTTATGATTGTAACCACCTGTGCTTAGAAAGATAATCAATTCAACTTTTTAAAGTGTTCAATTATTTAAATGCAATGTATACACAACACTTTGACTTGTCATGAGCAAGATTTAGTATTTTACATTGTATGATACAAAGTTGTAATACGCATCATAATGCCTGTTCTTGCAGGCTACCTTATCTTCCGTTGCTATGGTTCATGCTTTGCCTTCGCGCATGCCTCTGCAACTTTACCTTACCTTTCACTGCATCCTTCTGTGCCCATTTCCATGTCATTCCTACACCAGATCTGATGGCTGAACCTTCAATTCTCTTGTTCCTACTGCTTCCTTCCATTGATTGTACAGATCCTCTATATGTCCCACTCAGGTTATTAACACCCAACTGATGAACAGTCCATACATTTGGATGAGCATTTGGGAGACTGCGGGGTGGACTTGGCATCATCTCCCATGTAACAGCTTGGCTCACTGCAATATCTGAAAGGTTGAGTTAAATGGTCTGGTTTAACTACAATTTGCCCTTGTTTGGTCCATTTTTCTATTTAAATATGTCAATGATATTGATTGTCAGACTATAAGACATAGGAGCAGAATTAGGCCAATTTTTCAGCTCATTGAGTCAGCTCTACCATTCCATCATGGTTGATTTATTATCCCTCTCAACCCCATTCTCCTTCTGCTCCCCCATAATCTTTGAAAGGTTACAGCTTGCAAACTACTTGGATTACTAACAGGAACAAAATGCTGTTGTAACCTTTTAAAAGAGCACCTGTACTTCTTGTCTTATCCTTAAAAGCTTTCTTTGTATTCAGAGTTTTGCTTTCTCACTTAATTCCTGTATCAGTGATTGTTCTCTAATGTGTTATAATTTAAAATCCATTGAAAAGAAAATATATAAAGCAAATTGTAGCTAAAGAAGGACAAGGGTTTGTATTACAAAATAAGTTTTAAATAACAAAATGCCCAAAATATATCCTACACTGTCCAGTAACTGACTCAGTAAGGAGTCAGATTAAAACATTACACCGGCTCTTCGCATTCTCTCCACGTCCTCTCTGTCTAGACCTTTACCCTTGCAGTTTCTTAACTCTACCCACAAGGATTCTACATCTTCTGATCCTATGTCACCTCTTTCTAAGAATGTGATTTCATTTTTTCCCAACAGAGTCACCCACCCCACCAGCTCTGCCTACCTACTGTCCTTTCGATACAATGTTTACCCTTGGATGTTAACCTCACAACTATGTCCTTCTTTCAGCCACGACTACGACTCAATGGTGCACCCGATGTTATACCTGCCAATCACTAACTGTGCTACAAGATCATCTAACTCATTCCGTTAACAGCCTGCATTCAAATATAACACCTTCAGCCCTGTAATCATCACTCTCTTTAATTTTGCCTCCATGTTATACTTCAGCTCATCCCAATGACTATAATTTGCCTTAACATTTGCCTGTCCTTCCTCACAGTCTCACGACACAGTGCATCTACTTGTTTACCATCTACCCCATCCTCAGAGCTATCACTCCAGTTCCCATCCCTCTGCCAAATTAGTTTAAACCTCCCCAACATCCCTAGCACACCTGCCCACAAGGGTATTGAAACCCTCTGATTCAGGTGTAACCCATAACCCATCCCTGTTGCACAGGTCATACCCTCCCCAGAAGAGATCTCAATGATCCAAAAATCTGAAGCCCTGCTGCCTGAATCAATCAGTCGGCAAAGCATTCTCAGCCAAGAATCATCCTATTCTTCCCCTCACTGTTGCGTGGCATAGACAGAATCCAGAGATTTCTGCCCTTAAGGCCCTTATTTTCAGCCTTCTACTGAACTCTCTATAGTCTCTCTTTAGGACCTCCTTCCTTTTCCTACCTATATCTTTGGTAAAATATGTAGCACAACATCTGGCTGCACACCCTCCCCCTTTAGAATGCTGTGGACCTTATTGAAAACATTCCTGATCCTGGCACCTGGGAGGCAAAATACCATCCGGGAGTCACTTTCACATCCGCAGAATCTCCTGTCTGCTTAGACCTTAAGACGATAAGACATAGGAGCAGAATTAGGCCATTGAGACCGTTGAGTCTGCTCCGCCATTCCATCAAGGCTGATACTGATTCCCGCTCAACCCCATACACCTGCCTTCTCGCCATATCCTTTGATGCCCTGACCAATCAGGGAATGATCAACTACTGCCTTAAATATATACACGGACTTGGCCCACGCCACAATCTGTGGCAGAGCATTCCATAGATTTACTACTCTCTGATTAAAAACTTTCCTTCTTACCTCTGTTCTAAAGGGTTTCCCCTCAATTCTGAGGCGGTGCCCTCTAGTCCCACCATAGGAAACATCTTCTCCGTATCCACCCTATACAGTCCTTTCAACATTCGGTGAGTTTCAATGAAATCCCCGCACATTCTTCTAAATTCCAGTGAGTCCAGGCCCAAAGCTTCCAAATCCTCCTCATATATTAATCCCCTCATTCTGGGAATCATCCTCGTTCACCTCCTCTGGACTCTCTCCAATGAAAACACATCCTTTCTGAGATTTGGGTCTCCTCGGTAGATATTGTTAAGAGCACCAAATTTCTTGGTGTTCACCTGGCGGAGAATCTCACCTGGTCCCTCAACACCAGCTCCATAGCAAAGAAAGCCCAGCAGCATCTCTACTTTTTGCGAAGGCTGAGGAAAGTCCATCTCCCACCCCCCAACCTCATCACATTCTACAGGGGTTGTATTGAGAGCATCCTGAACAGCTGCATCACTGCCTGGTTTGGAAATTACAACAGCTCAGGTCACAAGACCCTGCAGTGGATAGTGAGGTCAGTTGAGAATATCATTGGGGTCTCTCTTCCTGCCATTACAGACATTTACACCACCTGCTGCATCCGCAAAGCAAACAGCATTATGAAGGACCCCACACACCCCTCATACAAACTCATCTCCCTCCTGCCGTCTGGGAAAAGGACCGAAGCATTTGGGCTCTCACGGCCAGAATATGTAACAGTTTCTTCCCCCAAGCCATCAGACTCCTCAATACCCAGAGCCTGGACTGACACCCTACTGTCTTGTTTATTGTTTATTGTAATACCTGCACTGTTTTGTGCATTTTATGCAGTCCTGGGTAGGTCTGTAGTTTAGTGTAGTTTATTTTGTGTTGTTTTTACGTAGTTCAGTCTAGTTTTTGTATTGTTTCATGTAGCACCATGGTCCTGAAAAACATTGTCTCATTTTTACTGTGTACTGTACCAGCAGTTATGATTGAAATGACATTAAAAAGTGACTTGACCTGACTTGAAGTGTGGCCTGACTAGTATCTGATAAAGACTCAGCATTATCTCCTTGCTTTTATATTTTATTCCCCTTGAAATAAACAGCAACATTGCCTTTGCCTTTTTTTTACCACAGATTCACATGTAAATTAACCTTCTAGGAGTTCTGCACAAGGACTCCTAAGTCCCTTTGCACTTCTGGTGTTTGAACCTTCTCCCCATTTAGATAATAGACCACACTATTGTCTCTTTTACCAAAATCCATTATCATACATTTCCCAATATTCTATTCCATCTGTCATTTTTTTGCCCATTCTTCCAATTTGTCTAAGTCCTGCTGCCATTACATTGCTTACTCAGCACTACCTACCCCTCCACCTATCTTCATATCATCCGCAAACTTTGCCACAAAGCCATCAATCCCATTATCTAAATCACTGACAAGCTATCTGAAAAGCAGTGGTACCCATACTGACCCCTGAGGAACACCACTAATTACCTGGCCAACCAGAAAAGACCCTTTTTATTCCCACTCACTGCTGCCTGCCTGTCAGCCATTCTGCTATCCATTCCAGTATCGTTCCTGTAATGCTATAGGATTTTATCTTGCTAAGCAGCCTCATGTGTGGCACCTTATCAAAAGCCTTCTGAAAATCCAAGTAAATGACATCCACTGCCTCTTCTTTGTCCACCCTGCTTGTTTCTTCCTTGAAGAACTTTAACAGATTTGTCAGGCAAGATTTCCCTTTACAGAAACCATGTTTCTCTAACTATAGAATCCCCTATCATTACTGCTCATGCATTCTCTCCCCTTTCCTCTGAGCCACAGAGTCAGACTCAGTGCCAGAGTCCCAGTCTCTGCAGCTTCCCCTGGCAGGTAATCCCTCCCAAAATTATCAAAAGTGGTATACTTATTATTGAGGGGAATGGTCACAGGGGTACTCTGCACTGGCTGCCTATTCCCTTTCCCTCTCCAGACAGTTGCCCTTCAGCCTAGGGTTTGTATCACCATCCTTATTCTCCCGTCTCAGCTGCAGCTCCAGTTCCTCAACATGGTACCTAAGGAACTGCAGTTCAATGCCCTTCATGCAGATGTAGTTATCAGGGTCTTCCAGTGATCCCACATCTCACACCAAAGAATGTATCAGTAACCAATCTCAAAACACTAACTATGCACAAATAGATGAAGAAAGAGAAAAAATGTTACTAGAAACTTACTTAATCTTTCTGGCTGTTCTTATTCAGGCCTATTGAGCCAAAGCCTGACCACTCTAACATCACCCACTTCAATAATGGCCACTGTTCTTGTTTTTATCGGCTTTTGCCGAATGCCTCAGAGATCACTATGATTACATCCCAGTGAAAAGTTCTGAAAGGCCCCAAGCTCTTTCTAATCCTCATGCCACCTTCACCATACAAGCAACAGTTTGTGATGATTGCAGCCTGCCAATAAATTCCGAAAAGCCCCAAGTTCTTTTTAAACCTTGTGTCACCTGAGCCAAACGAGTGACAGCCAAAAAAAGGCATGTTGCTCCTTGTTGGGAGAATCATTTCCTTTAACGGAAATTCACACCAAGTTTATGTAAGACGTAAAGGAGCAGAATTAGACCTTCCGGCCCTCCGAGTCTGCTCCAACATTTGATCATGGCTGATTTATTTTCCCTCTCAACCAATTCTCTTTTGACACCCTTAGTAATCAAGTAATCTGTCTCCCTCTGCTTTAACTGCATCCAATGAGTTCGGGTCAACACTCACCTATGCCAATGAATTCTATAGATTTACCAATCTTTGGCTAAAGAAATTCTTCCTAATATCTGTTCTAAAGGGACAATCTTCTTTTCAGAGGCTGTAACCTTTGGTCCTACACTCTCCCACTAATGGAAACACCCTCTCCATGTACACTCTATTTTGTCCTTTCAATGCCATCCCCCAGATTCTTCTAAACACCAGTGAGTACTGGCCTACAGCCATCAAACACCTCTCATATGTTAACCCTTTCATTCCCAGGATCATTCTCATAAATCTTTTCTGGACCTTCTCCAATGTCAGCATATACACTATTTTCTCAGATAAAACTGCTCACCATGCTCCAAGTGCAGTCCAACCAATGCCTTCTAAAGCTCCAGCATTACATACTTGCTTTTATATTCCAGTCCTCTCAATTTGAATATGGACATTGCATTTGGCTTCCTTACTACTGACTCAGCCTGAAAGTTGATCTTTAGGGAATCCTGTACTAGGACTCCCAAGTTCCTTAACACTTCTAATTATTGAATTTGTTCCTTGTTATGAAAATAATCTATGCCTTTATTCCATCTACCAAAAGTGCATGGCCATATAGTTCCCTACACTGCATTTCACTTGCCACTTACTTGTCTATTCTCTTAATCTGTCCAAGTCTCTCTGCAGTTTCCCTGCTTCTTCAACAGTACCTAACTCTCCATGTATCTTAGTATCATCCACAAGCTTAGCCACAAGGCTCTCAATTCCGTCGTCCAGGTCATTAACGTATAACGTGAAAATTAGAGGATCCAAAATGGATCCCTGAGGAATACCACCAGTTGCTGGCAGCCAATCAGAAAAGGGCCCCTTTATTCCCACTCTTCTGCCAATCAGTCAATCCTCTGTACATGCTAGTATATTTCCTGTGATACCATGAGTTCTCGTCTTGTTTGGCAGCCTCATGTGCAGCACCTTGTCAAAGGCCTTCTGAAAATCCAAGTAAACAACATCAACTGATTCTGCTTTGTCTAGCCTACCTGTTATTTCCTCAAAGAATCACAACAGATAGGTAAAGCAAGATTCCCCTTAAGGAAATCATGCTGACTTTGGCCTATTTTGTTGTGTGCCTGAAAGTACCCCAAAGCCTCCTCGTTAATAATCGACTCTTGCCAACAATTGAAGTCTGGCTAAAGGATAATGTAAGTCATGGCCCTTTTCATTTGAATTAATCAAATACAGTGAGTAACAAATATAGAGAGATGAAACTTTTAATCATGAAATCTGAAACAATGGTGTACAGTTGCTGCTCAAATAACTTCACTTGATCAGTTATGTTGTTTTGTCAAGTCATACCAGCCCAGTCTGAAAGGAGTCAATCTTTGCAGATTCATTTGTGTTTCACTGGCACTTTAGCATCATTGCAGAGGTCTTTCTTTGGCTTAATTCCCCTCCAACAGGACAATCATTATAAGTTACATCACATGATCAAGCACACGTAGTGTAACTTTCTTGATGATTGGCTAACGTTCAGACCATTGTTAGACACTTAAAGATGGGAAAATAATTCACCACAAATTTAGAACCTCTGAGAAAAAAAAGCCAGGATCCTGAAAGCATAACTTCACCCATTTTGCACTACCCTGGGGCAACAGCTGGACCCTAGTTATTTAGACTGGGTAACTTCTCCTGATCCTGCAAACGTGGGCAGCGTCACATCGGAGGTCATGGCTGGACATGCTCTGTTAATTACACCCGGATGCTGAGACCTGCTATTTTTGGTCTCTTCATTAGTGCTTTGCCTTAGCTGACGGCAGGCATATTTAACAGATTAGGATGTATCCTCTTATTAATTTTACCTTGCTTTCTAAAGGACCACTCGTGAACTGCTGTGCTGTGTGGGAACTGCTGAAGATTAGTCATCCATAACAGTTGAGCTGAATGACGGCTTGACCATGCTCCCTCACCTGAAGAAAAGTCTGCTCATTTAAAAAATATCTTATTCTTGTCAACAAAAATGAAGAAATGCCAAGTTCATTCTTATGTTACAATTGAAACCCTGGCTGTGGTGTTTTATGCTTACATAAAGGAATTCCAGAACAGCATTTAGGATTTGCAGGGAACGATGGGTCATGCAGGAACTGACCTTGGGATAATTACTAGGCCATTACCAGCATTCTTCTTGAATGTTAACAACATCCAGCATCAATCTGTATCAGGACCAGGGTTACAAGAGCACCTGTGGAGGCTGTGGGCTTGACTGGTAGGGGGAGAAAAAGAACTTAGTGCTCTGAAACTGTAATGCTTTCCTAATGCCTTTACCATTCCTGTGGATCTTGTTTCACAAATCAAACGGCGATCTCAGAGGCAACAGCACTGTGGTCGGGTGTAAACGCGGGAGGGCTGGAACTGGTACCACCACCAGAGAAACAATTCCAAAGGAACAATTCCCTGAAGTAAAAGAAAGCACCCACATTCCAAAGGCAGAACCTGTTTTGGGGCAGATTTATTCAATCCTTTTAGCACTGACAGCTGAACAGATATCTGGTATTATACCAAAATAGTCTCTCTTAAATTTAGTCTAGCTATAAATTGAGTTTCATTGACAATCCTACTTGTTACAATAATTGACAGCAATAAGCAGAGTCAAGATATGGTTTGCATTTTATTTCCCCACAAGCTGAGCTCCCAAGAGGGACAGCGGTCAGGGAAGCATTCTCCTTCTCTCACTCATAATGATTAGCTGCAAATATAATTTTAAAGTTGTGCAAACTGTATTATCATATTCCCAGTCCAGTCAAAATACTGCTCCACGGCACAAAAGAAATCTGTTAACATGGTCCAGTGTCACCCTTCCCCCACTGCTGAAACCCAAAACAAAATGTGTGTGCATTGTTCCATTCCACTGAAAGCCCTGCTAATTCCCAAGAGAGAAAAACAACCTTACAAAATTGATATCCTCTCTTCCTTATAAATTGCACGGTAAAACCCAGCTCCTAAAAAAAAGATGGAAAATTCATGACTGAGAAATTCATTCAGCTTTACTGAAGTGCTCAAAAGTGAGGAGCTGGCAAACTCTCCAGTTTCTGTGCCCTCGGTGCACAATTTTCATGAAAGCAACTTGGGCAAGGATAAGGAAGACCTTGGAAGCACCAATCACAACAGGTTCCCCTTTAGAGCATGTTAACTGCAAGTTATTTCACAACTCTCAACCACCAGCTGAAACTGACCTGCCTGAAACTAAAAGAAGTGGCCACTGAATGCATCCACTACTGTCGGTTAGAGATGACAACATCACTCAGACACAGAAATAGGTACCCTGTCTCTCCGGTGTTAAATCTTGCATGTGGTGATATCACGTGCAATGATGTGCCAGTACCTGATTGGAGAGCACTGAGCCTGCGCGGGGTTTGTCAGAATGTTTCAGCATGTAGCGGGTTTAAGACGTGTTTGTTTATTACTGTAAATATAAGTTCTCTAATTCTTCCAGAATATGATTCTTAATTGGTAACCCATGGTACGTTTAAACAGAAGTAACATAACATGGTGTCAGAAGTGCTTCTGGAAGAGTAATATGGGAGAATTGAGAATCGAAGATAATTGAAAGAAAAGAAGAGAAAAGTTTGAACTGCAAGTGGTAATATGGAAGGTTTACTACCCCTACCAAAACTTCAGCTGACTGGGAATGTAGCTGAGAATTGGAGGATAACTGTACTTATCAGCGATCGATTATGAAGAAAAATCGGACAAAACCAAAGCGGCGCTACTGCTCCAGGTAATCGGAAATGACGCAGTAGAGGTATATAATAATTTTGTCTTTGAAGATGGAGATAATTTCAATTTAAAGTCGATAATGGGCAGATTTGAAGTATTTTGTATACCTAAGCATAATTTAACATATGAGCGATTTAAATTCTTCACAGGTGCACAGAGAGCTGCTGAAATAATTGATCAGTATGTGACTGAGTTAAGAAAGCATAGTAGAACGTATGAGTTTGGATTGCTCAAAGACTCACTTTTAAAAGATAGACTGGTTTGTGGCATTCGAGATAATGCACTGAGAGAAAGGCTTTTGCGTGAGCAAGATTTAAATTTTGAACAAGCTTTCGCGTTCTGCAAAGCTTCTGAGGCCATAATGTCACAGGCCGAAGAGCTTTCTGTTGAAAACTGCAACGTAAACACTGTAAAAAGTGCAAATATATCAAGAAATATAATAATATGTTGACAAAACCGACGGAGAGCAAGATGGCATTTGGAAAAAAAAGTCACCTGATCACTGTGCGCAGGAACACCGTCCAAATCAGTGTTTCGCATGTGGCACGCTTTGTTATAACTGTGGTAAGATTAATCATTCTTCACATTGTTGTAGAAGTAGGAAGAAGGAAAATGAAATGAAACAAGTAAATGCAGTGATTGAACGTGAGGAATTTTATATAGATGCTCTTTATGAAAATGCTGACATGGAGAATATAAGAGCAGTAGCTGCAGTGTCTGAGATGAACAAACAGGAGGCAATTGATGATGTGAAAAGGCAATGGCAGGAAGAGGTTGCTTCAATGCAAGCGGTAATGAAAGAGACACTGAGAGAATATGAGATTCAGTCTAATCACCGTCTAGAGCAAGAACGCTCACAGTGGGCACAGTATAAGCAAGAAGTGAAAGCACAAGTGAAGGAATTGAGAAGTTTTATTGAAATGATGAAGTCTCAGCATAAAAAAGAGATTACACAGTTAATGAATAAATTTGATGAAGAAAAGAAGATTCGTATTTCATTACAAATGGAAGTGGAAGGAATGAGGAAAGATACAGTCCAAACAGAAGCAGGGAAGCAGATTGCTGAGGAGGATAGCGTGAACTGCTTACCTGAAATTCCAGATTCTAACCAGGAGACATGTGAGAGTATACCAAAAAGTTTAGTTGACTTACATAAAGAAAAGCTTAAAGCATAAAAGAAGAAAAAGAAGAAGCACAAGAAGAGTCATGGCACAGATACTACTACCATGTCAACTCAGGCCTAGGGGGCCAGCGTTGACAGACTCTCCACTCCTCCCTCTCCCTCATCAGTGTGCTCAGTTCATCTACATTAGCTGCGCCACTATCTTCTAGGAGCATGTTGACCATAGTCTTGGGAGGCTGCCAGGGTTCATCCTCCCATGTTTGGGCTCCCATGCGATGACTAGGCTGGCAAGTAGCTCAGGGTGGCGTAGACAGTGCCCCACTAGTTGCAGTCTTCTCCCCTCGATTTTAGTAGTGAGTATTGGTAGGTTGTCATAGAGCTCGATGTTCATCATGTGCTGTTGCCAACTCACATCAAGAGCCATCCGGAGCATTCGTGTATAGCAACCATCTAGTGACTTTCGCATGGTCTTGGTGAGTGTCCATGTCTCACATCCGTATGTGAGAATGGACTCTATAACTGCTATGAAGATCCTCTTTTTGAGCCCCCTGGTCAGGTAAGGCATTATGAAGGCCCAGATAGTGAAGAGCCAACTTCAGAGTTTTGGTTAGCTGATATAGATTTGTTTATTGGTTAATGTTGTTATTTGTTTTTCTTTTTAAGGAAAAGAAGATGTGATTCTTCAGAGATTTAGTTATTGGATGCAGACGAGACAAAACATGTAAATAATAACAAGGAAGCACAAGATCTGTGTGAACCACTTAGAAGGTCTACTCATGTTCATAAACCACCAGAGAGACTGATAGAGACCTGTTGAATTATCTATTTGTTTTGATTAATTGTTTTTCTTTTTAAGGAAGGGAAGATGTGGTGATATCACGTGCAATGATGTGCCAGTACCTGATTGGAGAGCACTGAGCCTGCGCGGGGTTTGTCAGAATGTTTCAGCATGTGGCGGGTTTAAGACGAGTTTGTTTATTACTGTAAATAAAAGTTCTCTAATTCTTCCAGAATATGATTCTTAATTGTTAACCCACGGTACATTTAAACGGAAGTAACATAACACTGCACACAGACAATTTAGGAGGATACCAAGAGCTAAAATAGAGTGTCACTGGGAGGAGGCTGACAGAGAGAAAAATCTCCAACGTTATGCCTTAGAACCAAAATTAAGAAATGTTAATGGAGTCCCATATTTGGCAAATGTCAGAGGAAACTACTTCAAATATGAACCATTGGGAACTGAATGTTATGCCCACACTACACAATTTCACAGCCTCATCTCACACCCTGCATACATGTCCAGCTTTCCAACAAGATAAAGATATCACACAGTCAGATTTTACTGCACACAATAAAATGGATCAGAAATATTTGTTGTGCTGAATGAAGGATATCTGTTTTTCTCTCTGCGGACTCAGTCTGACCTAATAAATGTTTCAGGCACAATGTAAGGAGTGCAAATGAATTGGGACTTCACCTATGAAGACTGTTGGGGTCCCTGAGTGATGAGAAGGGAAGAGACAAAAGGACAAGGGTTGTGTCATCTGCAGTTAAAAGGAAAAGTGCTGTAAGTGGTGGGGGTGGGAGTGGGGTGACTGGCTCAATATTCATAATCTTAGAAAATAACAGCACAGAAACAGACTGCTTGGCCTATCTAGTCCATGCCAAATCATTTAAACCGCCTATTCCCATCAACCTGCACCGGACCCTCCATATCCCTCCCATCCATGTACCTATCCAAACTTCTCATTAATGTTGAAATCAAACTTGTATGCACCATTTATGCTAGAATCTCATTCTGCACTCTCATGACCCTCTGAATGAAGAAGTTTCCCCTCATGTTCCCCTTAAACTTTTCACCTTTCTCCCTGAACCCATCCAACCTCAGTGGAAAAAGTCTGCTTGCATTTACCCTATCTATACCCCTCATAATTTTGTATACCTCTATCAAATCTCCTCCCAATCTTCTACATTTCAAGGAATAAAGTACTAACCTATTCAATCTTTCCTTATAACTCAGGTCCTCCAGAGCTGGCAACATCATTGTAAATTTTCTTTGTACTCTTTCAACCTTGTTTACACCTCTCAGTAGGAAGGTGACCAAAACTTCACACAATACTCCAAATTAGGCCTCACCCACACCTTATACAACTTCAAAGTAAATATTCCCTCTCATGTACTCAGTTCTTTGATTTATAATGACCAATGTGACAAAAGCTTTCTTTACAACCCTACCTACCTGTAAATTATGGACCTGTATTCCCAGATTACTTTGTTCTACTGCACACCTCAGTGCCCTACTGTTCATTGTGTAAGACCTACCCTGGTTGGTCATTCCAGAGTGCAACACCTCACACTTGTCTGCATTAAATTCTACCTGTCATTTTTTAGTCCTCATCACAGACCACTACACCCTCAATCTTGATGCGATCTGCAAATTTGCTGATCCAGTTATCCACATTATCATCTATTGATATAGCTGACAACCAAATGCAGACCCACCACCGATCCCTGCAGCAATCCACTCGAGAGGCAACCATCTACTATCACTTTTGCTTCTCCTGCAAAGCCAATGTCTAATCCAATTTACTACCTCATCTTGAATGCCATGCAACTGAACCTTCCCATGCGGGACCTTATCAAACGCCTTGCTAAAGTCCATGTAGACAACACCCACTGTATTGCTTTCATCAACCTTCCTGTAACTTCCTTGAAAGTGTGGCTGCCCCTGCTCTAGGTGATCACATTGTGGAACAACCATGTTAAGTCCACAGGGGTCCCTGAGCTTCCTGTTGCCTGCCACTTTAATTCCTCATCCCAGTCTCACTCTGACTTCACAGTTGTGGTCATCTGTACTAACACAGTGAGGACTGGTACAAGTTTGAAGAACAATGCCCCATTTTCCATCTGGGCACATTTCAGCCTTCTGGACTAAATATTGCATTTTACAGCTTTTCCCCCCCATTTTCTTTTTGATTCTATTTTTTTCGCTCTCTCTAGGAGTAGGGGACATGTCCTGCCTGATCTGCTGGGTTTGTCCTCCTGTTCTGCATTTCCCCAAACTCCCAAGGGGCTTTATCCTGAATGTTAACTCTGTTTCTTTACCACAGATGTAGTCTGAGCTGATAGGTATTTCCAGAAGCTTCCGTTTAGGTTCTAGGTTTTGAGAACATCCTTGAATCTTTTCCTCCGTACACTCGGTAATTCCTTGCTGTGAAGGAATTTGGAATAAAGTAGCTGTACCAGAAGTGTGGTGTCGGGTATATAACTTGTTATGTTTTGTTACCTCAAAATATTAAACTAATTCAAAGGAAGATATTGGAGTCTGAAATGCGGGTCTAACTTTGAGTTTACTTTAAGCGAGGTGCTGAAAGCATGTACCAATAAACTCAAGGACACTTTCGATCCTGCTGTCATCAGAGTCTTGAATAGGGAGCTCTTGTACAATAAGATGGACTCTTGACCTCATAATCTACCTCATTATGATTTTGCATTTTATTGTTTATCTGCACAGCATGTACTCTATAGCTCTTACACTTTATTCTGCATGCTATATATGTTTTTACCCCATTCTCTTTCAAAGCACAGTGTAATGATTTGATCTATACAAACAGTCAGCAAGACACGCTTTTCACTGTATCTTGGTACACATGACAATAATAAATGAATTCCAATAATGTTTTTGAAAAAAAATAACACTCAGTTGTCTCTCTCAATTGTCCAGAAACCTTTGTAAGATCTAAGGAGACCTTTTCCTGGGCATGGCACAGCCCTCTGCACTTGCCCTGTAGTTAACGCGCAGTGAAAGCAATGTTCATGTTCGAAACAGATAGAATCCACAAGTGATTTGGCAAATAGCTCTACTGCCACTGAGAGGAAGCAGCCAAGAAAAGATGCTGTCAGTAACTTCCCATGATGTTGACTGCAAGGAAGCTTCTCTCTTTTGCTGCAACCCAATTGACTCCCTTCTTAAAAAAAAATGACTGTAATTTGATGTCTTTCATGTACCCTGGCAAGAATTCTTTGTGACAGATGTGGAAGATGAGGCTGTGAATTTATGTCTGAACTTCCACTCTGACAAGTTTTAAAGCTTCATCAAGGATTCCTTTTACTGCCAAGGCCTCATTTCTCTGTTGATATATGGCCCTTTCAACTTCTTGTCTGTTTGGGCTGGGTGAAGTTAGTCCAAGTAGTTTGCTGTAGCACGGAGTCAAGGGCACTTAAGTCAATCATTGTGAAGAATTTTCTAAGAGCTCTTTACAATGCCAATAATTCTCTAGTCTACGTCCTCAGTAAGCTCTTCTTCATTTTTGGCCCTCAGTGAACTAAGTCCTTGAGCGTTTGAGCCATTGATAATCTTTATGGCACCAGCGAGTCATGCATGACATGGCTATCAATGAGCTGCTGGATAGTCTACACTCTTTCCACCCACTATCTGTTCTTCTGGTTGAGATTTCTGCTGGGCATTCAGCTAGCAGTGAGGCTATTACCTTTTCTTTGAAACACAGTGGAGCCTCTTACCTATGAATGCCATGGATTTGCGGTCTGTTAGCTCCTGTCATTATCACCCAACTAGCCCTGGTGCTTTCTTGTAGAAAAGCCAAAGTTCCCTTCATAGAAACTAGTTATGGTGGACTTCAGGACATTCTCGATACTGTGGCTCTTGTTGACTGGGAGACATTAAGTGAAGTGCTGTTTGAGTAGAGGACTCTTTGTGGGACATAATTTTGGAGCCAGGATGACTGAATTAAAAGAGTGAGCATTCTGGTCTCTGCAGCAGTATAGTGCAGGTGACATTGATATCTTTGAGATTGCTCCCTCAGATGGTGAGACAACAGGTGCATGTACCTGGAATGAAAGTGATGCCACCAGGCTCTGCGCTGCTCTCTTTATATGAACCAGGCTGTTGGTTATGACAAGTGCAAGTTCCAAGCATTTTGTCAGAAGGATGACTTTGTTAGATTTAGCCTGCCTTACACTTTCCCCCCCAAGGTTTGCGTCCTTTCTAACTTGAGAGGATCAATTTGGGATGCAGGCCAGGCTTTTTCAAATTGGAGTAGGAGTCCTTCCTGGTCTCACCTAAAGATTCCAGGACTGGGATGCATGTGCCATTGATCACAGAGTGTCTGTCTAACTGCCTCCTAAATGTAGCAAGTGTATCTGTTTCCACGACCTCCTCTGGCAGCATATTCCAGATATCAAACACTCTGTGTTTAAAGATTACCCGTCAAACACTCTCTCTCTCATCTTAAACCTACTCACACTTCTTGATTCCACTACCATGGAAAAAAAGATTCTGACCACCTACCCTGTCTGTTACCTCTCATAAACTTATATGCTTCTATTCAGTCATCCCTCAACCTCCTTCCCTCCAGGGAAAGCACACCGAGCCCATCCAGTCTTTTCTGTAATTAAAGTACCCGAATCTTCAGTCTTCATTACAAACAGTTTTCCAATTCTCAGTGCAATAAGCTTGACTGCAAACTGATTCTTCAAACAACCGACTAGCAATTGATGATGGCTTTAAACAGTGCCAATGTGGAATTTGCTTCTGTTTCCTGGAGTGGCTTTCCTGTGCAAGGTCACATTGAGTGATAATTGTGCATAATTGCTCCAATTGTATACATGTAGAGATGACTTGTTCCAATTATATGTGGGCCCAGTGAATCCACATTGGAACTATTTTAAGACAGGTGAAGTCTCCCTATTTATTTGTGATAAAGGGAGTGTAGCAAAGATTCATCAAACTGATTCCTTTGGTGACGGGGACTGCCCAATGGGGAATAATTAAGCAGACAGGGTCTATGACCTCCTGTGTTTAGAAGGATGTCACCATTGACTCTTACAAATTTCTATATATGTATAGTGAAGAGTAGTCTGACTGGCTGCAGAATAGCCTGTTATGGAGCTTACAATGGACAGGTTTGCAAGAGGCTGCAAAAGATTGAAGACTTAATCAGTTCCGTCAGGCACAACTCTCCCTGCCATCTTTATTGAGTAGCTGAGAAGCACAAAGGTGATGCCTAGTCCAGCTGATATTTACTGAGTTCCTATGAATCATTTTCATAGAGGACCTGTCAGTTAGGTTTGGTGGAATGGTTGGTATTCAATCTGAACACTCTTCTTTGTGCATTTGTGTCTGGTTGTGTGTAATAGTTCATTATTGTCACATGTAACAAGATATACTTGTCTTGCATACTCTTTATACAGATCAAATTATTACACAGTGCATAATAATGCAGAATAAATTGTAAAAGCTACTAAAATGTGGTACAGGTGAGCAATAAAGTGCAGGACCATAACAAAGTAGTTTGTGAGACCAAGAATCTATTTTATTGTACAAGAGATTTGTTCAAGTGTCTGATATCAGTGGGAGCTGTCATTGAGCCTGCTGGTATGTGCATTGAGGCTTCTGTATCTACTGCCTGAGGAGGGAGGGGTGAAGTGAGAAAGTTCAGGGTGGGTGTGGTCTTGGGTTATGCTGACTGCCTTAGTGAGGCAGTGAGAAGTGTAGACAAAGTCCGTAGAGCAGAGGCTCATTCCTGTGAGGTGCTGAGTTATGTCCATAAATCTCTGTAGTTTCTTCTGGTCACTTACAGAGCAGTTGCCATAATGAGCCGTTATGTATCCAGACAGAAATATTGGCAAGGCTCAACAGGACATACTGAATTTGCTTAGCCTCCTGAGGAAGCAGAAGCATTGGTGAAATTTCATAGCTGTGACATTAACCTGGTAGGAGCAGGACAGGCTATTGGTGATGTTCACACCTAGAAACTTGGAGGTCCCCAGCCTCTCAGTCAGGAGCACATCAACTACCACCTGCTCCCCCCAGTCCCAGCCCTTTCTGAAGTGACCAGGTCTTTTGTTTTGTTGACATTAAGGGAAAAGTTGTCATCACATGATGACAATAAGCTTTCTATCTCCCTCCTGTGCTCTGACTCATCATTATTTGAGATTCGACCCACTACAATGGCATCATCTAAACTTGTAGATGAATTTGGACATACAGTTGTGAGTGTACAGGAATAGAGGAATGTAGATGCACCTTGCAGAGTGTGTGTGTGTGTGTGTGTGTGTGTGTGTGTGTGTGTGTGTGTGTGTGTGTGTGTGTGTGTGTGTGTGTGTGTGTGTGTGTAGGGATTTTGGAAACAAGAGAAAGAAATAGAGAGACAAAATGGAAACAAACAGAAAGTCTGGGCCATGTCACATTTCTAAAACTCCCACATGAGATGTCAGATTTATCAGAAACTTCTTTGTGATTTTCCAACACATCCAGAACAGGTCTTCTACATGTGCTTACGATACCCCTTTAAAAAACACGGAAATGAACAGCAACTTTCCAAACTACCGGGAATGATCTACTGTCTCAGGTTTCACCCGGCAATAATAACTGCTGAGGCTGTTGCTCCCTCACTTTCTGTTCCTCCTCCCCACGCAGGCCTGAGCCAGACTTAAAATTGCTGACACGTCTTCATCCATGGGTGCACCAGTTTGGCACATACAGACTTTAATGATCAAACAGATCGATACAATTCAGACAGCATTCATTGTACTAAATGAGCAATATAGTAACACCTGTGCACTGCTAGCCTAACACAATTAGCATGGGCAGCTGAATTTTCTTTGGCTGCACCTCATTCTCCATCTAGACCATTCTATGTCATCGGTCTAGGATACACTGGGGCTTTTCTCAACAAACAGCAATCTAATTCTGATTAATATTTGGAGGGGCTAACCATTTAAAAACTTCCCTGGAAGAAAAGACAATTGGAGAAAGGTCGGTTTACCTTAGTATTCATGAGCCATTTAATGGCTGTTCACACAGAAAAAAAGTACTAGAGATATGAGATTCTCTCACGCAAGAAATGAGTCAGGACAGGGGATGTGAATGCACTCTAGGTTCTAATCATACAAGACTTTAGTATAGACATGATTTCCTTTACTGATTGTTGTGTCCTATTTTAACCTTTGTTTTACATTATATGCATGTGGCTAGTACATTCTTCTTATCAACCAATCAACTGTCCAATTTTGAAGTTTAAGTTATTTAGTTCCATTAAATGAGGATCAAAATAGGAAATCCAGCATCATCACCATGGAAAAGGCTTTTAGGATGTTTGTTCATAAGCTGAATTCAGCTCACACTGTCTGTGAGCCAAAAACTCTCTCTATCATGCTGGATCACACATGATGCCCTCTCGCTCATGGTAAATTCTACTCAGCACCCTTCATCATTCCAATATGTTACCATACTAACAATCATGGCTACAAATGCTGTGTTTTTCCAGTCATTTCCATTTTTCTCCCTTTCTGAAGGAGACTGAGTCTAGGAAGGCATGATTTTTTGAGAATGTGAATGCTCTGGCATTTTATTTGGGTGGAACTGTTAACCTGAACAATGAGTGTCACCAGGTTATTCATCCATAAAGCTAAGCTGTCTCCTTTATTAAAAGTGACGAGAGGCAAGGAAGTACTGCAAAAAAATGGTTGCCTGATGAATAATTGTTCCAAGTGATCCATGGCTTAAGAAAAATAGTGATTTCTGATTACTTTCCTGTACAAACTAATGAAACAAGATTAATCAAAATAACACAGTCAGCAGGAAATGTTTCTTTAGTGCTGCTAGATGCTGTTCTGATGAATGGTGACAGGCAAGTGTATTATAAAGTATGAAAGACAAACAGGCTTAGAGATTGAATTCCAGTCTTCCATGAATGAAGAAAAATCAGAAACACACAACTGTTTGCTTTACACCATTTCACATCCTCATATAGAGAAAACATCATTGGTTAGTAAATAAAGTAGCTGGGATAAGATTTTCATTGGAACGAATTTATTCCTGTCTTTACAGACAGGAAGTACCATCCACATTTGATGATCATCTTTGTAATAGTTATAACATTTATTCATTTTCATACAGTGTAAAAATATAAATGGAGAATTACAGAAAGTCACAGACATATCAAGGTACTTTCCTGTAACTCAGTTTTATAGGGCCTCAAAGATTTGGGGTAAGTGATATGGATACTATGCAGACGGCCTCTGGGCAAATGGAATATCAGGTTTAGACCATAAAACAAAGGATACAGCATATTAGTTTTTACAGCAAACATATGGTAGTTCCAGCAATAGTTTATTTCTGATCCTTAATACATCTTGTGATTCAACTGTTGAAAGGGATTTAACCCCCTGTTGTAGGTTGTAAGGCCCTCTTTTGCATATAAGATATTATTGTACTGTGCTGCATTAGAATTCTGCCCATATGCTTCTCTCTTTGCATATTAAATTCAATCCTGTTATCCTCTGTAAGTCATAATTTCTATTTCATTCATTAACTCAACTTTTTTTTACATGTTCCAAGTGCAAAATTATTCATATTCTCTCAGTATTATTGGCAATCTCTTCTTCACCACTCTCATACTATCTTCTTGGTCTACCCACCTCCATTTTTTTTACTGCTGACCTTTTGTTTGTTGAGCTGCACATTTTTTTCTTATTTATCTCCATCTCCAAATGGCATTTATTAATTATCTTGCTTGCATAGGAAGGGCAATGATGAAATGGTTTCTTGTTTAGTTTATCATTCTCAGTGGATTAATAAGGACAATATACCACCCAGTAACAGTGCCTGTCTACTATATTAACTAATGATACCTCAGTGTATAACAGTGGGTAGATTGTTGATTATCGTGCTTCTATATAATTAATGCAGAATGTTGAATAAAAGGTGTCCATTGGTGGCTAGGTCCATTGCAGCCAAGAAAAGCTTTCATTTTCTCACAATCATAGAGAGATCAAACATGGAGAGGGACCTTTCGGTCTGTGGATTCTGTAGTGACCATCAACCATGCCATTTTTGGCATCCCACTCACCTCTCATCTACACATCAAGGGCAATTTACAATGGCCAATTAACCTATCAACCTGTGCATCTTTGGGATATGAGTCAAAATAAGTGCACTCAAAGTGAAAATCTGAACAGTGGTAGAGAGAACATGCAAACTGCACACAGAGGGCACCCATGGTCAGGGCTGAACCCAAGTCTCTGGTGGCTGTTAAGCAGTGGCTCTACCAGTTGCACCGCTTTGCATTAGCTTCTGTAGAAACTGATCCATAATAATCAACAGTATGATGAGCCAACAAATGCCATCCTGGTATATAAATGGCAATGTGATAATGTCTTTAGCTCTCAGCGGGAATTAAAGTCTCAGGCAACAGGAAGCTGGGGGCCACCTCTGCAGATTGAATGCAGGTGCTCCAGAAAGCAATCACCAAATCTGCATTTGGATCCCCCAGCACAGAGGAGACCACATAGTGGACACCAAATGCAATGCGCCAGATCTCCATCCCACTCCCACTCTGACATATCCGACTGTGGCTTCCTGTACCGTCACACTATGACTGAACACAAAGTTAAAGAACAGCACCTCATCTTTTGCCTGAGCATAATACAGACTTCTGGAAAGGAATTCTACAGTTTCATGCAACAGAATTTCTCAGCCTGTACCAGTCATCCATTTGTACTGTTAGTTCAGCTTTTGTCCTATCTGGGAATAGAGAATTCCTGATCTGCTGGGCCTGTCCTCCTGCTCTGCCTATCACTGCTCCCACTTTTTTTTGTCTATGTTCTGTCAACGTTCTCACCCTCCAATTGCTCACATTCACTCAATGGCTAGATGATCTTGTTTGTACATATCCCCATGGCCATCAGAGGAATTCTCCTCACTCAATATTCCTGTCTTGTCTTCTTTTCAGTTCTGACGAAGGGTTTCTGAGCTGAAACATACACTCAGTTGTCACTTAATTAGGTACACTTGAACACCTGCTTGTTAATACAAATATCTAATCAGCCAATTATGTGGCAGCAACTCAATGCATAAAAGGTCAAGAGATTCAGTGGTTTTTCTGAGAATGGAGGAAGAAATGTGATCTAAGTAACTTTGACTGTGAAATGATTGTTGGAGCCAGATGGGGTGGTTTGAGTATCTCAGAAACTGCTGATCTCCTTGAATTTTCACACACAGGAGTCTCTAGAGTTTACAGAGAATGGTGCAGAAACAGAAAATAACCAGTGAGCAGTGTTTGGGCAAAAGTGCCTCATTAATGAGAGAGGTCGGTGGAGAATGGTCAGATTGGTTCAAGCTGATAGGACACAGCAGTGACACAAATAACCATGCATTACAACAGTGGCATGCAGAGGAGCATCTCTGAACACACAAGACATTGATCCTTGAAGCAGACAGCCTACAGCAGTAGAAGACATTGAACATGCATTCAGTGACCAAGTGATTAGGCACCTCCTGTACCTCATAAAGTGGCCACTGAGCACAAATTCAGTTTCTCTTCCCATAGATGCAAGCTGAGCTGTTGAGTATTTCAGGCACATTCCACTTCTGTTTCAGATTTTCAGCATCTGCAGTCTTCTGTTTTATTTTCAAGAGCCAGATTTGGAGTTTAAGAAAGGCACAGACAGGAGTTACTAAGGTTGATGGGATAGGATAGAAGCAGGTGAAAGAAACCACAAGGGAAATGGGTTAGAAATAGTCCTGAGATTAAATAAGAGACAGAAATTCAAAGATTAACCAAGGAAAGACAGAATTAATAGTGCAGGAATTAATTTGGAAGAAATTGCAACTGAAGTGGTTCCGAATAGTCATCAGGCTGAGTTGCAACATAGCACAAGCAAAAGCCTCAATATAGGTGAGGGAAAAGTAGAAGTAATCAATGTTCAGGTCTGCTGTCATGCCTTGAGGGAGCAAAGATTGCAGCCAAGCCAGGAAAAGTGGCCAGAGTGGAAATGAGTATAGATTCTGCTGTGTACAAAGCCATCAAAGGTACACATAAGGGAGCAATTTAACAGACTGACAGCTGCAGAGGTATTATGGTAAATGGAGGCCAAAGGCGAGACAGTAGGGATTTAGAGATAGCAGTTCTAAGTGATTTGGGAGACAGCGTAATGGAACTCTGCTCAGTTTCTTAAACAGGTGGGCTTAGTTTACACCCATAAATCAGGTGGAACTGAGACTTGTCAGTGACAACTTTTTACTCTACTCTAAGGTTAGTATTGCAGTTTATAGAGCACGCTAAATTACTTCTAAAATTTTGAGCTCTTGTTTTAAGCATCCTTATCTCTACAGAGCAGAAGTGCCTTTGAATTCTCCTCTATGCCAGGCAAATGACATGGATGCAAGTTGCCTAGAGGATAGCTATTACCACTGCAGCATCTGTCTTTGATTTTTCTCAGCACGCTGACCCTTAATACAACTGAATAGACTCTGAGGTAGGTAAATATATTCAGTGACACAGAGCGGATGATTCCATTCTGACAAATTCCTGTACCATTTGTTTCCATGCTTGTCTGAGGGATGGGACACACTGTTGGGCTTTTTGTTCTGAACGCTTCCCTCACAAGCCCAGAGTTAATGGAGACCTTGTCTAAGTTCAGTGGAGTGGAAATTTTGCTGCAACAGACAAAAGCCTTGCTGGTCACCTCAGAGGCTGCTATGAGAAGACACTCTCATGGAAACTTTCAAAGGAAGTGCAGATAACAGAGAAGTGCCATTGAAAATTCAAGCACTCACTCACACATCTGGCTCTCAGCTCTGCTTCTCTGCTGGGAAAACGAGTGCACCAGTTTGCCTTTTACTGCCTACAAGCAGTTAGCTTTAGTAGAAATGTCTCCTAGTCAAGAAATTATTCTTATTTAGTGATGCTGATGCTTGCATCGATTATACAAGTGAACACCGACCGCTTAGATTGGAGTTGACAATGCCTCTGAAACAATTACAGATATTATACATTCTATTTTAAGTAGATTATCTTTCTTAAAGTTTTTTTTAAATAAGTGTAATAGATTATTTAAAAACAGCTCAATGGTACCATCAGTCTTTAAAAGTTAAAGGAATGGTTGTGTATTTCAGATTTAGTCTCTGTGGCTATGTTATGTCTGTAAACAAAACAGGATAATTTATTGCCTGGCTACAGGGCATTGCAATTGAGAATGGGGAGTACAACAGAGGCCAATTACCTATTTACAGGAGAGAGGGGAATGTGAAACTCTGGCTGCTCTCACGTGTGTTCTCTTAGTAACTTCAAGAACAGGCTTGGCACACTCTGGCCTCCCGAAATCCAGCTTCCCTTCTTATTCCTTGACACCTCTTAGTGCTTTGTTCCTCTTCTGTCTCCTTATTAAATATGATAGTTAACAATTCTGGTTTGGTCTATGAACAGTGACGCTGTAGTATTCTACACAAGAGTGTACTATGCTCCACGATATTGAGGAAGTTAGATATGGCCCTTGTGGCTAAATGGATCAGGGGGTATGGAGAGAAAGCAGGTACAGGGTTCTGAGTTGGATGATCAGCCATGATCATACTGAATGGCGGTGCAGGCTCGAAGGGCCGAATGGACTACTCCTGCACCTATTTTCTATGTTTCTATGTTTCTATTAGCATCATCCAGGAGTCCAACAACAGGGCACCTGGTGATCAGAAATGCATTTCAGGGAATGAGCTTTCACATTCAACAGAAGTTGGATGATAGACCTGCACCAACAATTGACAAAGGCCTTAAACTACCATTACTCTCCTGGGTGTCCTGGTGGCTTCTGGAGACATTTATTTGGGCTTTGTGTTAACTTGAAATGGGGCTTGTGGACAATGATATTCACAGGATTATGACTGCCATTTTTTACTGAAGTCTCAGGCAAACCAGCAGCTGGAGAGTAGCCATTTGCGAGTTCCTACGGTGGAAGGTTTCAAAAGGTACATTTAATATCAGAGAAATGTATACAATATACATCCTGAAATTCTTTATCATCGCAAACATCCAGGAAAACAGAGGAGTGCCTCAAAGAATGAATGACAGTTAAACGTTAGAACCACAAAGCCCCCCTCCAGATACCCCCTCCTACGCACAAGCAGCAGCGAAGCAATGACCCGCACTACCCCCCCCAGCCCCACCAGCAAAAAGTATCCTATGCTATGCTCCTTCAGCTCCACAAAACCTGTCAGGGACAAGAAACTCAAAATGCTGAAGGAACTCAGCAGGTCAGGCAACATCCATGAAGAGGAATAAACAGACACCGTTCACCGTCGAGACCCTTTATCTGGCCAAAGTTGTCTTGTCACACCCCCCCCCCGCCCTCACTCTGCACACATAGTGGCACCCATGGGCATACATTCTCCCCAGCCCAGTGTTTGTTGTGCCACCAGATACTGAGGGAGAGTATAACTCAGCTCCATCAAGGTAGTGTCCCTGCTTGAGGACTCTGCCTGATCGTGATGCCTCTCAGGACAGGACCTCTCAGGCCCTGCTGGAGAGGAGAATTGCAAGACTTAATCATGAGCTGAAAACCGATTGTTTCATGGCCCGAGTTGTGTTGGATGTCTCCGACAAGGAGCTTCAGTGCCATTGCATGAGGTTGGGCAGCACACTACAGAGTAACCTGGCAAGTGTGATCATCGACAGGGAAATTGGTGCCAGGATATCATGCAATTGCCTGCCAGGGTTTTGTGGCTTTGGCTCAAACTCAAATAATTTTATTCTTTCACATTCTGATCTGAAATGTGTTCTCTGCCTTGGAGAGACGTGTTGACCTTGGAGAAGTCCAATGGATTAAGCCTTTCCAGAAATCATTCACCGTCTGCAGCTTGCCTTCCCCCAAATCAGTAAACATGCTGTGCCACCACTGGGGAGCAGGACCTACTACACAAGTAGCCCTGTGCCAAGCTGTCAGCATGTCTAATTTTTCGACTCTCCTTCAAACTATTCTTGGCACAATGGATGCTTGTATTAGAACCCTTGCAAGGTCAAGGATCCAGAAGTCACTCACTCAGGGATGAGTTACTCATCTGGTCAACATGAAGAACAGCAGCTTTCACCAGCTGTTGTAGGTGTAGGAAATGAAGTTGACTTCATACTTTAATGAGAAAAGAACAAAAAACACTATTACAATTGTCATCATTATTCCACTTGACATTTAGATCTAATATGATTAAATACAACTTTTGAATCTACAGATCCTTGGATTATAGAAGTTAGCTAAATGGATTGCATGTTCTTAATGCAGATGAGAGAGTGGTGAACAAATTAAGAAGTACTGCAACAGCTTCACACAGGTGTCCTACTGATAGTGTAGTATTTCCATAAAACTTATTTTACTAGTGTTCTGGTTTTACACTGACTGAAATTTATTGCCTGGTTTAGGCTTCTGCTGTGTGGTTCCGTTTCCTGGCGTGGAGATTCCAGTGAGTATGGGGCCATTCAGCGAAAATCAAACCAGAGAAAAAGTCAAAGAAATTCAAGAACAAGTCAAACATCGGTGATATTTATAAAAATCTGTGTCCCCATGCCCACAAAGCAGAGCATACCTCAGTTCACATTAATCACTATTGCTTGTTTCTGATTATTATGTCAGGTTGTGGGTCTTCTAGGAGATTTTTAAGATAAAAGTGAACAAAGAGCTAGATTCTGGAATGTAGGAAATACTCATCAGGTCAGGGAGGAGCTGTGGTGAGAGAAATAGAGTGAACAATTCTTTCACAGTGCCAAACTAATTTTTTATTCTGAAGTCTCTAAAGTGGGAGATGAACTCAGAATGTTCTGTCCCACCAACACTATAATTATGCAAATGAGTTTGAAGAGAAACTTAAAAGCCAAAATCAATTTGCAGAAACCACTTGCAATTTGCGTTTGCCCTAAAACATAAACTCTCCATCAAATTATGTTTCCAGAAAGGATCTGGGTTGTCAAATATATTTAAAATGGCATGTAATCTGGTACTTAAAGTATTATTTATAACAAAAAGCAGAGCCAATAATTGGCTGAGGCTTACAGTTCATGAAAATCTTTAGTGTACAAAATATCTGTGGGCTTTCCTGACTCTTGGCAGATAAATTGCTATAGGTGCTTCTTGGTGGAATGTTCTTGGAAAATCCTGAACTTTATTGAAGGTAAATTACATTTTGCTCAAAAGTTATGAGGTAAAGGACTTTAAAATCTTTGAATTAAATCCCTTTAATGTGACAGAAAAGGGAATATTCAACAAAATTGTGTTTTAATAGCTTTTTGTTTTGGCTTAAATTGCTAAGTGAATGGATAAATGAGCTGAGATGTGGATTTAACAGTCTGAAATCTGCCTCAAGCATAGTTTTTTCTCGTTAGAACACCAGTTATTGAATAATACAATTCAACTGCAGCAAAGGAGTATGTAACAACATGCTACAGAACAAAGTAAAGCTGCCTTCCTGTGATGGCAGACAAAACAGAGTGCAGAGAATTGTTCACACTTGGGAGGAAGGCTTTTCTTCATATGGAGATGAGATCAGAAGAAGGGAAGGTTGAGCCTATGGGATTTAACAACATCAAAGGAGAAGCTTTTGATAAAAAGGGTTTATGGAATATAAATCAGGGGATTATGATGAAATTCATGACTGCACCAGACCAATAACAAATTTCAAATGGATTATTACCTCTAGATGCTTAATATATGAGAGGAAGAAAAGGCAAGGTCACGGTGCTGATATGACAAAGGCAGTGGACACCATGGCTCAAGCTATGAATTGCATATTGGAGTTTTTGTCTTTAATGGTTACAATTATACAGAATTGTCCAATCGGCCAGTTTATGGTTATACTTGTTAATCAATAGCTGTCCGATATGTTGTTCCCATTATAATTCATATATTGTCAACATAATTAGTACATATTCAAACAGAATATTTTGTATATTTTGCTAAATCATCAAAGACTGAAATTAAGTTGGGGCACCATGGTAGTGTAGCAGTTAGAGAGAGGCCATTACATCTCCGGGCATTGGAGTTCAGAGTTCAATCCCGGCGTCCTTTATAAGAAGTTTGCACATTCTTCCCATGAGCGCTTGAGTTTCCTCCGGCTGCTCCAGTTTCATCCCACAAATCCAAAGATATAAACCTGGTTAGTAGGTTAATTGGTCATTTCATATTGTCTGTGATGAGGCTGGGGTTAAATAGCTGAGTGCTGGGCAGCACAGCACATTGGGGCGGTTCCACTCTAAAATAAAATTTTAAATTTTAAGTTGTATTTTTTCAGCGGAGGTTAACCCAACTGCTTAGCATTGCTTGCATCAGCAAACATTCTATTTTTCCAGTTCATATATTGCATTGGGTAAAACATCTGTGCAGCAGAGTTCAACAAATATTATGCATTTTTGTTGTAAAACGGGTGCAAAAATGGCTATCTTTAGTGACTAGAAATGTGATTCAACATTCTACAAACCTGCTGACCACCTAGAATAGACATTTCACTCGTTATAAATGCAGATTGAGGGCTTTTTTTCAGTTTATCCAATCTGGTGACTAAAGAGAGCAAACCCGCACCTGCTCAATTCTATGTTCAACAGCTTGCCAAGCCAGGAATTGCAAAGATAAGAAAATAGCTCTCCTACACTCACCCTGATTGGCTCAGTCATCAATGCCTATAACGACATTTCACTGCCACCAAAGCTCATATTGGCGCAACCGTGTCTTCATCTTGTGCTTAGTTGACTTCAGGCTTGAAAACAGCCACGATGTCTATCTATATTGACCTAAATAGAGTTGTACTGTATGTACCTATATTCTCTAAGTGCAAGAAGTACATATGAAGTGAGTTTTCACTAAAAATTCTGTACATTGTAATTCCTTCATTGATGACTAAATTCAAGGTGGATTATAATTTCTTTCTATTCTGCTCTTCATTTTTATATGTTGAAAAGGAATTTGCAAGCCAATGACCTACCTCTCATTTATTCCGTTTGAATTAGAGAAAATTAACAGTGCAGTGTAGATAAAACCACTAATGTATTAGTAGGTCTTCACACTTTTCTGTGTAGAGAATAATGCCTTTGAAATAGAAAATACTATGAAGCCAAATTCCATCACTATCATCCTCATATGTCTTTACTCTTTGGGTCAAAGCCAACTCTTGAATAATTCAAACAATCCCACACCTCCACTAATTTTCCTGTACCCAGTTCTCTCTCATATAGGTACAAACTCCTGAGTGATCTGCCTACCATGCATTCTCATCAGTGGCAATTTACAGTAGCTGGTCCACTAAGCACCCAGTATGTCTTTGGGACGTGGGAGGAAATCTGAGAGTCCAATAAGATCCCTGCAGTTCCAGGGAGAGTGTGCAAACTCCACACCAGCGGTGCATGATGTCAGAATTGAATCCAGGTAGTTAAAGCTGTGAGTCAGCCTTCCATACCTCACTGCCGCTGTACCAACCGGACATGTGTTCTCTGGGTAATACTTCCATTTTTTGTTTGTGTGATTTTAAAAAAGCAATATGTATCTTGTCTATCATGTGAAAATTGATCTAGTGCACCCTATTTGTTACTTATCAGTGCAATTATCGTCCCAACGTAAAAGAAAACAGATTATATTCTGTACTGCAGTTAATTGTAAAGTGAAATGTGATCATTCAGAGCAAGGGGCTTTTTGAAACACCTTTCCAAATCTCATTCAGAAGATAATGGAGCACCACAAATGATATCATTATACATTGCCAAAGCAAAGGTTGTGTGAGAGGGAACAGCTAAGATATTTACAGTCAACTAAATAGTATGTAATGGCACCTTCTGGAGTGTAATTTTGCATGAGTATTAGGTGAAAATGTGTTCAGAGTCATCGATGAATCTTCTCAAACCTTGCAGTCACTGCCCAGATTCACAAAGAAGAATGGACACTGTGGAAAACATCTCTTGATGATCATCAAATTGGAATATCATGTAGAATGTTGTTGCTCTTGCACTCTGGAACAATGGAAGTGCCACGCTAATTGAAAAACTGTATTAATAAGGCTTAAATTACTTTATTTTTGTATGTTTGAGTCACAACCCAAAAGCTTGCTGCTGGGACAAGAAGTAGCTCTACTGTGATGGGTGCACTGGACAAGCCGGCGAGCACTGTGAGGGTCATGTTTTTTGACTTCTCCAGTGCGTTCAACACTATCCGCCCTGCTCTGCTGGGTGAGAAGCTGACAGTGATGCAGGTGGATGCTTCCCTGGTGTCATGGATTATTGATTACCTGACTGGCAGACCACAGTACGTGCGCTTGCAACACTGTGTGTCAGACAGAGTGGTCAGCAGCACTGGGGCTCCACAGGGGACTGTCCTGTCTCCCTTTCTCTTCACCATCTACACCTCAGACTTTAACTACAACACAGAGTCTTGCCATCTTCAGAAGTTTTCTGATGACTCTACCATAGTTGGATGCATCAGCAAGGGAGATGAGGCTGAGTACAGGGCTACGGTGGGAAACTTTGTCACATGGTGTGAGCAGAATCATCTGCAGCTTAATGTGAAAAAGACTAAGGAGCTTGTGGTGGACCTGAGGAGGGCTAAGGCACCGGTGACCCCTGTTTCCATCCAAGGGGTCAGTGTGGACATGGTGGAGGATTACAAATACCTGGGGATACGAATGGACAATAAACTGGACTGGTCAAAGAACACTGAGGCTGTCTACAAGAAGGGTCAGAGCCATCTCTATTTCCTGAGGAGACTGAGGTCCTTTAAAATCTGCCAGACGATGCTGAGGATGTTCTACGAGGCTGTGGTGGCCAGTGCTATCATGTTTGTTGTTGTGTGCTGGGGCAGCAGGCTGAGGGTAGCAGACACCAACAGAATCAACAAACTTATTCATAAGACCAGTGATGTTGTGGGGGTGGAACTGGACTCTCTGATGGTGGTGTCTGAAAAGAGGATGCTGTCCAAGTTGCATGCCATCTTGGACAATGACTCCCATCCACTCCATAATGTACTGGTTAGGCACAGGAGTACATTCAGCCAGAGACTCATTCCACCGAGATGTAACACTGAGCATCATAGGAAGTCATTCCTACCTGTGGCCATCAAACTTTACAACTCCTCCCTCGGAGTGTCAGACACCCTGAGCCAATAGGCTGGTCCCGGACTTATTTCCACTTGGCATGATTAACTTATTATTTAATTACTTATGGTTTTATATTGCTATATTTCTTCACTATTCTTGGTTGGTGCGGCTGTAACGAAACCCAATTTCCCTCGGGATCAATAAAATATGTCTGCCTGTCCACATGTACATGCATCATACTGGGAAGGAGAACATGAAGGTAATATCCGGTTACCATGTTATCAACAAAGGTCCATATTGCTAAACACACAGCTGGCTGTAGTTCCTTCAGGACACACAGTTTTGCCTGGTGGCCTGGAATTGATAAGCTATTTATAAGCCTCTTCTTAGTGCTACCATCAGGGAGGACGTACAGGAGCCTGAAGGCATACACTCAACAATCCAGGAATAGCTTTTTCCCCTCTGCCATCCAATTTCAGAGTGGACATTGAACCCATGAACACTACCTCACTGTTTCTTTTTTTCTCTCTTTTGTACTTCTTAATTTAACTTTTTACTGTAATTTATAATTTTTCCAATTATGTATTGCAATGTACTGCTGCCACATAATAATAAATTTCACAACAAATGCCAGTGTTATTGAACCTGAATCTTATCCTGAGTATGCCAGCATTGTCAACAGAATTCTTCTCTTGACCCTGGGCCTGCCCATTACTTATTTATTTATTGAGATACAGCATGGAATAGGCCCTGCAGACCTTCAAGCTGTGCCGCCCAACAACCCTAGCCTATAACAAGGTCGAAGATACATGAGGATTCTTCTGACCCATTTATGTGAATATTATCCTGATTGTTTCCGATGTTGGGGAAGTCCAGAATGAGGGGTCACAGTTTAAGGATAAAGGGGAAGCCTTTTAGGACCGAGATGAGGAGAAACTTCTTCACACAGAGAGTGGTGAATCTGTGGAATTCTCTGCCACAGGAAACAGTTGAGGCCGGTTCATTGGCTATATTTAAGAGGAAGTTAGATATGGCCCTTGTGGCTAAAGGGATCAGGGGGTATGGAGAGAAAGCAGGTACAGGGTTCTGAGTTGGATGATCAGCCATGATCATACTGAATGGCGGTGCAGGCTCGAAGGGCCGAATGGCCTACTCCTGCACCTATTTTCTATGTTTCTATGTAGTAGATACACATTCCAACTGGATAGAAGTATGAATCCCTTATTTTAAAAAGGAGGGAGAGAAATAGCAAGGGACAACTAACTTGTGGGGTAATAACGAAACCTGGAAGAAAGGACATAACAAGAAAGGACCTAGAAAAAAGTAATATGATTAAGTAGAGTTAACAGATTAGTGAAAAAAAATTGTTTGTCTGATCTACTAGAGTCATAGAATCGAAGACCTTCAGCCCAAGTGAATGTTGACCAATAGCCATCTATTAACATAGAAGTCCCTTGTGAATGGGACTAGTAGGATCAGAATCAGAATTGTTTTTATTAGCTCTGACATATGTTGTAAAATTTGTTGTTTTGGAACAGCAGTACAGTACAAGACCAGTAAGTTACTATGTGGTAAAATAAATAGATTTATTTGTATCTGTATTTAATTGGGAGGTGAATGCAAAGTCTATAGAACTGAGGCAAAAGAGTAGTGTGGTCATGGATCATACATGGATTACAGAGGCACTTGTTGTTTTGAGGCAAATCAGGGTGGCTAAAGATAGATAGATAGATAGATAGATAGATACTTTATTCATCCCCATGGGGAAATTCAACATTTTTTCCAATGTCCCATACACTTATTGTAGCAAAACTAATTACATACAATACTTAACTCAGTAAAAATATGATATGCATCTAAAATCACCCTCTTAAAAAGCATTAATAATAGCTTTTAAAAAGTTCTTAAGTAGTTTACTTAAATACATTGAGTCCTAACCACGGCACTTTAACATATCTTACTCCTGGCGGTTGAATTGTAAAGCCGAATGACATTGGGGAGTATTGATCTCTTCATCCTGTCTGAGGAGCATTGCATCGATAGCAACCTGTGGCTGAAACTGATTCTCTGTCTCTGGATGGTGCTATGTAGAGGATGTTCAGGGTTTTCCATAATTGACCGTAGCCTACTCAGCGCCCTTCGCTCTGCTACCGATGTTATACTCTCCAGTACTTTGCCCACGACAGAGCCCGCCTTCCTTACCAGCTTATTAAGACGTGAGGCATCCCTCTTCTTAATGCTGCCTCCCCAACATGCCACCACAAAGAAGAGGGCGCTCTCCACAACTGACCTATAGAACATCTTCAGCATCTCACTACAAACATTGAATGACGCCAACCTTCTAAGGAAGTACAGTCGACTCTGTGCCTTCCTGCACGAGGCATCTGTGTTGGCAGTCCAGTCTAGCTTCTCATCTAACTGTACTCCCAGATACTTGTAGGTCTTAACCTGCTCCACACATTCTCCATTAATGATCACTGGCTCCATATGAGGCCTAGATCTCCTAAAGTCCACCACCATCTCCTTGGTCTTGGTGATATTGAGACGCAGGTAGTTTGAGTTGCACCATATCACAAAGTCCTGTATCAGTTTCCTATACTCTTCCTCCTGTCCATTCCTGACACACCCCACTATGGCTGTGTCATCAGCGAACTTCTGCACATGGCAGGACTCCGAGTTATATTGGAAGTCTGATGTGTACAAGGTGAACAGGACCGGAGAGAGCACGGTCCCCTGCGGCACTCCTGTGCTGCTGACCACCGTGTCAGACCTACAGTCTCCCATCCGCACATACTGAGGTCTATCTGTCAAGTAGTCCACTATCCAATCCACCATGTGAGAGTCTACTCCCATCTTCGTTAGTTTGTGCCTTAAGATCTTGGGCTGGATGGTGTTAAAGGCACTAGAGAAGTCCAGGAATGTAATCCTCACAGCACCACTGACCCCATCCAGGTGGGAGAGGGATTTGTGCAGTAAATACGTGATAGCATCCTCCACTCCCACCTTCTCCTTATACGCAAACTGAAGAGGATCCCGGGCGTGCCTGGTTTGTGGCCTCAGATTCTGTATTATCAGCCGCTCCATGGTCTTCATCACGTGCGACGTCAAGGCAACAGGTCTGAAGTCATTCAACTCCTTTGGTTGTGGTTTCTTCGGTACCAGGACAATACAGGATGTTTTCCACTGTCTGGGTACTCTTCGCTGCTCCAGGCTCATGTTGAAGATGCGCTGTAGTGGTTCTCTCAGCTCAGTCGCACAGGCCCTCAGTAATCGTGGGGATACTCCATCCGTTCCAGCCGCCTTGCTGGTACAGATCTTCCTCAGTTGACCTTCCACCTGTGCAGCCGTAATCCTGGGCGTGGGCAAGGTCTCCTGTGAGTGGCTATTTTCCTGTGAGGGAAGTAAGAGGGAGGATGAGTAGAAAGACAAGCCTGGTGTGGAGTTCTGCGGTGAGGATGAGATTGTGTTGTTGAACCTATTGAAGAAGTTGTTCAGCTGGTTCGCTTTCTCCACATCTCCACTTATGTTTGCCCCCCGCTTTGCACCGTATCCGGTGATGATCTTCATCCCATCCCACACCTCCTTCATGCTTTTTTTCTGCAGCTTTTGTTCTAGCCTCATGGCCTAACAAAGTATCCCCTTGGACATGTGAAAAGCTAGTGCAAAAATTGCAGGGGCCCTAGCAAAGGTATTTAAAATGCCTCTAGCCAGGGCTGATGTGCTGGAGACTTGAGAATAAGCTGAGAAATTATAGGCCAGTGAGCCTGATGTTAGTAGAAGGTAAATTATTGAAAAGTATTCCAAGGGACTGGATATTTATTTATTTACTTATTTAATTATTTAGAGATACGGCACAGAATAGGCTCTTTCAGCATTTTGAGTCTTGCTGTACAGGATCACCCAACGTAACCCTAGCCTAATCACAGGACAATTTACAATGGCCAATTAATCTACTAACCGGCACATTTTTTGACTCTGGGAGGAAACTCCAAACTCTGATGTTCCAAGCTGTAGTAGCGTTGTGCTAACCATTAATATTTGAACAGACAAGGCCTGATTAAGGATAGTCCCCATGGCTTTGTGCATGGTCAATTGTGTTTAACCAATCTTATAGAGCTTTTTGAGGAGGTTACCGGGATAGTTGATGAATGAAAGGCAGTGGATGTTGTCTGCATAGAATTTAGCAAGGTCCTGCATGGAAAGCTGGTTAACATGGTTCAGTCACTTGGCATTCAGTATGAGCTAGTAAATTGGATTTGACATTGACTTCACAGGAGAAGCCAGAGAGCGGTAGAAAATGGCTGCCTTTTTGAACAGATGCTTGTGACTAGCAGGGATCGGTGCTGTTTTTCATTTACATCAGTGATTTAGATGATAATGCATTAAACTGTATCAGCAAATTTAGAGATGACACCACATTAGAGGTGTAATGGACAGTGAGTAATGCTATCAAAGCTTGCATCTGGATCTGGACCAGTTGAAAAAATGGCAGATGAAATTTCACGTAGATAAATGTGAGGTGTTGCACTTTGTGAGGACAACCCAGGGAGGGACTTACACCGTGAGCAACAGGGCATGGAGTGTGGTAGAATCTAGGATTATAGATCCATAATTCCTTGAAAGTGATATCACAAATAAATGTCATAACATTGGCACATTGGAGTTCATAAATTGAGGTACTGATTACAAGAGTTTGGATCACAAGCAAGAGAAAATCTGCAGATGCTGGAAATCTGAACAAGGGTTTGGATATTATGTTGAAGTTGTGTAAGACGATGGTGAGACCCAATTTGGAGTATTCTTTGCAGTTCCAGTCACCTACCTACAGGAATGTTATCAATAAACTTGGAAGAGAACAAAAAACGTTTGCAAGGACGTTGTTGGAACTTGAGGACCTGAGTTATAGGGAAAGGTTGAATCGGTTAGGACTTTATTCCCTGGAGCATAGAATGAGGGGAGAGTTAATAGGAGTATACAAAATTATGAGGGGTATAGATAGGGTAAATGCAAGAGATTTTTTTCCACTGAAGATTGGTGAAACTAGATCTAGAGGTCATAGGTTAAGGGTGGTGAGCGTGTAGAATGAGCTGTAGGCAGAAGTGGTGAATGCAGGATCAACTTCAACAGTTAAGAGTAATTTCAATAAGTACATGGATGGGAGGGACATGGAGGGCTATGATCCAGATTTAAGTCAATGGGACTAGGTGGAATAACAGTTTGGCATTGACTAGATGGGTCGAAGAGCCAATTTCTCTACTATTGTCCTCTATGACTATGCCTCTAAGAGGTACTGAGGTAGTGCTCAGTAGTTTGTGCACCATTCAGAAATCTGATTGTGGAGGGGAAATTTGTGCACCATTCAGAAATCTGATTGTGGAGGGGAAGAAGCTGTTCCTAAAACACTGAGTGTTAGTTTTTGGTTCCTGCACATCCCCCCGTATTGTGGTATTGAGAAGTGGGCATGTCCCAGTTGGTGAAGGTCCTTAATGATGAATGTTGCTTTCTTGAGGCACTGCCTTCTGAAGGTGTCATCTCTGCTGGGGTGGCTTGTGCCCATGATGAAGTTTGCTGATTCTGCTCTCCTTTGCAGCCTCTCTGGATACTGTCCGTTGGAGTCTCCATACCAGGTGACGAGGCAGCCAGTCAGATTGCCCTCCATTGGACGTCTATAGAAGTCCACCAGAGGGACATACCAAATCTCCTCAAACTCCTAATAAAGTAGAGCCACCAGCATGCCTTTTACATGATCATATCTGTCTCTTGTCTCCTCGATAGAGCCTCTGAGATGTTGATGCCCAGGATTTGAAACTGCTCACCCTTTCCACTTGTGAACCCTGGTGTGGGTTCTTTCAACTTTCCCTTCCTGAGATCCACAATCAATTGCTTGGCCTTGCTGACATTGAGTGCGAGGCTGTTGATGTCGTTGGTGTCACTGGTGAATTTATTGATGGCATTTGAGCTGTGGCTTGTCACGCAATCATGAGTGCAGAGAGAGTAGAGCAAGGCTTAAACGCAAACCCCGAGGTGTGCTTTTAAATTATCAAAGGCATTCGATTAGATCCCACACAAAACGTTACTCAACAAAATTACGGAGCATTGAATTGATGGTTAATGTACTGATGTGAAATGAAAGTTGATTTAACAGACAGAGAGCAAAGAGTGAGAATAAACAACTCTTTCCTGGGCTGGCAGGTGGGGCACCATAGGGATGGGTACTTAGGGCCATGGTATACACTATCTATGTCAACGTTTTGGCTTAACATCATATTTCCAAATGTGTTCCAGTCACCCAATGAAATCAGTCAGGAGCTGCAGCTAGACACATTTCCAACAGGGATAATCACCAGGGACACTCAAAGTTTCCCTGATCTCCCACGTTCTGCAGAGGAGCATGTAACTGGCCAGACTGCCAACTCTAAACACCAAGATTGCAGAGAAAAGGAAAATACTTTATCTCATGCATGGGGTACAGGAACCTTTGGTGCTACACTACCAGGTTCAGGGACATTTATTACCCTTCAACCATCGGGTTCCTGAATCTGCATGGATAACTTCACTCACCTTAACTCTAAATTGATTCCACAAATTATGAATGCACTGTCAAGAAATCTACAACTCATTTTCTTCTATCGTTTATTTACTTATGTACTTTGTCTTCTTTTGCACGTTGGTCGTTGTCGGTCTTCATGAGTAGTTTTTCACTGATTATATTGTATTTCTTGTTTACGGTGAATGCCCACAAGAAAGTGATTCACAAGGTAGTACATGGTGACATATACAATATGTACTTTGATAATAAATTACTTTTAACTTTGAAGTTATCTTACCACTACTCACTTCTGCTCTGACGCCTCAAAAGGCACAGCCTCAATGGTTACACCTCAAACACTACACTTCGCTCTCACAACAGCCACTTGAACAATGACTGTTAACTATCACTCTATTAGAATGTGCCACATACACTACGGGATGGACACCTGCAGAGTTACTGATGGACAGGTGTGTCAGAATGCACTTGGATTTGGTGAAGCCAGAGCTTTGTCTCATTATGTGCTTAAACCAGGCAAAGCAGAAGGAACTTGACACCTGAGAATGTGTCTGCCACATCAAAGTTGATGATTCTCTTTGTACATCACTCAGGGATTGCACTGAGTGTGTCATTGATTGCACTGGGTCACTCTCAATTGTGATATTTTTAAGATGACAGGCACATATTTCAAGCATTACCTAAATGAATGTATTTCACAGTCACCAACCCAACCAGACGATTTGGTGCTAGCTTCCTCAGCTTTTACCATTGCTGACATAATGAAGAATGAGAAAATGGCGTCTACTGGTAATGCTCCAGTGCAACCTGAGCCATGTCATTCACAAAGAACAATCAAGCTGCTGGATAATTTGAACTTATAAAGAGGAAACAACCACATGAACTGCAGAAAAATCCCTATCAGTCCAGAATTAACCACCTAGTTTCACACCTAGAACTAAAAGATGATAAAATGGCACTGGGAAGATAGTAAGATGACACTGTTGATACTGTCGCTCTGACTTAGTTGTATTTTTAAGTTCGTAGGGATGGTTTTGGGGACATCACAGGAAGGCAGGAGACAGGTTATGGCTTAGGGAAAGGGACGAGAGGTAGCTAGAGCTCAAGAACTGTAAATGAAGAACCTGGGCAGGAATTCATTCAATTTGGTGCACTCCATGGACGATCGTCTTCAATCCCAGAGCTATGCCGTAGACCTAAGCAAAGTTGCTGCTTGTTCTCATGCTCCTGCTCCCTGATTGGGTGCAGTCCAACTCCTTTATACTCCATTTGTACCTTATTTGTTCCTAGCTGCCCATTCCTGTAATGCCATTGAAGTGGCATCTTCATTGGACACAAATTCCTTTGTTAATGCACTTTAACACTTTATAGCACGATGAGAACAGGTTCGTGAACTGTGCTTTGATAAAACTAGACAACAGAGATTTGCATCCTGAGTACTTTTGGGTGTATCTTATGGATTTTGGGCTGCTGATCATGAAAATCGCCATGAAATGTCCCCTATAATGCACATTTTTAATTGCCTCTATTGTGACATCAATTCATAATTCAAGTCAATTAAAATGTTGCCCACAATGTCAGCTGAAAAGTTTTCTATCTTGTCCACAGATGCCTGGGTATGCTTAGGCAGGGCAGATGCTGCATGACAGGACTGGTTTTAGAAAGGTTATAATAGCATCACACACACACACACACACACACACACACACACACACACACACACACACACACACACACACACACACCATTCTATGCATGTATATCAGTTTGCATTCACGTTGATGCACATGTTCTACACACACAGCATATTGTGTGTACTCGTTATAATAAAGTAATTGTATTTTCAGGAGTATTTGTCAAAGCAAAACAGCTCGCATAGAGATATTTTTGTTATATTTTTGGCAAGTATATGTTTAAATCTCGAAGACAGAGCATGACTCCTCTTAGTAAGAAAGCTTGTGAGTTCTACTTTGTCTGTAAAATTGGCATCCAAGACAAGGCCCGGGCTCCTCGCATTTGTTTCACAACATGTGCTGTCGATCTTAGAGCTTGGGTCAGAGGTCCTCAGAAGTCACTGCTGTTCACTGTCGCAATGGTATGGCAAGAGTAGAAGGATCTTGTGATAGACTGCTACTTCTGTCTGACCATTGTGTCTGGTTTCTCTGCTACAAACAAGAAATCCATTGAATACGCCAGTCTCCCTTCAATCATGAGACCTGTGCCACATGACGATCGTCTTCTGGTACAGAGCCACCAGAGACATGGAGTCTAGAGGAGGCAGACGAAGGTGCCATGATGAAGAAGCCAGGAATGGAAAACAACACTGATACTGATACAGATTTTGAACCCTTTATGTCGAGTCAGCCTCATCTGATAACTCAATCTGAATTAAATAACCTGGTCAGAGAACAAAACACACAAAATGCTGGTGGAACGCAGCAGGCCAGGCAGCATCTATAGGAAGAAGCGCTGTCGACGTTTCGGGCCGAGACCCTTCGTCAGGACTAACTGAAACTTGGGTTTATCAAAGACAAAAGCAGAATTACTGGGTTCAAGACTGCGAGGATGGAATCTGCTGTCACCAGGCACAAACATTTCCATGAAGGATTTTGATATTTGAGACAGATGTTTCCCAGAATAACTCATGCCAAGATTAAGGAAGGTGTTTTTGTTGGTCCACAAATCAAACAGATCATCAATGACAGGCAATTTGAAAACTCCTAGAGGGACCAGAGAAAATCACATGGAAGGCATTCAAGGATGTTGTTGAAAATTTTCTTGACAACTACATGCACTAAACTACATGCAGCTGGTTGACAACATGCTTCAAGTGTACAAAACCATGAAATAAAACATGTCATTTTCTGCATTCTTATTTATATTTCTTCCTTGCAAATCTTGGCACTGTCAGTGACGAGCATGGTAAGAGGTTTCACCAGGACATTGTCGTCATGAAGAAACAGTATCTGGGCAACTGGAATCCCTCAACACTGGCTGATTATTGTTGGACACTTAAGCCAGATGTCTCAGACACCGAGTACAAATGAAAATCATCAACAAAACATTTTTAGCTTACTTGAACTATTGCAGAACGTCAGCACTGTTATAGAATTAAACGTATTGTATTCAATAAAAAGTTAATTTTGTGTTTCACCAAATTCTTACATGACACAAGTAGTCTGAAATTATATTTGTGTTCAGTTTCAAGCAGTCTATCATAATCACAAACAAGTTTCTTCTGAGGAAGCAACACTTTTGAAAATGTTTGCTGTCCAGCTCAATGCGACAAACTTTGTTGAAGCTGAGCGTGAGTTGAGAGAAGCCATTGAGAAGACGAACGATTCGCAGATTAGTGATGTCCTTCTTCAGAAAGGAATTAAGTAGATTTGTAATGCCCCAGTTGGCTCACTTCATGGGGGAACATGGGAGAGATTGTGTGAAAGGTTCTCAGTTTCACTATGAATGTACAGAACCTTGACGAACAGGGTTTTTACACAGACTTTTGCGAAGTGGAGGCTATTATCATTGGTTGTCCATTTACTAAGGCATCCTCTGATTCCAGCGACTTGGAAGCACTGACACCCAAAAAGAGGAAAGAAGACATTTGTATAAATGTTAAAATATTTTGATAATATGTGAAGGTTTATCCTTGAAGATTTTGTCACTCCTACTTTGCAATATGCAGTTATAATTATTATAGTGTTACAGTATAATAATTGGGGTTGGGATGTAGGAGCCAGGTAGGTCTGTATTGTACTTGTGTTTGTGGCATCCTCATTCTGGGTTAAGATAATTTGTCATGTGGGTTTGGTTGGCGACATATAAGCGGGTGTATTAGGAGCACATATTTTTTTGTTGACCGCTTGTCCTTGCTTGAACATGATCTAATTACGCTCGTCTCGCTCGTTTTTGTTTCACATGAATTACGGATGATTTTATTGTTGTTTTGTATCAGAGAATTAAAAATATTGCTTGAGTTGGAATTTTTCAGTTAGTTGGAAGTGCATCAAACAGTGAGACACTCACTCACTTAGCCTCTCAGAAACTTATAGTTTGTTTTCAAGTAGTTACAATGCATTTCACTGTGTGTTTTGATGCACATTGTGATAAATACAAGTACATCTGAATCGGAATCTGAACCTTTTACAGATGTAAGCTTCATACTTTATCTTGTTAACACGTTTTTGACATTTGTTTTGATTCTTGTAAGCATTTGTGTAAGAAAGGAATAAGATGAGGTAAGTTTAGGGCTCTGGGACCCTCTGGGTACTTTTGTACTGTCACCGAATATGCCATAATGTCTGAATTGACACTTCGGAGAGCTTCTCAAATGCTAATAAAAAGAAATGGCTACAAACAGTACTGGCACATGTTTGATCAGATTACAAAGCATATATACGTATATTTGGATATCACTATTATAATAAAATTCAGGTCTATTCCCCAGTAGGTGGAATGAGGTGCCTATGGACCATGATGAAAAACTTAATAAAATGAATTCCAAAAGGCTCTCCAGGCATTCAATTACATTCTATTGTTTTGTAACAAACTCTCACACTTTTTGGTATGTAGTATTGCAACACAAATTACTCTTTCTCTTTCTCTCTCCAAATGAAAAAGAATAATCTTTCAATTTTTTTTTCTAGAAACATGCTGATGCGTAGATAAATCCAGGTTTATGGACGGGTGTAATATTGCTGAGATGCACTGTAGGGATGGGTGTAATTTTGCTAAGATGCAGTGTAGGGACGGGTGTAATTTTACTGAGATGCAGTGTAGGGACGGGTGTAATTTTGTTGAGATGCAGTGTGACAGCCAGCAGGAGGCAGGCTTGCGCGGCTTGAATTTGGCACTGAATGAAGTGTTGAAACTTTTAACGTGTACCCGGCTAATTCACTTCAACTCTGTAAGCATTTTAAGTTTTAATTTCTAAGAGAGATACTCTGTGTCCAAAATACCTACATTACAGTCTTTCTTGGACCAGAGAATTGATTGCTATTTTTTCAGGCATTGTCTTTCTGGTTTCGTAACTTCATGCATTCACTGTGTGGAGGTAAGTAAATATAGCAATATAATTAGCTTTCAGTTCAAGACTGAGAAACGAGTGTGTCAACACAACATCATGGTATAGCCTGGAGACAGCAATAATGAGATAAATTAACTTACTTAATTAATTAATTTAATATTATTACTTTGTTATCCTTTCAGAACGTAAGCTGATATGGAACATTGTGTACTGTTCAAATCGTGGTCCTTTCTCACTGCTGCGTGGAATGAATGCATTAGGATCAGAATCAAAAGTGTAGCAATTTTATTGTTTTAATTTATGATTCTGTCACTGATTTCCCTTACACGATCAGCTGTTTAAACCATTGATCTTTTAATTTTTATTTTGTACCACTTTCTCTGCTTTCAGCAACCCTACTACCTTCCACTATCTGCTCCCACCTGACTCACCATTCTGTTGAACTCTGTCCCTTGTATTCTCTTTACACACTTTGCTCTCTTCTCCCACCAGTTTTCCACCAATTTTCGATTGTCCTGAACCTATTTGTCTAATTGCAATATCTGGTCTCATTCTAATACAAAATTAATTCCTTTGGTTTTTTCCCATTATATCCACTTCCCTTGCACACTCTGCCAATCCAGGTGAGATTAGCCCTTCAGCACAGGTTAAAATTTGATGATGAGATATCCCTGATGTCCAAGAGTCGGAAAGTCAATGATTTATTATATTTTTTTTAAAAATTAACCAAAATAAGCTTTATTCATAAGAAAAAAGTTACAAGAATAAACTATGCATTGTCTTTTCATTCTTACATTCATAGATAATGTTTTCAGTGTTAAATTACGTTATTTAAAACCGAAAGGCCCATTGCCACTCATTTGGCCCCTGGAGTGGAGTGATACATTAGTACAATAATTGAGGACCTTCTGCACCCAAATTGGTCCCTTCCTGTCCAGCAGCAGAAGAACCCCAAACTTTGGTCCTTCCCTACCAAGCCCTTGAAGTAGCTGCACCAGGCTTCGCTGCATCCTTCGGCAGGTACTCCTGCAGTCTAGAATGTAACTGCCAGCCGCTTTCCTTTACGCACATCTCGATGCGCTGGCAGACCAAGAGGTTTTGGGCAGACCAAAGGGCATCTTTCACTGAGTAGATTTGTCAATAAATATATCTTTTATTAACCAAAATAAACTTAATTTATAATAAAAGAAATTATTGCAAGAATAAACTGTGCAATGTCTTTTTTATTCTTGCAGTCCTAGATAAGACGTTAAGAAATGTTCAGTTACATTTCTTAAAACCAATAGCATCGTTGCCTCTCATATGGCTCCCTGTCGTGCTATTCTGCTACAAAAACTGAGGGTTTTCCTCACCCAACCTGGCCCCTCCTGTCCAGAACCCCATGCTGTGAATAGATCTGCTAAGTCTTGGTTGTGGAAAATAAATTTCTATGTATTGGTTGTAAGTGATCACACATAAACCATCTTAAGGTGTCAACTTTAGTTCACTTGTACTATTTTTCCCTCAAGCTTATTAGCTGATGATGTCAAACCCTACTCCAGTAGTTGACACTTAATGCTGTTGAGATGCAGAACTAACCTCTTGGGTAGATATTAAAAGTACCATGACATTGCTCGGACACGAAATTTCAATCAAAGTTACCCAAACAGGTGATCAGGTCCTTTATCTTCCCATCAATTTATAATCTTCCTCTGTCAAATTTGGCTTCATGATTGAATGTTACAGTGGAGGCTACACTTCAAAAGTACTTTCTTGGCTATAAAACACACAGGAATGTCATGAAAAGCGGCTTTATAAATGCCATATCTTCTTTCAGTAAGTCCTTCTCAAAACACCCTGCAACATTTGACTATGAATACTTCCAATATAGCCTGTAACCACACAGTCAAAAATCTTAAGCACTATCTTTGGTTCCTCCCGAGACTGAGCAACAATGATATGAGTATTAGATTTCTTTATTTTAGCACCACACCTGCTTCCATCCACTACACCTGAACCACATTACAGCTTCCTATTCCCACAGTGCAAAGCAAATAACAGCTGACATCTCAGTATTTAAAACGAGATGATTACTTTTCATTCAGCTTCACTTTCACCATTTAAAAAAATAATGGCATTAAGAAAACCACATGATCCAACTGTAAATGAGATGTACAGAACAGCAAACAGTCACATGAACCGCGACTATTTCTTTTTGCAGTTGTGAAGATCATGACGTTAAGGCAGCTGGGCCCAGGTGGTTTGCTTCAAGCACTAGTGAACAAGAAATTGTGTGTATTGGTTCACGGCCGGGGGGGTGGGGTGTGGAGGTAGTGAGGATAGGGCGTGTGGGGGGTAGGGGAGGGTAAGCGGTGGCAATAGTCTTAGTCATTCAATGGCTATTTTGGCATAAGCCACAAGCAATGAAAAGCCCTGCCGATATAGTTAAAAAGAAACTTAATTTGCAATTATTTGGGTTTTTTTCTTGTCAAAATCCTTATGACCTTTTCAAACTTGCGTTGCAAGGCTGCGGTTTATGAATTACTAAAATGGTTACATAGCAGTTTTACTGTGTTGGTTAAGTTAATGCACAAGAGAACAATATTTTCTAAGAGAACAGTGCTCATGAAAGAAAGGAACTTCAAAAAAAAAGACTTTGAAGTGACTATCCTATATGTGATTAGAATTTATGTGAATTGATTTGAATAAAGCTATCTGAATCTGACACATGGCAACAAAAGTTGGAAAGGCCTTGTACATATTATGTACAGCGTGAAACTGAATATTAAAGGTAATTTGTCCAAAATATATAATAGCTATGGTCTATTGAGCACATTATGGGATTGTGTTAAAAGATTCTGACTGTAAATGGAATGCAGAGTATAGTAGACATATGAGTAGGGAGCACTCATTTGCAGTTGTGATTCTCCTGACTTGTTAAAATAGCTATTACATGGATATTTACAATCCTTCAGTCTTTCTGATTACACATCTGTCTCTTGGCTCCAGCTGGAATCTATGCATAACCAGTCACTATAATGTGAGTAAGTTTAACCAATATTTATACTCCATCCCTGATTAATGAAGGACGTCACACCGTATGCCTACAAAGGCATCCTATCAACTTGCAACGCAACTTTGAGTTCAAACTTTCAAAGTGTATCACTTCACACTTCTTCAGATTGAACTCCATCTCCACCTCTCAGCCTAATTCTGCATCTGACCAATGTCCCACTGTAACCCACCACAACCTTCTACACTATCCACAACATCACCAAACTTCATGCCATCTGCAAACTTACCAACACACTGGTCCACTTCCTCACCCGAGTCATTTATAGAAATCACAAAAGGCACAAAAGAACAGATCCCTTCATAACCCCACCAGCCACTGACCTCCAGGCAGAGTACGCTCCATATACTATCACCCTCTGCCTTCTGTGGGCAAGCCAACATAGCCAACTTACCCTGGACCCCATACCTCCTGACGTTCTGAATTGTCCTCCAAAGGGAAACTTGTCAAACACTTTACTAGAATCCATATGCCCCACAACCACTGCTCCAGATTTAGCAATTTATTTTTGTCACTTACTCAAAGAATTCAGTCAGGCCCATGAAGCACAAACTACCCTCACAAAGCCATGCTGGCAATCCCTAATCACACGATGTTTCTCCAAATCTCATAAATCCTGTCTCTAAGAATCCTCTTCGATGGTTTTCCCACCACTGACATGACTCAATGGTCTGTAATTCCTGTTGTTTTCTGTATAACCTTTATTGAACAAAGGAATAACATTTTCCACCCTCCAAGTATCTGGGATTACTCCTGAGGCCATGAGGACACAAAGGTGCAACAATCTTTTCTCTTGCTTCCTGCAGCACTTTGGCCTGCTTTACGCTGTTGTCACATTTGATAAGTTCTCTCTCAGTGGTGAATATTGAAGCAAAGTATTCATTAAGGACTTCACCCACCTCCTCCATATCCCAGCCCATGTTTCTTCCTTTATCTCTGACCAGTCCTACCTTCACTGTAGTCATCCCCCTGCTCTTCACATATGTGAAGAATGCTTTGGGATTTTCTTTAACTCTACTCACCAAGGCCTTCTCATTTCCCCTCCTAACTCTCCTAAGTCCCTGAAGCTCCCTCCAGGCTACCGTATAACTTTCCAGAGCTCTGTCTGATCCTTACTTCCTAAACTTTAAGTATGCTTCTTTTTTCCTCTTTGTTAAATGTTCCACATCTCTTGTCAACCACAAATTCCTTCACCATGCCATTCTAAGTGGGACAAACCTATGAGAATTCCACGCAAGTGCTAAACCACACGCAAGTTCCTTGGGGATAGATAAATTGAGCTTGTAAGTATGAAAGGACTGAGGTTGTTATAAAATGTTCAAGGTGTTTGATATGATTTTTGTTGTTAAAATCAGAAATAAATTTACTCAATTTGTTTTCAGGGCTGTGAAACTTGGTTTTGTTGTTCTGATCATGAAAGGAAGATGTTGACATACGTGGCTTACAAAGCAGAAGACCAAATAAGGTCAGGGAGAAGGGGAAGTCATAAAATTAAGAACTTATAAATGTGACCACAGAAGTTAAACTATTGTTCATTAATTTCATTCATCATACCGGGTTCTACCAGTAGGGGTCACCCTTTACACTTGTTAAGGTTAACAGTGACCCTTAAAGCTGGTGTGAGTTGTATCTTTCTAATTCGCCAGATGTTCCTTACTTTGGCAAAACGATTGCCCTTTTATTTTCATCCAAGGTCTGGGTTTGTACACATTGGAAGCTGTCTAAAACCTTGCCCAGGAAATTATGTTTCACTCTGACATACTCATGCTCCATAATACAGAGGCCGACGCAGCTGCGCCAGAGAATGTAGTTGTGAGGTGTCTGGGCAAATAAGTATTCCAGCAGAAGAGTTGGACAATGGGGTTTTTGCCATTTTTATTCCTTTTCCAAAATCCTCCAGTTACAGCTAACTCAAGCTTTTTAAATTTTGCAAATCTAATATCAATCTGATTTGCAAATTATTTCCTTTATCTAAACTCTGCACATGAATCCATGTTCATTTTGAATAGCTGGTGAACAAGTTTACTGTGTTACCATAAATCATACACCATATTCACTAGAACCTAGCACTGATATCATTCACTCTGATCAGTGCTTCAATTTCCCAGAACTACTCAGCTAACTGTACTGAGGGAGCACTTTCACTAACAGGTTTTAGCAATTTAAGCAGGTGATTTTCCACTACTTTTATAAAGGCAGTCAGACAATTAGTAATGAGGTTCTACCTATGCCACAGGTAGAATATTTTACCCAGGGTAAAAATGTCAAATAGTGGTGGATATGCATTTAAGGTCGGGGGGGGGGGGTATTTAAGGGAGTTGTTGCAGGATCAGGCAGCCAGGAGTAGTGGCAGAAGCAGATACAATCGTACCATTTAAGAAGCTTTTAGATAGACTCATGAATAAACAGGGAGTGGAAGGATCTGGAACATATGCAAGCAAAAGCGATTCAGTTTAATTTGGCATGGTGCTTGTCCTTGGGCCAAAGGGCCTATTTCCGTGCTATGCTTATCTATGTTCTATGAATTAGTTTTAAAATAAAACAAAATTCCTTGAGAGTGAATCTCTGGGAATCCTGTAGAGCTGTAGTTTATGACTGGTGTCACTTGGGGTTCTTCACACAAGAATTTTAAGTTATTTTACAAATTTCGGATAGCAAATTTTAATTCTCAACTTTGATTTAACTAAGTTGAGATTGTAAAGAGCCAAATATGATGAAGAACATCCTGTTACAATACTGAATTTCCAGCATTAATTGAATCCACACTTCCCATAATTATCTCAGTTTAAAAAGCAATTGCAACTCTGAAACAAAAATAATGTTGCAGGAAATGCATTGCTGTGCTCCCAGCTGTAAAAATACAGGTCTGGCATCTCAGATGCAATTCAACATCTGTGCTGCAAGGAAAATTGCTTTCTTTTGATTCTAAACTAATGGAAAATAAGGAAAAAAATGGAGAAAGGAAACAGATTCTCCATACCCACAGATTAAATTAATAGCTTCAACCAAAGTAGTTAGGTATGATCTCCTTGGTTCAATTGGTATCAGAATCAGGATTAGAGTTATTATCACTGACTTATAGGACATGAAATTTATTGTTTAGCAATAGCAGTACAGGACAGAGACATACAATTACTATAAATTACAAAAATAAATAAATAATAGTGTCAGCAATAACAAGGAGGTGCTCACGGGTTCCTGGACCTTTCAGAAATCTGCTGGTGAAGGGAAGAAGTTGTAGCTGAATCATTGAGTGTGGGTCATCAGTCTCTTGTACATCCTTCCCGATCATAGCAATGGGAAGAGGATATGGCCTGAATGGCGAGCGTCCTTCGTGATGGATGTTGCCTTCCTGAGGCACTACTTTTAAAGATGTCCTTGATGGTGGGGAGACTCGTACTCAAGATGGAACCAGCTGTGTCTTCAACCTTCTGCGGCCTCTTGTGATCCTAAGCGTTGGTGTCTCTACAGCAGGCTGTGGTGCCCCCAGTCAGATCGCTCTCCAGCGTGCGTCCATAGAAATTTGTCAGAGTCTTTGGTGATATTCCAAATTTCCTCAAAGGAGAGCTGCTGGTGTGCCTTCTTCATTATGGCATCAACGTTCTGGGCCCAGAATAGATCCTCAGAGATGCTGACACCCATGAATGTGAAGCACCACACTCTTTCCACTGTTTCCACCTCTAAAAGTAGTAGTATGTGTTCTCCTTATTTCTCCTCCCTGAAGTTATTTAAGTGATTTAAGATGTGGTCAGTACGTACTTGAAGACTAAGACTTGGGGGAGAAGCAATTGTAGGGACCTGTTTCATTGGATGAGAAGATAACCTGAACCATTGACTGCCTTTTAAAGTTCAAAGTTCAAAGTAAATTTATTATTGATGTACATATATGTCACCATACACAAGACTGAGATTCATTTTCTTGTGAGCATACTCAATAAATCCATAACAGAATAATAACCATAGTAGAATCAATGAAAGACTGCACCAGCTTGGGCATTCAACCAGTGTGCAAAATACAACTGCGCAAATACAAAAATAAAGAAATAATATTAATAAATAAATAAGCAGTAAATAGCAAGAACGTGAAATGAAGAGACCTTGAAAGTGAGCCCATAGGTTGTGAGAACATTACAGTGACGGGGCTAGTGAAGATGAGTGACGTAATTGCCTTTGGTTCAAGAGCGTTATGGTTGTTCCTGAACCTGGTGCTGAGTCCCGAGACCCCTGTAACTTTCTGATGGCAGCAGTGAGAAGAAAGCATGTCCTGGGTGGTGGGGGTCCCTGCTGATGGATGCTGCTTTCCTGTGGCAGTGTTTCGTGTAGATGTGCTCAGTGGTGGGGAAGGCTTTACCTGAGATGGACTGAGCTTTTGGCATGATTTCCTGTTCAAGGGCACTGGTGTTTCCATACCAGGCCATGGTATAATTCCCACTACATGTCTATAGAAGTTTGTCAAGCTTTTAGCTCCTGTGCCAAATATTCACAGACTCCTAAGAAAATAGAAAGACTGCCCCCTGCTTTCTTCATAATTGCATTTATGTGCTGGGCCCAGGACAGGTCCTCTGAAATAATAACACTGAGGAATTTAAAGCTGCTGGCCCTCTCTACCTCTGATACTCCAATGAGGATTGGCTGATGAACCTCTGGTTTCCTCCTCCTGAGATCAAAAATCAGCTCCTTGGTCTTGCTGACATTGTGAGAGGTTGTTGTTATGGCACCAGTCAGCCGGATTTTCTCCTTCCTACATGCTGATTCACCTTTGATCAGCCTATGACCTCGATGTCATCAGCAATGTTGAATACGGCATTGGGCTGTACTTAGTTGCTTAGTGTAAAGTGAGTAGAACATGAGACTAAGCACACAGCCTTGTGGTGCACCTGTGTTAATAGACATAGTAAAGGAGATGTTGTTGCCAATCTGCCAATCTGAACTGTCTGGGGTCTGCAAGTGAGGAATTCAAGGATCGAATTGCACAAGGCTGTATTGAATCCAAGATCTTGAAGGTTGTTGATTAGTTTTGAGGGGATGAGACACACCCACCACTCTCAGAGGTAAGTTTTTCACACAGAGTGGTGACTGCATGGAATGTACTGCCAGCGAAGGTGGTAGAGGCAGATACAATAGGGTTTTTTTAAAAGACTCTTACAAATATACATGGAGCTTAGAAAAATAGAAGTCTACGTGGTAGGGAAATTCTAGGCAGCTTCTAGAGTAGGTTACATGGTTGGCACAACATTGTGGGCCAAAGGGCCTGTAATTGGCTGTAGATTTTCTGTTTCTATGTTTTTATAGTATTGAATGCTGAGATGTAGTCGATAAAGAACATCCTGATGTATGCATCTTTGCTGTACAGATGCTCCATAAATGAGAGAAGAGCCAATGAGATGACATCTGCTGTGGACCCATTGCTTCGCTGGGCAAATTGGAGCAGATCCAAGAATTGATCTGTTTCATCACCAATCTCTCAAAACCATTATTGTGGATGTAAGTGCTACTGGACAATAGTTAATGAGGCAGTTTTCCATGTTCCTCTTAGGCACTGGTATAATTGAAGCCTACTTGAAGCAAGTGGGTACCTCAGACTGCTGAAGCGAGGGGTTAAAGATATCGGTGAACACTCCAGCCAGTGATCAGCACAGGTTTTTAGTACTTGGCCAGATACCCTGTCTGGGCCAAATGCTTTTCATGGGTTCACCATCTTGAAAGCTGTTCACCATTGGCCTCAGATACAGAAATTACAGGATCATTGGGGGCTGTGGCAGTTTTTGATGGTCCCTCCAAGTTTTGGCGGTCAAAGCAAGCATAGAAGGAGCTGAGTTCACTTGAGGTGAAACCCTATTGTCCTCTATATCACTTGGTTTAATTTGGTGATCATAGTCAAGCCCTGCCACAAATATCGAGCATCTTTCATTGATTTAAATTTAGGCTGAAATTTCCACTTTGTCTGTGAGATGGCTTTCTGGAGAACATACCTGGGCCTCTTGTAATTTTCTTGGTCAACAGACTTGAACGCCTCTGATCTGGCCCTCAGCAGAATGTGGATCTCATGGTTCATTCCAGGGCTTCTGGTTGGGGAAGACTCTGAATGATTTTGTATGTTTTAATAAAGTCTGTGACAACCATGGAGTCTATTTATACCCCCATAGTCCATCCCTCCTGCTTGTTTAGTCCTCATCCAATCAGGAAGGACAGACAATTGGGTATAAATGCCACCAGACTAGACATGCTCAGGTATTGTCCCTGATGAAGATTCCTTATCTTAGTATAATAGTGCTGTGAGGATTACATTCCTGGACTTCTCTAGTGCCTTTAACACCATCCAGCCCAAGATCTTAAGGCACAAACTAACGGAGATGGGAGTAGACTCTCACATGGTGGATTGGATAGTGGACTACTTGACAGATAGACCTCAGTATGTGCGGTTGGGAGACTGTAGGTTTGACACGGTGGTCAGCAGCACAGGAGCGCCGCAGGGGACCGTGCTCTCTCCGGTCCTGTTCACCCTGTACACATCGGACTTCCAATATAACTCGGAGTCCTGCCATGTGCAGAAGTTCGCTGATGACACGGCCATAGTGGGGTGTGTCAGGAATGGACAGGAGGAGGAGTATAGGAAACTGATACAGGACTTTGTGATATGGTGCAACTCAAACTACCTGCGTCTCAATATCACCAAGACCAAGGAGATGGTGGTGGACTTTAGGAGATCTAGGCCTCATTTGGAGCCATTGATCATTAATGGAGAATGTGTGGAGCAGGTTAAGACCTATAAGTATCTGGGAGTACAGTTAGACGAGAAGCTAGACTGGACTGCCAACACAGATGCCTTGTGCAGGAAGGCACAGAGTCGACTGTACTTCCTAAGAAGGTTGGCGTCATTCAATGTCTGTAGTGAGATGCTGAAGATGTTCTATAGGTCAGTTGTGGAGAGCGCCCTCTTCTTTGTGGTGGCGTGTTGGGGAGGAAGCATTAAGAAGAGGGACGCCTCACGTCTTATTAAGCTGGTAAGGAAGGCGGGCTCTGTCGTGGGCAAAGTACTGGAGAGTTTAACATCGGTAGCTGAGCGAAGGGCGCTGAGTAGGCTACGGTCAATTATGGAAAACTCTGAACATCCTCTACATAGCACCATCCAGAGACAGAGAAGCAGTTTCAGCGACAGGTTACTATTGATGCAATGCTCCTCAGACAGGATGAAGAGGTCAATACTCCCCAATGCCATTAGGCTTTACAATTCAACTGCCAGGACTTAAGAACTTTTTAAAAGCTATTATTAATGCTTTTTGAGATAGTGATTTAGATGCATATCATATTTTTTACTGAGTTAAGTATTGTATGTAATTAGTTTTGCTACAACAAGTGTATGGGACATTGGAAAAAAAGTTGAATTTCCCCATGGGGATGAATAAAGTATCTATCTATCTATCTATCTATCTATCTATCTAGTGGTCTTATGTGTTAGGACTTCTGGTGTTGCAGGTTATATGCTGATGGTAACTGGGCAGAGATTTCTTCAAACAAGCTTGATTGAATTCTGGTTGAAAGCGGATGGTTCAGGTGGATGTTAAATCTCTGTTACATTCTTCAGGACAGTTTGCATGCATTATATTTGACCCCAATCAATTCATCAGCATATGATAATAAGCATGTATGGCAAAATGTTATAGATGCTGGAATTATCAGCTCTATAGAGAAAATACTGGAATCCCTCAAAATATCAGAAATAGTCCATGGAAGTAGAAACAGATTTAACATTTCAAAACATTTCATCTCAGGTCATTTCCAGATATTGCCTGACATGTTGAGTTTTTCCAGCAAGTTGTTTATAGTGCTGTACCTTTTATATACACGTTGGGTGTCACGTTTGTTCAGACTTTGCACTTAGAGGCACCCACACCCCTCATCCATCAAACCTTGCTTCCTGCCCTGTCAGCTCTTGAAAAAAATGCTGTGCCAATTCACTTTCAGTGGCATTTTGAAAATTGCAAGCATTCAGCTTTAAGCCCTCCATTTGCCACATTTTCTGCACCATTGCCTCGGTTCTTTATGCCCCGTTCCCCAGGGAGGCATTGTTCTCTCTCACTTTTGCCTGCCCTTTATTGTAGTCCTCAGCTCCCTTCCCTTCACCCAAGGAAGCAGACATGAACAAATATGGTGGTTTGTGGTTTGTCATTCACATTAGATCTGGCTGGGACACAATGGTACCATTAGATGCTCCTCTCATCTGCTAAAACTGCTCGCTCATCCAGGATCATTCTGTTCTGCAAAGATACCTTTAGCTTTTTGTCTATTCAAAGTCACCTTTTTAAAATCATCTCCCTTGCCTTTCCTGCCTTGTGAATAATATGTCCAAGAAACTCATGAAGTTTTGTTTGATCTGTTCCCTCTACCAGTTCCATTCCTTCCCCCAAATCACAAGTTTCTAATTTTTTTCATGCTCTCTATTTGTTACCTATAGTACTGTTGTGAATTTATCCTATCAACTCAACTCCTTCTCCTTCAACATGACTCCAACTAAACTAATGACCCAATATCCCTTCCTAGAACCTAACTCACCTGATTCTGTTATTAAATGTACAACTTCCCTAATGTTAATTGGCAAAAGGTTTAGATTGGCAGAATTTGTTAGGTGTGTCCAGGAAGTAATCCTGACACACTCTGTGGACAGGCCAACTTGAGTAGAGGCCATACTGAATCTAGTACTAGGCAGGGTACCTGGGTAGGTGACAGACCCCTTGGTGAGTGAGCTTTTCAGAAACAGTGACCACAACCTTTACCATAGCCTTGGACAGAGATAGGAGCAAATGGTATACTGTATAAAAGTATTTAATTGGGGTAGGATAAATTGTGATGTTATTGGAAAGAACTTGCGATTGTAAATTGGGAATAATTGTACTCAGGGAAATGCACAATGGAAATGTGAAGGGTGCTAAAGGAGAACTTACATGGGGTTCTGGATATTCTGTCCCATTGAGGCAGGGAAAGGAAGGCTGTGTGGAGGAACCATGGTTGACAAGAGATGTGGAGCAACCAGTAAAGAGAAAGAAGGAAGCATACTTAAGATTTAGGAAACCAGGATGAGAGAGAGCTTTTGAAAGTTGTAAGATAGCCAGAAAGGAGCTTCAGAGTATACAGAAGCAAGCTAGAAGAGGACATGAGAAGGTCATAACAAAATGGATTAAGGAAAATCCCAAGGCATCCAACACAAATGTGAAGAGGAGGATGACTACAGCAAGGGTAGGGCCAATATAAGATAAAAGAAGAAACATGCCTAGAGTCAACAGAGTTGGTGGTGGGGGTGGGGGGTGGGGGGAGGGTCCTTAATAAATACTTTGCTTCAGTATTCCCTATTGATGTGGATCTTGATAATGTGAGGACAGGCTGATATGCTGGAACATGTTGACTTCAATAAAGAGAATGTGGTGGAATTTTTGAAAAACATTAAGGTAGATAAATCACTGGGGCTGAACAGAATATAGCCTAGGTTAATATGGGAAGAGAGTGAAAAATGGCTGCATCTTTAGTGATTATCCTTGCAACATTACTGGTCTGCAGGATTTGTACCAGAAGATTAGAGAATTTCAAATGTTATTCCTTTATTTAAGAAAGGCAAAAGGGGTAATCTTGGGAAATATAGACCAGTGAGTCTTATGTCCTTGATGGAAAACTAATGGAAAGGATTCTTAGAGACAGGATTTATGAGCATTTGGAAAAGTATAGTCTAATTAGGGATAGTACGTGTGGCTTTGTGACAGGAAGTTCATGCCTCATGAGCCTGATTGAATTAAGTGATAATACAGATGGGCCTTTGTAATCCATTTGACAATAGTCCCCACAGTAGGCTCATTTAGAAATTCAGGAGGCATGGGATCCAGGGAATCTTGGTTGCATGGATTCAGAATTGCCTTGCCCTGAGAAGGCAGAGGAGATAGCAGATGGAGTGTAATCTGCCTGGAGTATTGTTCCATAAGGATCTGTTCTGGGATCCCAGCTATTTGTAATTTTTATAAATGACTTGGATGAGGAGGTGGAATGATGGGTTAGTAAATTTGGAGATGACACAAAGATTGTAGGTGTTTTTGGATAGTGTAGAGGACTGTGGTTGGATACAGTGGGACATTAATAGAATGCAGAGCTTGGCTGAGATGAGGCAGATGGAGTTCAATATGGAAAAGTGTGAAGTGATTCAGTTCAGAAGGTTGAATTTGAAGGCAAAGTACAAGGTTAATGGCAGGATTCTTAGCAGTGAGGAGGAACAGAGGGATCTTGGGATCCGTGTCTCTATATCCCTCAGATCTGCAGCACAAGTTGACAGATGGTCAGGAAGGTGAGTTAGCAATCATTATTTGGGGGAATGCATTTAAGAGCTGCGAGGTAAAGTTGCAGCACTATAAAACTCTGGTTAGACCACTCTTGGTGTACTGTGCCCATTTCTGATTGCCTCATTATAGAAAGGATGCGGGAAGTTTAGAGAGTGTACAGAGGAGATTGCCCAGCTTTCTGCCTGGATTCTAAGTGAGCACAGGCATTTCTCTTTAGATCGAAGGACAATGGGAGGTGACTAGATAAAAGGTATTGATAGAAAGGACAGTAGCACTTTGTGATTAAATGCTTTGAGAGTTTGGTGATGTAAAGTACTAACTCCTGCATGAGAAGTGACTTGGATCCATTTCAACTTGCATACTGTCACAACAGGTCGACATCAGATTCCATTCCATTGGTTCTTCACTCAAACCTGGAAAATCCGAACAGCGAAGTTGCATACATCAGATGCTCTTCATTAACTACAGCTTGGCATTCATTACAGTCATTCCCTTAAAACTAATTAATAAGCTTCAAGTCCTAGGCCTCAGTACCTCCTTATGTAAATGAATCCTCGATTTCCTCCCTTGTAGACCCCAGTCAGTTCAGTTGGTAATAACATCACCTCTACAATCTTTCTCAGAGCATATGTTAAAAATATGGGTTAAGACCTTTAACTTTACCAAAGAAAAATGGCTAGAATCACTTAGCACTTGGCACTTTAATGCAAGGGTGCTTATTAGGTATGTCAACACTTAAACTAACAAAATTTAGTAGAAATATTGAAAAATGCCAATGTTTACAAAAAGACATCTGCGAAAAACTTACAATAATATTTCTGCACTTATCCCTGTCCAGTGTAATCTCCTGGTAGCCCCTATCTCATACTAAGGGTGATGAGCTCCTTTTATTCGGAACTAGGATTTACCATCCTTAATTACCAACAGAGTTCACTTAAGACTACATGTGAATTAGACTGTGATGTACCCCACAATATAGTTACAATCATATTACAAAATATACAGAAGTATCTATATTAAATGCAGTATAAAACAACATATACACATTTACATATGCCCATTACTAAACAAATGGAATATTCCTCCATGTATGGTGAAATGCACCATAAAGTGAACCTGAGCATTAAGCCCCCTGCTCTACCTGCTTTATACTTATGACTTTGAGGCAAAACACAGCCCCAAAGCCACTACTTAAATTTGCTGATCACACCACACTGTCATGGGCTGAATCAACGGTGGAGGCAGACCAGGATACATATAAGAGAAAGATTGAAAATCTGGCTGGCTGGCTGGAAAGTACTGGATATGGCCCAGTCCATGATGGGTAAAGCCTTCCCCATGATTGAGCGCATCTATATGGAGCACTGTTGCAGGAAAGCAGCAGCCATCATCAAGGGCTTCCTCCATCCAGGCCATGCTCTCTTCTCACTGCTACAAACAGGAAGGAAGTACAAGAGCCTCAGGACTCACACCACTAGGTTCAGGAACAGTTATTACCCCTCAACCATCAGGCTCCTGAACCAGAGGGGTTAACTTCACTCAGCTTCAGCTGCACCATTGCAGAACTGTTCCCTTTGAACTGGATTCATTTTCAAATGCATCTCATGTTCTCAATATTTATTGCTTTTTTATTATTATTGTTATTATTTCACTTTTATCTTTCTTTTTGAATTTGCAGTTTAATTGTGCACCTTGGTTGTTGTCTGCCCTTCTGGATGTAGTTTTTCACTGATTGTTTTGTGTTTCCTATATTTACTGTGATTGCCGCACGAGAATGAATTTCAGGGATGTATATGGTGACATATATGTACTTTGATAATAAATTTACTTTGAACTTTGAACTTGTTCCCAGGGTGGAAATGGCTAATAGAGAGGGTATAATTTTAAAGTGATTGGAGAAGAAGGTTTTTTAACAGAGTGCTGGGTGCATGAAGTATGCTATCAGAGGTGGTAGTAAAGGCAGATACATTAGGGATGTTTTAGATATTCTTAGATAGTCAAATGGATGACAGAAAAATGGAAGGCTATGCAGGAGGGAAGGATCAAATTGATCTTAGAATAGGGCAAAAGGCCGACACAACATCATGCACTGTTCTGTTCTATCTTCTACACTCTATGTTACCAACTTGACTGATGTGTACAAATCAATGTTGAGTGTCTATAGTACCATTTGCATAACACCTAACACATTTAAAAGTTGCAAAGCACCCCTACACAAAACAATAGAATTATTTGTTATTTAGAGATACAGCACAGTAACCAGCCCTTCCAGCCCAATGATCCCATGCCTCCCAGTCACACCCAGGTAACCAATTCTCTTAGTAACTCATACATTCTTGGAATGTGGGAGGAAACCAGAGCAGCTGGAGGAAACCCACCCGGTCACAGGGAGAGCATACAAGCTTCTTGCTGACAGTGGCAGAATTGAACCTGGATTGCTGGCACTGTAACAGCATTATGCTAACTGCTATGCTCTGGTGCCACGATGATTAATGGAGCTTAGCCCAATGCATCAGTCAGCCTATACCAGCAACATCCCACAAGGAATAATATGATGAATTATCAGTTAATCCTTCTATTGTTTGTGAGAAAACATTCATCTAGGAGCTGATGGGAAATTCTAACCAATCCAAGTCCCAACTATAATAAAGTTACTACTTCCTTTTGCAAACAAAGACACAGTTTTCAAATACTAGGGGACAATGTGAATAGATCATGAGTTCTAATTGTGTATGCAGCATCAGTAGAGGTGTATTATTACAATACACTCAAACCAGCATTACAATACAATGTTTTAAATCTTGCTGGATATATACAACATACTAGTGATTGTAAGGCTAACTCTGCTAAAAGTGCCTTGAGTATTTTGCAAGTATCTGGCTTTAGACCAAACACCAAGGACATGGATAAGCCATATTATTGGAATGTAAAGTAGAAACTCTATTCAATGTTGCCTGACCCTACAATTCACAGCCATTCTCCCAGATCCTGCTCCCAGTGCTGTGTGTCACTAACCTGAGTTGCTCAGTGTGTTTTTAGTCAGGCTGTAGGGTGGTATGGCTCACAGAAACAGATTGATAGCTCTGCGGCTTGTTTCCCAGGTATGAGGCTGCTGTTGTGTGTTGACCTCTTTACACGCCAAGAGTTAAAGCTTAAAAAACCTTCCTCGGGTTATCTTACCTCACAGAGAGAGAAAAAAATGCAGTTATTATTTTTCTCCTACACTCCGCAGATTGAGGCCAAATCTCCAGGTCGGGAGAGAACCCGTTCATGACATTCCTTGGTAAATTCACAGGGGAGTTCACTTGGCTCATGAAGGAAGGGATTTCCCCTCTCAGGTCTCTCTACCACCACCTCGGTTTTTTCCAAATTAGCATTCCCTCATTTTCCCGGACCACCCAAGTGAAGTAGATAAATATGCCTTCTACAGTAAACAATAAACGCCTTTCCAGACTGCAGAACTCAGGTTTCCTAATTAGGAAGTGTTTGTACATTGTACCTATCAGGTCACCCAAGATGATTAATGCATATTCCAAATGAAGGAGGATAAAGATGCCAAGAATGAGAAATATGGAAAAAATATAGCTTTAGAAACATTTCAAAACAAAGTATTTAATCATTAACTGAGTAAACGCAATTTGATAATATCAATTCAAGAGCAAGCATCATTTGTTCTAAAAAACAAACATTATGTCAGATTTGAATATGTCTTTCAACCATGTAGCCATAAGGACAATTTCCTGACTTCATTAGTTTGTTCAGCAGTTGTTGTGTAGCTGTTTCCTTGCTGACACGAAAGCAAAGTTTAGTATTGTTTCTGTTATACTGTTGTTATAATTGGGCAAAGTCTGTAAAGATTAATTTTGTATTAATTTTGCTGCAAGTTATGGGCAGAGACCTCATTGTGCAGAAACCTTCCAAATCGTCCAAAACAAATAAACTGTATTTGACATTCAAGGAGTCAAGTATATAGACATTAACTAAATATTGCCAATGGAAAAGCACAGCCCCTTAGAAAAATAATAATTTCCTCATCCAATTCAATGGAATGAGCTGCTTAAAAGCAGCAGTGCGACTTTTAGTTAAAGAAAATGAATAAATTGAGTTTAGGAGAATCTATACAACATTATCATCCCTCTTCAGTGCTTTAGTTCCTCTCTTTATTGAAGGACCTGTCTTTGCTGGGGTATACTTGGGGTCAACTGTGTCCGAGACTTTTGTCTGTATATATCTGTGTATGAACATCACAGATGTTCATTGTAATGAAACCCAGGCCTGCAATCCCTGACCCACAAGTTCCGTGGAGGGCACATACATACATGGGCAAAGGTTGGAATTACAGACTGAGTGGTCCCAAGACCTAATGTCATTAACAGTACAACACTCACAAAATGGTGGAGAAACTCAGCAAGCTTAAGTAGCATCTATGGAAGGGAATTAATAGTTGATCTTTTCGACTGAGACTCTTCATCAGGACTGCAAGAAAAAGAGGGTGATGGGAGGAGAAGGACTACAACCTGGCAGGCGATAAGTGAGGGGTAGGTGGGGGAGAGGGGACGAAGTAACAAGCTGAGAGGTGATAGGTGGAAGAGGTAAAGGGTTGAAGAGGAAGGAATCTAATGGGAGAGGATTGTGGATCATCGAAGAAAGGGAAGGGGGAGGGGAACCAGAGGGAGGTGATGTGCAGGTGAGGCAAAGAGAAGGGGTGAGAGGGGAATCAGAATGGGAAATGGAAAAGAGAGAAGGAAATAGGTCAAAGAATTTACCAGAAATTGGAGAAAATGTTGTTCTTGCCATCAGGTTGAAGACAGAATATGGGAAGGTGTTCCTCTGCCTGAGTTTGGCCTCATCATGCAGTAAAGAAGGCCATAGCCTGACATATCAGAATGGAAATGGGAAGTTGAGTTGAAACAGGTGGCCATCAGGAGATCCTTCCTTTTGCAAAGGTGCTCAATAAATCCTTAATCTGCGTTGGTTGACAGAGTGGTCCCTCCACTCTGTCCACTGAAAAAGGCAGGAATCTCTGAGTGGCTTCCTATTTCAATTCCCAAGTCACCACCACAAACTCCAGCATTTCAGAATTAAACTGTAAAGCTTGTCCGACAGATCAAATCATTACAAGGTGCATTGAGGTAAAACAATAACAATGCAGAATAAAGTGTAACAGCTACAAAGAAAATACAGTGCAGTAAATGATAAAGTGCAAGATTATTACAAGATAGACTGTAAGGCCAATAATCCATCTTATCATACAAAAGGTCCGTTCAAGAGTATAATAACAGCAGAATAGAAGCTGTCTTCGAACCTGGAGGTTTATTACTTCCAGGCTTGCCTGATTGGGTGGGGGGGGGGGGGGAGAGAGAATATCCATGGTATGTGGGGTCTTTGATTATGCTGGCTGCTTTACTGATGCAGCCATGAGTATAGACAGAGTTCATAGCTAAGCAGTTTTATGAATTATTAAGCTATTTGTTGCAACACGGTGAGTTCATACACAGTTCTGAGGAATATAGGGCCTGTTAGTTCGATATGTCACAACTCATACAGTCTAAGCCTTTCAGTTTTGTGTTTAATCAGATACCAGCTCAGTGGACAAGCCTAGCTGTAGCATGTTCTTATGGAATCCTCCCTACTGCATTAAAAAGGTTCAACTTGAATGGCATGATAAATGTGCACATTGTCCTGACAGAACATGATGAATTACTTTTGCATGAAAGGCGTAGACTTACAAGCTGGAACTTTGGCATGATAATTTATTTCTCATTTGAGACTAAGTGGTATGTTGACAGGGATACTCCTGTTCGGGCTAATTACAGCTGTAAAGACGAGTTGATTCCCTTGTTGTGAAGATACTTTATTTTGTTTGTTGGGAGTTCTCCTGTCCCCACGAGTGGGCAATGTCACTGTTTTCCACTCAGATCCAGATTAGTATCCGCAGCCAGTGTGAACTGGCCTTAGAGACCAGAGTCAACTGCAGGAAGAGTGAGGTCATGCTCTTCAGCAAATGCCACAACTAATCTACTGCCCCATCACTGACAAGTCTGACTACCTGAAGCTGCCGGGGATCTGGTTTGGAAGGGCTGAGGATTATAATAAAAAGTGGATGAAGCAGATAGGCAAGGTGAAAGAGAAGTCAGGACTGTGGAAGTGACGCTCCTTCTTGATGAAGGGTTGAACCTGATCATCAGGGGCAAGGAGCTCTATTACTGCTGTACTTGCCACAAGTATGGCCCATACCCTACTCACCTGCCTTGGCAGTCAACCGGAGCTATCTTCCATTTCATCTGGAGTTCCAAGATGAAATGTGTCAGAAAAAGAGGGAAAAGTGCGCCCAACGTTGTCCTCATCCTAGAGGCTATCTGTGCGTAAACCAACGAACGCAGGTACCTAGTGTCACTATGTGCTGAGATTTTACCTGTCCCTGGCTTTGCACGTTCTTTTGGACATTGGCCGACTACCAGTACTCTGTGGAAAAAGTACTTTCAGGACCACACCTTCCAGCACAAGTCTATCAGGAAGTGGTCAGCACTGAATGCCCTACAGCATTGCAGGAGAAGGGCACAATGGATGCAGTGGGATGGTTCCCAGAGCAGAGAATAAAAACTATTTGACAGAATGTCTCTTTGATAGAGCTTACCAACTAATACCAAGGCCATGCAGTGAGAAGGATGCTCCCATTAAATCCTTCCTGTATGTTTTGCAATGCATGTTGCACTCAGTAAAGGCTGCGAAGAGATTCAATTACTCACCTCCTTGTGTACTGTGCATTTGCAAAGGTCTGGGAAAGGCTCCGCCTGAGTTGTTCTGTAACAGGGGACTCTGAATATCATCATCTCTGTGAAATACAAAATCTTCTTGTCTTTTAGTAGAACAAGATGCCCACAAGGGAATGCTACTGACCGGTACATGCCAGACTACAGGAATACCGGCTGAGGCACATAGTAACGCTTGGTGCAGCCAGAGCAAAGGCTTTGTGGGATAGGATCCTGCTGCAACTAGAAATTGAAGGGCTAAGCCTTGCATAAAATTCTCTAATATAGTGAAGGGCAAGATTTTTCACATGATAGTTGATGAATGTCTGGAACAACATGTCAGAAGTGTTAGATGCAGGGATAAGTACAGTATTTAAAAGACATTTGGACAATCTTCCCTTTAATTTGTAAACCCATGTTCTATGGGAACATGGCAGCCAGTTTCACTGCCTATTTCTGCCTTCACTGAAGCACTGAGGACAGGATCCTTCTAATCATGTGGAATATACACAGGCACGAATTTTAGCTGACAACAAGGAGGGATACACCGTACATACACTTTCCTTTCCTTTCCAGGACATCAAAGATGTCCTCTTTCTTCAAAGAACAGGGCTTCCCTTCCTCCACCATTGATTCTGTCCTCACCCACATCGCCCCCATTTCCCAGACATCTGTGCTCAGACCATCTTCCTGCTGCTTTAACAGCGACAGAGTTCCTCTGGTTTTGTCCTACCGCTCCATGACCCTCTGCATCCAAAGTATCATTCTCCACAACTTCCGCCACCTCCAAAGTGATCTAGTCTCCAAACGCAACTTTACTTCTTCCACCAGCACCCCCCCCCCCCCAACTTTCTGCTGGGATTGCTCCCTACGTGATTCCCTTGTCCATTCATCCCTCCCAGCACTTATCCCTGTAAATGGCCAAAGTGCTACATCAGCCCATTCACCTCCTCCCTCACCTCCATCAGGGCTCCAAATGGTCCTTCCAGGTGAGGCAACACTTCACCTGTGAATCTGTTGGCGTTGTCTGTTGCATCCGGTGCACCCCAATGTCACCTCCTCTACATTGGTAAGAACCAATGTAATTTTAGACAATAGACAATAGGTGCAGAAGTAGACCATTCGGCCCTTCGAGCCTGCACCGCTATTTTGAGATCATGGCTGATCATCTACTATCAATACCCGGTTCCTGCCTTGTCCCCTTATCCCTTGATTCCCCTATCCATAAGATACCTATCTAGCTCCTTCTTGAAAGCATCCAGAGAATTGGCCTCCACTACCTTCCGAGGCAGTGCATTCCAGACCCCCACAACTCTCTGGGAGAAGAAGTTTTTCCTTAACTCTGTCCTAAATGACCTACCCCTTATTCTCAAACTATGCCCTCTGGTACTGGACTCTCCCAGCATCTGGAACATATTTCCTGCCTCTATCTTGTCCAATCCCTTAATAATCTCATATGTTTCAATCAGATCCCCTCTCAATCTCCTTAATTCCAGTGTGTACAAGCCCAGTCTCTCTAACCTCTCTGCGTAAGACAGTCCAGACATCCCAGGAATTAACCTCGTGAATCTACGCTGCACTTCCTCTACAGCCAGGATGTCCTTCCTTAACCCTGGAGACCAAAACTGTACACAATACTCCAGGTGTGGCCCCACCCGGGCCCTGTACAAATGCAAGAGGATTTCCTTGCTCTTGTACTCAATTCCCTTTGTAATAAAGGCCAACATTCCATTAGCCTTCTGCACTGCCTGCTGCACTTGCTCATTCACCTTCAGTGACTGATGAACAAGGACTCCTAGATCTCTTTGTATTTCTTTGAATTTTGGGACCGCTTTGTTGAGCGCCTCACCATCTGCCACAAGCAGAATTTCCCAATGGCCAAACATTTTGATTCCTATCCCCAATCCCATTCCGACATATCGGTCCATGGCCTTCTCTTCTGCCACGATGAGGCTGCTCTCAGGGTGAAGGAAGAACACCTTATATTCTGTCTAGCTTCCAACCCGCATTTTGTGTGTGTTGCTCTGTACATACTCTGTTTACTGGTTCTTGGCATAGTGCAGCCTAATGGCCAGACTTTAAAATGGCTCACAAACTCCAGAAACACTGCTGGTAGAATTTCAGAAAGATTTCTTTTGGCGTAGCACAAATTTCCATGGCCTGTAGAGTACTTGCACCCAAGAAGCCAGTGAAAATAAAAGACGGTGCTGGTTTTTAGAATTAGGAAGAAATTGGCCTGAGAAATTGTTCCAGAACTAGCCCAGAGGAACATATCTAAGCTAATTTAGTATTCGTGGTAAACATGTCCGGGGTGTTCTGTGGACACCCAAATGGCCTGCTTTAGTAAATGGCAATATATACAAAAATTGTGCTTTTACTGGGGCTTCATGGGTAGTAATGTTTAAAAAGAGTTGAAAGCTTCTGACTCATTTTGCAGTTCAGCGATTCAACCCATTGTTGATTTAAAAAAAGCATTGCTAAAAATAACGATTTATCTGAAAGACATTAAACTGAGGCTCTGGCTATTATGTTATTCTGAAGGATCCCATCACATTTAGAAATAAACAGCAGAGTTATCCCCAGAGCCCAGGTAATTGTTTATTTGTGATCATCATCACCAAAGTAGCTTATGTTTATGAAATCTCACTCTGTGCATATTGACTTTACAGTAGTGACCAAACTTTCAAAGTCATTCATCAATGGCAAAGCAACTTAGCATAAGTTGAAACTATTTCTCTTTCTACAGAATCTGCCTAATTTGCTGAATATTTGTAGCAATCTCTCTTTTATATTACGAAAGAAGTCTAGTGATGAAAAAAGAGTGACTATGCTGATAGTTGCTTTCCTAGATAGAAAGAAGATTGACCTGTATAAAATGATGAGAAGCCTGCACAGGGTGAACAGAAAGCATTTATTTCCTTTAATAGAGAGGTTGTGTCAAGATGCTGCAGCAGAAACCCAGTCATAGACTAAGTTCTGTGCACACTGTGATATTTATTAAGTAACAAATCAAGAGGTGCAAACAAAGTCCACATCAAAGTTCAGGCAGAGATCAAAACATCCAGAGAAATCCAAAAATCAGAATCAGAAAAACTCACTGGCACAATCAGGTGAAAACACAGGACTAAAATACACTGAGCAATAAACAGAGAGGCAGATGATAGGTAGAGCACAATGAGACACAGGTGGCAGCAATACAGGTAATAATGAGAAACAGGTGAGGGTGGAGCAATCAGTGATACAGCAGCCGGACAGGAGCACACAGGGCATGAAATCAAACAGGAGAACATGGCAATACAAAAACACAGAGTGACAGCGAGGGGGAAACACACAAAGAGACAGAGTTCAGCTGGAGGTACTGACAGGTTGATAACTTAGGAACATCTACAGAAAAGATTCAAAAAGTTAATACTGGGACTGGAGGCTTGAGTTACTGCATAAGGAATGATTGGACAGGCTAGGACCATTTTCAGTGGTTTGAAGGAGGCCGAGGTGTGACCTTTTAGAGGCTAATAAGATCATGTGGGGAATTGATAAGGTACATGATCACAGTCTTTGTTTTAAGGTAAGGGAGTCTAAAACTGGAAGGTATGGGTTTAAGGTGAGAGAAGAAAGATTTAAAGTGAACCTGAAATGTAGGCTTTTCACAGAGAGGGTAGTGGGTATATTTTGAGCTGTCAGAGAAAGTGATAGAGGAAGGTATAAATATATTTTAAAAATACTTGGACAAGTTCAGTAATAGGAAAGATTTAGAAGGATATGGGCCAAAAGTAGGCAAATGAAACTAGGTAAGAGAGACAACCTGTTTAGCATGGATGCGTTGGGTTGAAGGAAGGGTTTCTGTGCTGTAAAATTCTATGATTCTGTAGCTCAATTGGAGGAAAAAAGTATTCAAAAAGTAATGGCACCCAGAGATAACTGCTGGAGGAATGATGGAAGAAAATCTCCCATGTATTTATAATGTACTTGTATGAGTCCTTGAAGAGCCATTAACTATCGATATGATAATAAGCAATGATAACCTATAAAGCCCTATGTTTGACTTGCCTAGATGCAATGGGCTGAATGTCACTTCTCTACTGTAAATTTCTATAATTCATTGATCAGATAATAGCCTTCCTCTAACTTGAGGTTATTATGATCAATTGGTGGTATTACTTTCCCTTCCTTTCACATTTAGACATTGCAGACTGGGGACTGACACCAGTTCTGTATTGCCTCAGAGGTAATGGAGAAGGGGTCAGATGGAAGATTAAGTACAGAATCTGCTCTTCAGGCAGAGTTCTGCTTGCAACACAGAAAAAATACTGAAGGAAGTCAACTGGTCAGGCAGAGTTTATGGACGGAAATGGATAGTCAACATTTTTGGGTTGAGACCTTTCATTAGGACTAAAGGAAAGAGGGAAGATAGAGAGTATAAAAAGGAGGGAAGGGGTGAAGCAAGAGCTGGCAGGTGATAGGTGAATGCAGGTGACCAGGATGGGGAGGGGACAGTGGAAATGGTGCCAGAAGCTGGGAGGTGATTAGTGGAAGTGATTAAAAGCTGAAGATGGTGGAATCTGATAGGAGTGGAAGGTGGAGCATGGGATAAGGGGAGAAAGTAATGAGGGAAGAAAATCAGTTAAGGGGAATGTGTGGGTGATGGAGATGGTGAAGGAGGGACAGAGACTGGATAATGGGTCCAGGTAGATCAGGAGGGGAGAGGATAGGGACAGAGGGGGAAGAGGGTTAAGAGTTCAGCTTGCCTCACTGTTTCTCCACAAACTGAACCCATATTTTTGGGTGAAAAATTAATGGGACATATTGTTCCATCTGCAATCAGTGTTTATATATTCAAATGGAAGTAAGTCCAAGACAAACACAGACCTGGCAGAAACCCACAAGGTGGCAGGTAGTTAGTCACTCAATGTCATTACACTGCATCACTGGATCTTGTTTAATTTCAATGAGGAGTTCCAAATTGCAGATAAGGAAGCAAAGGGTTATGTATGGAATATCTTATTACTTTAGTTTTATTTTTTAATTAGTGATTTAATGTGCTCTTGGCTATTTTAGCTTCAAAATTATTCATTAATATACACCTTTATTTTTATAATTAGATGTCTCAGATTGTCAGAAACATTTGCAAGATGTCAAAATCAACTAAGTCCATGAAACAATGTAATGATTAGCCTTATTTGTCATGTGTATATCAAGATGTCAAAGCATAGAGTGAAATGTGTCATTTGCATCAACAACCAACAGAGTCTAAAAGTGCGCTGGGGGCAGTCCACAAGTGTCACCATGCTTCCTGTGTGGAGCTGTACACAGTTTTGCCTCTTGTCAAAGTCTTCTAGAGCCTCAGCACTGCACCACTAGAGGGTTACTTGCCACTGAGACTTGCCATCGAACTCCAACTTAAAGACGGCCTGGGAAACAAGCCCCTTGATCGATATCAGGTGAGTGTAGTTGGGCACTGGGTTGCGATCCAGGAATGTGTCGGTGATGCCTCCATGGTGGGATCTACAAGAGGAAATGCTCCAATGCTAAAAGGAAAATTGTGATTTTGCTCTAGCAGGGAGAGTAAAGGGAAAATCCATCAAGAACCTCAAAGAAATAGCAGCAGAAATAGGCTTGCTGTACTCTTTAGTAGGACCGTGGCTGGATTTGTCCCCAACTTTATTTTCCTACCCCTTTCCCCACATTCTTGATCCCTTTAGTTGAACCACCTACAGATCCTTAGAACAATGCAACCACGTGTGTAAAGGTGTTTTATATTTAAACTGCAAACCCGCCAACGGACATGCAGTTCTGGATTGGTTTTTCTCAATCTGCTGACTGTGTTACTTCGTCCTCAGCCAAGCTTGGCACTCCAGGTGAAATATCAATTGATGAATCACCCCCACCGTGAATCCTTTAGATTCCACTTACTGAAGATGAGTGCGGAACAATTGATGGGATATGCAGTGCTTTAGAAAGGAAATAAAATGGATCCAAGACTGCCACAGCACCCATTCAAATAAAGTATGTTGGCTTTGGAATACAATTCACAATAAATAAACAAGATGTTATAGATCATATATGTCAAACTCAAGGCCCGCGGGCCAAATCCGGCCCGCGGTGGAATTATCTTTGGCCCGTGAGATAATATCTAATTACTATTAAAGCTGGCCCCAGTAATCGAAGCGCCTATGGCGTATGATATGGCTAATGCTGAGTTTATTCAGGTACCAGGTTTTCAGGGTTTTTAGTGTTTATTCGGCAGTCTTCTTCATAAGAAACGGAATTTGTAAAGTGAAACACTTTGTAGTTATAGCAGAGACTGAGACACATGAGAGCAGGCTGAAAAAACGGAGGCAACGAAAGCTGCGTTCGCACGTGTCCGACTGATCCGGCCCGCATGAAGCTGCATTTTGCTCAATCCGGCCCGTGACCTAAAATGAGTTTGACACCCCTGTCCTTGTCGCAGGTCATCAAGTATGATTTTATTTTATAGACATATACTGTATACAATGTACTAGAACAGTATAACATTTTCATGTGAACCTCAGACACAGGTAAGCATTAGAAATCAATATTTCTCGGTCAGGATAACGTGAGTCAGTGCTTCCAGTCGTTATTTAACACATGAAGCAGCCAGATCTTTTCACTCTAATCTTGACATTGTTTGTGTTGGAGTGAATTTACAGCATGCAGCTGGGTGGAGGCGTTTTCCTTTAGTTTTGCTACAATATGATCCTGCTGCAACAGAAGTGTTATCTAAATTTGTCCTGGCTTGTAAATTAGTGTATTTTGCCATGTGTCGTTCTAATTGATACAGAAGGTATCTGATTCTAATCTCCATTGCATACCATAACCTGCTGCCTGCAGGTTAAGAATGCAGGGAAATTCGACACTCAAACAGGAATTTTCTGTAATAGATCTTTTCTCTTAGAACCAGCTTTCGGCCATCAGGCCGCTGGCCCTGTCTCCAGATCACTGCAGGCAAGAGAACTGCTTAGTATTTCAATAATACGACTCCATACGATATTTCCTATTTCCTTTTCCAACCTGTCACTACTCAGAAACTTATTTCAAACAGTACTTTATTATCATTAATTTCCATTCCAAATTTATATTGCTTGGCTTTTTAGACAATTAAAGTTAAGAAGGACATATTTCCACTTTAGACTGTGGTTTATGAAATGACTAATAAGGCCAAAAGGGGAACTGCAAGTTCTGTCACAGATAGGTTTGAAAGGGTGTATTGTAAGTTTGGAAGCTGGTGCCACCTCACGAGCGACACTAGGTTTCTGACTGCTTCCTGTGTATGGACTCCAGGTTCTCAATGCCATCTGGAATACCCCTTCCCCATTTTGAGTTTTGTGGGACAGGGATTCCTATGGATGTTATACCTGGATAAGGAGACTTTGAGAACACCACTATCCACCTGTTAAAACTGCTTCCTTTAACAAAACTTGAGTTAGATGGTTTGGTTTGGTATTGTGTACAAAAATTATGTGATCTGCTCAACAAAGCCAGCTAAGCACGTTTAGGGCCTCAGTACTGGGGGCATAGGTTAGGAGAAGATGTTTGTGTTAGTTTGCTTATCCTGCCAATGAATTTAGAGGATTGGTGACAACCATCCTGTGCATTTGGGTGTCTGCTGTAGCAAATCCGTTTTTCACAAGTGTACAGCAGGATAGAGATCACAACTGCCCACATATGATGTCTTGATTTTCAAACACACTATCCCTTCCGATGGCCAAATACACTGCTGATGCTGGTGAATTTCATCATTGATGTTTACCTTTGCCTGGAAGTACCTCCCAAAAAGATTCATGTTGGGTTGCAGTTTTGTTTTGCTGGCATAGGCTGACAGAAGTCTTTCAGTGTTAGGTTCATTCTCTTTTATGCTTCAACACAAGCACTGTCGGAATTTTACAGCTCAATAGAAATTCGGATTATTTTGATTTCTGAGTGGAGGCTTGTTACAAGGAAGCAAGTTCATGGGTTTGGTAAGTGAGACAAAATTATAAAAGCAAATGTGAACAAATTGCAACATCTAAACAGAAACCTGCATGGCCGAACTAATTCTGTTACCATTGTGGTAGGGGATAACATACACCAGACCAATACAGGTTTAAAGGTGAAACTTGCAGCAAATGCAACAAGGTAGGACACATACTGTACAAAGAGCATGATGGCAGACAATTATAGGTGGAATGTACAGGGAAGATAAAAAGATAAATTACTAAAGTCAGGTTGCAGTTTCAAATATAGCACTAATCTACATGCTTTTGATGAAAAATCTGATAATGACGAGGGTGACACAGGACTACGTGGTCTTAAGATTTACAATGTGAAAAGTACAGGAGAAAAGAAATATAGTTTACACCCGAAGTGAACAGCCCAGCTGTTTCAGTCATTCCACAAAGTGACTCCACGGCATTTCAAGATAATGAAATGAAACCTGCAGATATTCAACTAAGGACATATACTGGAGAAAAGGTAGCTCTTGTAGTACTGACATTCATAACAGTGAAATACAACAACCAACAAGTCACATTGGGCTTGTATGTGATAAAAACAAAGAAGGGTTAGCATTGTTCAGACATGATTGGCCAAAACAACTGCAACTTGATTGGAGATCCATTCACAATTTGCATGCCACATCCCCTGCAAAAGAGTCAACCAAAAACAAATTAAGAAAGGTACTGGATGATGCCACAGCAGTATTCAAGGATGGCATTAGAAAACTCAAAACATATAAAGGGTAAAATAATGTTAAATGAAAATGCACAAAGCTCTTTGGTTCTTTATACCGTATGTGATAAAGTAACTGGTGAGCTAGAGAATGAAGGAAATCTTTCCAAGTTTGAGTGGGGCCCATGGGCAATGGCGGTTGTCCCAGTAGCAAAGAAGGATCAGTATGTCATAACCTATAGTCATTTTATGGCCTTCATCAACCCAGTATTGAAAGTAGATCACCACCCACTGCCCAGGATAAAGGGTATCTTTGCAAACCTTTCTTGAGGGGAGCGTTTCAGCAGTGTACTTTGCCTACCTACAGATGGAGATGCGAGAAGGGTCCAGAGTGTTACTCGCCATTAACACTCACTAAGTGCTTTATCACTGTAATAGGCCTGTTTCTGAAGGAGAATCCACACCTGAATTATGAACCAGGGGCTGAAAGACTGTTCAGGCACTCAGTGTAACCTGGATGGCATCATTATTACTGGTGGGGATGACAAGGAATGTCTACCAAAATCCCAAGACAGTGTTAAGAAGATTAGTAAATCATGGGCTTAGAGCGTGAGGCAATATATGTGAATTCTTTAAACCAAGCATCATTTACTGTGGTCACACCATTGTGCCCAGATATTACACAAATGTGCTGAGAAAATTCAAGCAGTGGTGGATGTCCAAAAGCCAAAGGATATGTCACAGTAATTGCACTTCTGAGGATGTGTCAATTACAGTCACAGGTTCCTGCCAAACCTGTCTATTGTGCTCCTTCCCTTGAACTCACTAGGTAGATCCAGAAGAAATGACAATGGGCAAAGCAATTTGAGGTGGCTTTCCAAAAGGCAATGGGAATGGTACTGTCAGACACTGTGCTCACACATTTTGATCCATATCATCCAGTGAAGCTTGTCTGCGATACCTCGCCTTATGGTATAGGTGCAGTCATGTCACACGTTATGAGCGATAGAAATGAATGTCCCATAGCCTTTGCATCACGTTCCCTTACCGCTGCAGAGAAAAATTATGCATAAAAAGATGGAGGGACCTTCAGTCTGGTTTCAACCAGTGCCTATATGGGAGAGAGTTTACCATCATTACTGATCTTCAACTTTTGAGGTCTATTTTCAGTCTACAAAAGGGTGTTCCATTAGCAGCAGCAGCATGAATACAGAGATGTGCTCTGTTTGTTGGAGGACACAATTAAAAGATTGAATTTAAGAAGCCAATCAATAATGGAGATGCTGATGGATTGTCCCATTTACCCATGGGAAAGGAAATATCTGAAAAATTTATCAAAGAGGACACTCCTCTTGATGTATTTTCCCTAATGCAAGTCGAAAGTCTCTCTATAATGGCAGAGATGATCCAAAGGACTAGTATAGCAGTTGTCGAATGCGTGGGACCTCATGTGCTGCAGGTTATATGTTGATGAAAATTGGGCAGAGATTTCTTCAGGCAAGCTTGATGATTGATGTCCCTGGCTATGATTTGGAATGCGTTGAGTTGGATTGTTTCTTGTTTGGTGATGGCAGCATGCAATGTCTCAAGTGCCTGATTTCAGTCAGGCAATAGTGGCATGCAAGCTGCGGTCAAGATCATGGACGGCAGTCATTTCGTTATATCTATTGAAGTCTGGTCACAGGAAGGATGTGGAGGCTTTGGAAGTTGTCAAGATGGTAACTTGGAGGGCGCGTGCTATGAGGAGAGTTTGAATACGCTTGGGCTGTTCCTCTAGAGCAGCAGAGACCGAGGGGAGATTCAATGGAAGTTTATAAAATTATGTGAGGCGTAAATAGACAGCCATCATATTTTCCCTGGGATTTAGAAGTCCGATACTACAGAGCATTGATATACAGCGAGACATGAAAAGTACCAAAGAGAAGTACGAGTCAAATGTTTTTTTTAAACAGAGAGTAGTGGAGGTCTGGGATTCACTGCCAGGGTGGTGGTAGAGGCAGACAGCATAGGAGCTTTTAAAAGGTCTTAGATAGGCACATGAATATGCAGAGAGGAGAGGGATATGGTCAACATGTGGGAAAGATGGATTAAATTATGTAGGAGTCATGGGTTTAGTCACTTTGGTAAAACTAATTAAATCAGTGTGGATCTGTTCATAGACTTCATACAGATGTACAGCATAGAAACGGGCCCTTTGGACAATCTACTTCATGGTGAAACCATTTAAACAGCCTACTCCCATTGACCTGCACCAGGACCATTGCCTTCCATATCTCTACTATCTATGCACCTATCCAAACTTCCCTTAAATGTTGAAATTAAGTTCACATGCACTACTGGCACTGGCACTGGCACTTCATTCCGCACTCTCATGACCCTCTGAGTGAACAAGCTTCCCCTCATGTTCCCCTTAAACTTCTCACCTTTCAGCCTTAACCCATGAACCACTCAACCTTAGTGGAAAAGAATTTGCTTGCATTTACTGTATCTGTACCCCTCAGAATCTTGTATACCTCTATCAGATCTCCTCTTAATCTTCTATGTTATAAAGAATACAGTCCTAGCCTGTTCAATCTTTCCTTATAACTCAGGTCCTCCAGACCCGGCAACATCCTTATGAATTTTCTCTTTACTCTTTCAACCTTGTTGACATTGCTCCTGTAGGTAGGTGACCAAAACTGGACACAATACTCAAAGTTAGGCCTCACCAACATCTTATACAACTTCAACATAACATCCCATCTCCTGTACTCAATACATTGATTTATGAAGGCCAACGTAAAGCATTCTTTACAACCCTCTCTACCTGTGGCACCACTTTCAATGAATTATAGACCTGTATCCCAGATCCCTTTGTTCTATCACACTCCTCAGTGCTCTACCATTCACTGTGTAAGACCTACCCTGGTTGGTCCTACTGAAGAGCAAAAACCTTTCACTTGTCTGCATTAACTTCTATCTGCCATTTTTCAGTCGATGCAGATCCCTCTGCAAGCCACAACAGCCTTTCTCACTGTCCACTACACTTCCAATCTTGGTGCCATTCTCAAAACGGCTGATCCGGTCAACCACATTATCATCCAGATCACTGATATAGATGACAAGCAGCAAAGGAACGAACACCAATCCCTGTGGCACACCACTAGTCACAGGCCTGCAGTCAGAAAGACAACCCTCAACTACCACTCTCTGACTTCTCCCACAAAGCCAATGTGTAACCTAATTTACTACCTCATCCTGAATGCCAAGTAACTGAACCTTCTTGACCAGTCTCCCATGTGGGACCTTGTCAAAGGCCTTACTAAAGTCCATGTAGTCAACATCCATTTTCTTGGTACCTTCTTTGAAAAGCTCTATAAGATTGATTAGACATGACCTACCATGCTTGAAGCTGTGCTGACTATCCTTAATCAGTCCCTGTCTATATCAGGTCCCTTAGAGTACTTTCCAATAACTTTAACACAACTGATGTCAGACTCACAGGCCTAAGGCTCATAAGGCTTGTCCTTTGCTGTATGGTTCTATGTAAATATTTCATATTTCAACTAAGAAACACCAAAACCTCAGGAGCAAAAGGTATGCCTGCTTAAATTCCTCTTGCATAAAGGAACTTCAGTCAAAAATTCACAGCCTCATCTGCTATGTCTCATAAAGGGTGAACACACTAACGAATATCAAAGATGCCTTAACTTTTACTTATCACACTTGCTGCCTAAATTTGTTTTGCCAAGTCAATAATGCCTAATGTTTCAAATAAATTGGTACATTGAGAAAATGCTTTTTTTTTTTGGCTTATTCACTCCTTATTTCCACTCCTGAAAAAGGTTCTTGGCCCAAAACATCGACTGATTATTCCTCTCCATAGATCTGCCTGAGTTTCTTCAGCACTTGTGTGTTTTGTTCTTAAATGGAATACTTTTATAGCAGTTCTAAACAATAAAAGTGAGGTTTCATTACCAGAAGTTCTTTGAAAACCGGACTGAAAAGAAAATGTTGTCAGATTTGCCTGAAATGCCCTGAAACTCTTGTATTAGCCGCCATGTATTATTCAGCCTGTGTGGGTGTGTCCATTTTCTAATGAATTAAAATGTAAATAGCAATTAACATGAAAACTGCAGTGACAGTGCTGATTAAATTAACTATTTCATTCCCTGTCTCCGGGAGATCTTTCATGCCGTCACTCACCGCCCCAGCAGGGACCATCAAACATTCACATTTCTTTGACTGCTACCTGCTTTCCGGCTCCTCACCTCAGCAAGGGTGCCCATCTGTGGAGCTTTCCTCCCTGCCCACTCACTCCGCCACAACTGTCCAGAACAGTTTCTGCTGCCAATCATTCCAGCATGACAAATGAGCTCAGATCATCACTATAACCAACCTCTGTCACTAGGGCTAATTGGATTAACCCTTTGAGAATATTCATCAGGGGAACAGAGATGTTTATCCAAATTGTCTCAACATGCCTAATGATTAACAACATTTTGGCAGTTATGCAGGTAGGAGTCAGACACAAGGCCATTGATTTTAAATTGCTTGACATAAACACCTACTATCGGTTAGCCGATGGGATTTTTGTGTGGGTGTTTTTTTCTCTCCTGGTTTTGTTTTTATGTGAATTAAAGTGATAATCCAACTCAGGCAACATTTTAAAAATGCTTTAGAATAAGACTATGATTGAACAGTGTATTTTTAAAGATTGCATCTCAAACTCATAAAATAGTCATGGGCTGAATTATTTGTACTATTCGTGTTTCAATCTTCCTTAATCAGCACTTTGCCAGTGGCCTTGACTGCAGTCCATATTATACTAGGTATGATGATTTCACAAAAGCAAGATTATATGACTTTGTTTCCAGCGGCAGTTGTTTTATATCTTGTTAATGAGGGTTTTCACTCAATCAAACCAAGCAAACCATCTTATGATCAATGTTTACAGTGTTTGGATGTTTACAGTGACACCACAATTTCTTCTGACTGTATGCAACCTTTATCTAATTGTATTCTGAACCATTAGGAATACTCAGATTTATATGTTCAACTGATGTGACAATCTTGTGCTGCCAAGATTGAATGGAAAAAAAATTTAAACTCAAAATTAAATATCAATTATAAATGAAAATGCACAATTTTTAGACAAGCTTTTGAACTTAAATGGAAGATTTAAATATTAAAAATTTCTTCAATAAATATTTTTATTCACAAATAAATAATTCTAATTGTTATAGCTATAATTTAGCAAAGTAATAAATTTTATTGCACAATTAGATGCATTAAAATAACCTTTGCTTTAGCTTACAGTTAATTGTTTTTCTTAGTATCTCACTCATCACTTCAGAGCTTGAGAACATCAGTGAATGCTTAATCTGGGTATCTGGTCAAATCTGATATGAAGTGTTAAAAACTTCTGACTCAGGGATATGATACGTTTGATTCTTTCAGTTTCACTAAGCTTTGATTTGTGGTGTATCTGTAAACAACCTGGGTGTTTGATGATATATTTCTGGCTGATGAAATTTCCTAATATGCCTTTCTTATTTACTTACTTTTTTTTATTGAGCAATAAAGACTTATTGAAACAAGTTCTCCAATAATTGGAAGGGTATCAAACTGAATGTTGTAAAGCCAAAGCTTCTTTATCTTCCTTGCTCGGCAGTCATAATTGTTTTAAGATATCAAACCCACAGCGTGAGTTTCTGGGAAGGTCTAAAACATTTACCGATAATTTCCAAAGAGACATAGGAAAGTATATTGTAAAGAAGGCATAAAAAAGGTATTGATGGAAATCAATAGGACAAGTGAAATGGCAAAGATTTGACAATTAAAATATAATGTACAGTAGGTGAATATGAAATTGTCAATTTTGGCAGGAAAAGTGTAAAAGCAAGCATGTTATACAATAGTGATGATTGAAAAGCTTTGAGATGCAGAATACTCTGGGGTGCTAGTGCATTATTTGTCTAAGGGAAATATGCAGATAGAGCAAATAACCAAAATAGTCAACAGAATGTTATTGTTTATTGCTATTATTTGTATTCAACAGTAGGGAGTTTATACTTCAGTTATTCATGAAATTACTGAGAATGTACCTTAAGTATTGTGTACAATATTTGGCTCCCTATTTGAAAAATGTTGTAAATATTACAAAAGCAATTCTGAGTATCTCTTCTCATCTGATACCTGGCTTATGAGGAAAGGTTGGACAGCTTAGAATGAGTTTAGACAAGTAAGAGATGATGACTGAAATATATAAAATTCTGAAAAGTTTCTTGAAATGGTCCGTGTGGAGAGAATCTAGAATATGATGTCATTAGGGTTGGCCATTTAAGACAGAGACGAGACAAGACATTTTTCACAGAGCTCAAGTGTCTTTGGAACTCTCTTCCTCAAAGGATGGTGGAAGCAGAATCAAGCAGAAAGGATGTACAAGCAGAACGGAGATGGGAGTAGACTCTCACATGGTGGATTGGATAGTGGACTACTTGACAGATAGACCTCAGTATGTGCGGTTGGGAGACTGTAGGTCTGACACGGTGGTCAGCAGCACAGGAGCGCCACAGGGAACCGTACTCTCTCCGGTCCTGTTCACCCTGTACACATCAGACTTCCAATATAACTCGGAGTCCTGCCATGTGCAGAAGTTCGCTGATGACACGGCCATAGTGGGGTGTGTCAGGAATGGACAGGAGGAGGAGTATAGGAAACTGATACAGGACTTTGTGATATGGTGCAACTCAAACTACCTGCGTCTCAATGTCACCAAGACCAAGGAGATGGTGGTGGACTTTAGGAGATCTAGGCCTCATATGGAGCCAGTGATCATTAATGGAGAATGTGTGGAGCAGGTTAAGACCTACAAGTATCTGGGAGTACAGTTAGACGAGAAGCTAGACTGGACTGCCAACACAGATGCCTTGTGCAGGAAGGCACAGAGTCGACTGTACTTCCTTAGAAGGTTGGCGTCATTCAATGTCTGCAGTGAGATGCTGAAGATGTTCTATAGGTCAGTTGTTGAGAGCGCCCTCTTCTTTGTGGTGGCGTGTTGGGGAGGAAGCATTAAGAAGAAGGACGCCTCACGTCTTAATAAGCTGGTAAGGAAGGCGGGCTCTGTCGTGGGCAAAGTACTGGAGAGTTTAACATCGGTAGCTGAGCGAAGGGCGCTGAGTAGGCTACGGTCAATTATGGAAAACCCTGAACATCCTCTACATAGCACCATCCAGAGACAGAGAAGCAGTTTCAGCGACAGATTACTGTCGATGCAATGCTCCTCAGACAGGATGAAGAGGTCAATACTCCCCAATGCCATTAGGCTTTACAATTCAACTGCCAGGACTTAAGAACTTTTTTAAAGCTATTATTAATGCTTTTTGAGTTAGTGATTTAGATGCATATCATATTATTACTGAGTTAAGTATTGTATGTAATGAGTTTTTGCTACAACAAGTGTATGGGACATTGGAAAAAAATGTTGAATTTCCCCATGGGGATGAATAAAGTATCTATCTATCTATCTATCTATCTATTGTTGATAGGGAATGAATGACTACTGAAAATTAGTGGGATTCTGGACTAATGGTTTCAATCTGATCAGTCAAGATCTTATGAACTGGCTAAGCAGGCTCAAGGACTCGAATGAACAAAAAACTATGGTGAATGTTCCATGAATAAATATTGTTAAGGAAGAAAGAAACACAAATCTTATACAGAAATTACTAGGAGAGTTGATGAAAGAAAGACAGTGAATGTTGTCTATGTGGATTTTAGCAAGGCCTTTGACAAGGTGCCACACAGGAGATGGCTCAAGAAGGTTAAGTCACTTGGCATTCAGGATGAAGTAGTAATTGGATTTAACGTTGGCTTTGTGGGAAAAGCTAGAGAGTGGTAATAGATGAGTGGCAACCATCCTCTTTGACTGGAGGCTTGTGACTAGGAGTGTGCTGCAGGGATCTGTGCTGATTCCATTGATCTTTGTCATTTAATCAATGATCTAGAAGATAATGTGGTAAACTGCATCAGCAAATGTGTGGATAATACCAAGATTGGAAGCGTAGTGGACAGCGAGTTAGGCTATCGAAGCTTGTGTTGGGATCTGGAACAGCTGGAAAAATGCACTGAAAAATGTCAGATGGAATCTTAATGCAGACAAGTGTGAGGCTTTGCACTTTGGCAGGACAAACCAGTGTAGGATTTACAAACCCCATTTCCAGAAAAGTTGGGATATTTTCCAAAATGAAATAAAAACAAAAATCTGTGATATGTTAATTCACGTGAACCTTTATTTAACTGACTAAAGTACAAAGAAAAGATTTTCAATAGCTTTACTGACCAACTTAATTGTATTTTATAAATATATACAAATTTAGAATTTGATGGCTGCAACACACTCAACAAAAGTTGGCACAGAGGCATGTTTACCATTGTGTTACATCACCTTTCCTTTTAATAACACTTTTTAATCATTTTGGAACTGAGGATACTAACTGTAGTAGATTTGCAATTGGAAATTTTGTCCATTCTTGCTTGATATTAGATTTCATCTGCTGAACAGTCCGTGGTCTCAGTTGTCTGATTCTCCTCTTCATGATGTGCCATACATTTTCAATGGGAGATAGATCTGGACTGGCAGCAGGCCAGTCAAGCACACGCACTCTGTGTCTACAAAGCCACGCTGTTGTAGCCCGTGCAGAATGTGGTCTGGCATTGTCCTGCTGAAGTAAGCATGGATGTCCCGGGAAGAGACGTCGCCTTGATGGCAACATATGTCTCTCTAAAATCCTAATACACGCCTTGCCTCAGAGTCAATGACCTTCACATACATGCAACTCACCCATGCCGTGGGCACTGAAGCACCCCCATACCATCACAGATGCTGGCTTTTGCACCTTTCGCTGATAACAATCAGGATGGTCGTTTTCATCTTTGTCACGGAGAACTCAATGCCCGTTTTTTCCGAAAACTAGCTGAAATGTGGACTCATCTGACCACAGCACACGGTTCCACAGTCTTTTGGTCCATCTGAGATGAGCTCGGGGCCAGAGAACTCGCCGGCGTTTCTGCATAGAGTTGATGTATGGCTTCCTCCTTGCGTAATACAGTTTCAAGTTGCATTTCTGGATGCAGCGATGGACTGTGTTAAGTGACAATGGTTTTCCAAAGTACTCCCGAGCCCAGGTGGCTGTAATTGTCACAGTAGCATGATAGTTTCTTAGGCAGTGCCGCCTGAGGGCTCGAAGATCACACGCATTCAACAGCGGTTTCCGAACTTGCCCTTTACGCACTGAGATGTCTCTGAATTATCTGAATCTTTTCACAATATTATGTACTGTAGATGTTGAAAGACCTAAATTCTCTGCAATCTTGCGTTGGGAAATGTTCCTTTTGAACTGACTAACAATTCTTTCACGAATTTTGGCACAAAGGGGTGAGCCACAACCCATCCTTGCTCGCAAAGACTGAGCCTTTGATGGACGCTACTTTTATACCCAGTCATGATACCTCACCTGCTACCAATTAGCCTGCTTAATGTGGAGTCTTCCAAACCAGTGTTACTTGAATATTCTGTGCACTTTTCAATCTTATTTTAACTCTGTCCCAACTTTTGTTGAGTGTGTTGCAGCCATCAAATTCTAAATTTGTGTATATTTACAAAATACAATTAAGTTGGTCAGTAAAACTATTGAAAATCTTTTCTTTGTACTTTCGTCAGTTAAATAAAGGTTCACGTGAATTAACATATCACAGATTTTTGTTTTTATTGCATTTTGGAAAATATCCCAACTTTTCTGGAAATGGGGTTTGTACATGGTGAATGGTGGGACACTGAGGAGTGTACTAGAACAGAGGAATCTGGGACTACAGATCCATAATTTCATGTAGAACTGAGTTGATGACATGTGCTGGAGATGGTAAATACCCTGGGAAGCTTGAGAGATACAAATGGGCTCAGATATTTGCCCTTTATATTGAACAGATTGATTTTTTTTCCAGACGGTGGATGATATCATTCAAATTCTAATTTAATAATCATTCAACCATACATGAATACCTATGAGTAAAGGCCAAAGAAATGCCATTACTCTGGACTAAGGTGCAAAACACAGTACCAACAGTCACACTGCACAAGGCACACATAGCACATATAAGATAGCAAGCACATGCAAGATATCAGTAAAATACAGCCACACAAGAAAAAATATATAGTCCAAGACCCTGAGTCCATGAATGTTGCAGCAGTCTGCAGTTGAACACAATATGGCTTCTCTCCTGCAGAGCGGGGACCGACTCCATCTTGGATGCCATGCCAAACCACCTTTGGCATTCTGATGGAGTGTACCAACTTCAACTCCTTTCTCCTGGGCGGCTGTAAACAAGCAACACCATGGCTTGAACCCTAGTCCCTGCTATGACTGAGGCCACACAACTATCCTGCCATATGCCAATAAATCAGTGAATGGGACTTGCAGCATTCCACATTATCATGTCCTACAGGGTCTTGCCATCACCAGAAAAGTGACGAAGATGATCACTCACTGTTATTGAAGTCCCATGAAAGATGCAACAAAGTCATACAGCAAAACTAATGAAGGGACCAAATGCAAAATGGAAGGCCAACATCTCTACTTTTGCTTGGGTAGCAACGGTAAGAACTTTGAAATTTCCAGTGTTGGATAACTACACACACTAATCCATTCTCCTAGTTTTCTTTTTCTTTTTTTCACCCCACCATCCTAACCAATTCCACTCCTTGCCTAATTCCATTTACACATCATTCCTTCCCCATCTGGTTCCTCTGATTACCCACCTCCCTCACACTGATATGTACTGGCAATCTTTCCTCTTCCCTCTCAATCCTCATGCAAGGTCTTGACCTGAAATGTTGACTTCCTCCTTTTGTCTTCATGAGTGCTGCTTGACCTTCTTTCTTCAAGCATTCTTTTGTTGTTGTTGTTGTTGTTGTTGTTGCAGATTTCAGCATCTGTGTTCTCTTTTGTTTTCAGGTTAATTGAGAACTGTAAATAACTCCTAGAGATCAGCATGCACAAAAAAATAAGTTATGGGGTGTAAAGGGAAATCAGAGAAGGGTTGGGAGTGATGGGACCACTTTGTTGGGAGCTGGCATGGACTTGATGGCTCTCCTCTCTATCATAATAAACATAAAAGAGAAACAGAGAGAGAATGGAAGAGAGATAGCATGAAGTTGGAAGCAGAGAGGTACACAGATTTTGGATTGAAGCAGTTGAGGACTGAAAACAGGTATCTGGTCCCTTAGATTACATTACAATAACATTTCCACTACTGATGTCAGATTCACTGGCCCATTATTTCCTAGCTTGTTTAGAGATTTTCTTAAATGGCAGAATAACATTGGCTATCCTCCAATTCGTCGGTACCTCCCATGATGAATGATTTAAATATTCCTACTAGGGCCCTGGCAATTTCTGCACTTGCCTCCCACAGGGTCTGAGGGAACGCCTTGTCAGCCCTGGGGATTTATCCACCCTGATTTGCCTCAGGACAGCAAACACCTCCATCCTCTGTAATCAGTATAGAGTCCATGAAGTTGATGCCGCTTTGCCTCACTACTATAGACTTTGTGTCTGAACCCAAGCAAATACATTCGCAAAAAAATTATTTAACATCTTCCCCCATCTGTTTTGGCTACACATTTTGATCTTTCAGAGGACCAATTTTGTACCTAGCAATTCTTTTGCTCTTAATATATCTGTAAATTCCCTTAGGATTCTCTTTCACCCTGTCTGCTACGGCAACTTCATGCCTTCTTTTAGCAACCTCCCGATTTCTTTCTTAAGTGCTCTCTTGCATTTCCTGTACTCCATAAACACTTCATTTTTTCCTACCTGCTATGCACCTCTTTTTGTTTCCTTAACCAGGGCCTCAACACCTCTTGAAAACCAAGGTTCCCTACACTTGTCATCTTTACCTTTTATTCTGATTGGCACATCCAAGCTTTGCACTCACAAAATTTCACTTTTGAAGGCCTCCCACTTACCAAGTGCACCTTTGCCAGAAAACAGCCTGTCCCAATCCACGCTAGCCAGATCGTTTCTGATACCACCAGATCACGTCTGATGGTGATGTGCAAAATACAACAAACTGTACAAATACAAGAAAAAAAGTAGTAAAAATGAAGCTGACATGCATCTCAGGGTTTTCGTATTTTTCTTTTGATTAGTTTCTGGAGTTACAAGGCATAATAACTATCTTCAGTTCTTCAAAGTTCAAAGTAAACTTATCAAAGTACATAAATGTCGCCATAAGCAACCCTGAGATTCATTTTCTTATGGGCATACTAGTAAATCCAAGAAGCATAATAGAATCAATGAAAGACCACACCCAACAGGATGGACAAGCAATCAATGTGCAGAAGACAACAACCTGCACAAATACAAAAAAAAGAGAAATAATTACAATAAATAAATAAGCAATAAATATCGAGAACATGAGATGAAGAGTCCTTGAAAGTAAGTTCGTGGATTTTAGGAACAGTTCAATGATGAGGCAATTGAAGTTGAGTGAAGTTATCTCCTCTGGTTCAACATGAGCCTGGAGCAGAGAAGAGTACCCAGACAGTGGAAAACATCCTGTATTGTCCCGGTACCGAAGAAACCACAACCAAAGGAGTTGAATGACTTCAGACCTGTTGCCTTGACGTCGCACGTGATGAAGACCATGGAGCGGCTGATAATACAGAATCTGAGGCCACAAACCAGGCACGCCCAGGATCCTCTTCAGTTTGCGTATAAGGAGAAGGTGGGAGTGGAGGATGCTATCACGTATTTGCTGCACAAATCACTCTCTCACCTAGAGGGGGTCAGTTGTGCTGTGAGGATTACATTCCTTGACTTCTCTAGTGCCTTTAACACCATCCAGCCCAAGATCTTAAGGCACAAACTAACGGAGATGGGGGTAGACTCTCACATGGTGGATTGGATAGTGGACTACTTGACAGATAGACCTCAGTATGTGCGGTTGGGAGACTGTAGGTCTGACACGGTGGTCAGCAGCACAGGGGCGCCGCAGGGAACCGTACTCTCTCCGGTCCTGTTCACCCTGTACACATCAGACTTCCAATATAACTCAGAGTCCTGCCATGTGCAGAAGTTCGCTGATGACACGGCTATAGTGGGGTGTGTCAGGAATGGACAGGAGGAGGAGTATAGGAAACTGATACAGGACTTTGTGATATGGTGCAACTCAAACTACCTGCGTCTCAATATCACCAAGACCAAGGAGATGGTGGTGGACTTTAGGAGATCTAGGCCTCATATGGAGCCAGTGATCATTAATGGAGAATGTGTGGAGCAGGTTAAGACCTACAAGTATCTGGGAGTACAGTTAGACGAGAAGCTAGACTGGACTGCCAACACAGATGCCTTGTGCAGGAAGGCACAGAGTCGACTGTACTTCCTAAGAAGGTTGGCATCATTCAATGTCTGTAGTGAGATGCTGAAGATGTTCTATAGGTCAGTTGTGGAGAGCGCCCTCTTCTTTGTGGTGGCGTGTTGGGGAGGAAGCATTAAGAAGAGGGACGCCTCACGTCTTAATAAGCTGGTAAGGAAGGCGGGCTCTGTCGTGGGCAAAGTACTGGAGGGTTTAACATCGGTAGCTGAGCGAAGGGCGCTGAGCAGGCTACGGTCAATTATGGAAAACTCTGAACATCCTCTACATAGCGCCATCCAGAGACAGAGAAGCAGTTTCAGCGACAGGTTACTATCGATGCAATGCTCCTCAGACAGGATGAAGAGGTCAATACTCCCCAATGCCATTAGGCTTTACAATTCTACCGCCAGGACTTAAGAACTTTTTAAAAGCTATTATTAATGCTTTTTGAGATAGTGATTTAGATGCATATCATATTTTTTTTACTGAGTTAAGTATTGTATGTAATTAGTTTTGCTACAACAAGTGTATGGGACATTGGAAAAAAAAGTTGAATTTCCCCATGGGGATGAATAAAGTATCTATCTATCTATCTATCTATCTAATGGATGAGGGATCGTTATTGTTCCTGAACCTGGTGATATGAATCAGGATATATTCTGAAAATTCTCAGTAAACATGTAAAAGCTAACTGCTGCATTACATCACCTTACTTAACACCTTATAGGAAACAAAACAGAAAAATATTTGACTATAAAATGTCTTGTCAATAGGTTTGAAGTATTGGATAAGGAATCTGAAGAGGTGTTGAGACTGGGGAGGTCAGCTGGAAGATGAGGGTCAGGAGCAATAAAAACGCAGGTTGTAATCCCTTCCTCACTACGACCACTGGACCTCCTCCAGTAGGACTAACAAGCTGTGTGCCCTCTCCCTCTGTGTCTGAGTCGTTCTACAGCCGCCATAGCATCAGGAGTGCTACAACCTGTCAGTGAAGTGACACTGTCAGCATCCGATCACTGCAAAACCTGCACGTCAGCAATAAGATTAAGTTATGGTATTCAGCAATCAGATAAAAAAATCTGCCTAATAAAGCCTGTATACATCCTTTCACCAGAATAAATACCGACATCTACAGCTTGACAGTTTATAGATGATTTCCCCAAAATCTGGCATAAAAACAGATTACTTCTGATTAACAAGCAGATCTATTTTTATCCAGATTGATTAGTAATGTATTCATGGGGAGCATTTAACACCAAGCACTGTATGTAACATTTGCTTGAAAGATAAGGCACAGATAAAGTTTAAATTTCTGTTCAGACCTGTGTAAGGTTCAACAGGGCTGATCTTAAAGGATCATTCCTTGTTTTTCTGTCAACAGGACCTGGTTCTGTTCAGATCACAAGATTATAGGGTAAACATCCTGGACGTGTATTTAATTGCACCTAATCACAGTTGATTTGAAAACTAGTCATGCCAGATTGGTATTTCTGCTAATTTAAATGGAAGAAGCTGGGTGGGTCCCCTCATGCTTTCCACTCAGGTGATGGACAGGAACCAGGCCAAAAGAAATCTATTCTATTACCAAGATTAAAACTTTGTCTGTTGGAGTAAATTTTGGCAGAGAAATTTGTCTTTAGTTCAATTGACAAGTAAACTGTCAATTTAGTTACATCCCCCCCAAAGAGGGGTTCCCAACCTGGGGTCCATGGACCCCTTGCTTTATGGTATTGGTACATGGTATTAAAAAAAGGTCAGGAACCCTGCTCCTGAATGAAATCAATGGAAAAGAAAACCTGGAGGTTTTGTGAAAGAAGAGAGTAGTATGTTGTCATTGATTTGTGCAACTGATAAAGATAAATATCATTTCTCCCATCCTTTTGAATAAATGCTAAATTGAAGTCTTCTCATCTGTTCAAAAGGTGCTGCAAATTATGTGATCAAATTTAAAGAATATGGAGTTCTCTTGCAACGTTACCCAAACTTCATTCGTTCAACCCAATCCTGGCAGTGATTTATTGGAATGCATTTTATGCAGTTTTAATTTGTATAATATACAAATAGGCTTTTGTTTCCTTATATACCAAAAGAAGATTTAAAAAAATTTAAGTTCATATGAAAACAACTTGAGACCTTCATTAGAAATGAATAGACATTAGGTAGATGTAGATTCATCTTCACGTCAATGGCGTTCCCTTCATTGTTCAAAGTTCATTATTTTAACCATTTCATTGGTGCTGAATTCTACCAACCTTGGTGTTAAGAAGCTTTTAATGGGCTGTACAAGAGGGTATGGCTTACACCTGAACCCGAGGAGGACCAATTTCCTTGTGGCCATGTTTGCTGGAGATGTACGGGGGGGGTGGGGAGGTGGCTTAAATGATTTGGCAGGGGGGTGAGAACGAATAGAGCTGAGCATGGGGTAGCTGGTTTACAAACAGAGGTAGTGTGTAGTGAGGTTGCTAGCAAAGAGAGGCTGATGATAGAGCAAAATTGCAGTGAATGGGACGGATTGCAATGTAAAAGGAGAAAAACTGAAAAGGGTGATGAATACAGGACTGCAGGTGTTACATTTGAATGCATGCAATATACGGAGCAAGATGGATGAACTTGTAGCACAGTTACAGATTGGGATGTATGATGTTGTGGAGATCACTGAATTGTGCCTTTCAGTGAAGATTACAGTTGAGAGCTTAACATCCAAGGGTGCACATTGTATGGAAAGGACAGGCAGGTAGCAGAGGCGGCTGGGGTGGCTCTGTTGGTAAAAAATGAAATCAAATCTTTGGAAAGAGGTGACATAGGATTGTGGCTAGAGCTAAGAAACTGCAAGGGTAAAAAGACCCTGATGGGAGTTATATACACACTTGCAAACAGTAGTAAAGATGTGGTCAACAAATTAGAAGGGGAGATAGAAAATGCATATCAAAAGGGTAATGCTATGATAGTTATGGGGGATTTCAATATGCAGGTTAATTGGGAAAATAAGGGTTAGTGCTGGATCCCAAGAGGGGGAGTTTTTAGAATGCCTATGAAATGGCTTTTTAGAGTAGCTCATGGTTGAGTTCCCTATGGGCCCAGCTATTATGGATTGGGTACTGTGCAATGAACCAGAATTGATCAGAGAGCTTAAGGTAAAGGAACTCTTAGGGGTGAGTGATCTTATTATGATAGAATTCGCCCAACAATTTGGGAAGGAGAAGCTAAAGTCAGATGTATCATTACTATAATTGACTAAAGGGAATTACAGAGACTGAGAGAGGAGCTGGCCAAAATTGATTGAAAGGGAACAATAGCAATGATGATGGCAGAGCAGCAATGGCTAAAATTCCTGGGAGCAATTCCAAAGATTCCAAAAGGTGCAAAATTCCAAAGAAGAAACAATCATGGCTGACAAGAGAAGTCAAAGCCAACATAAAAGCCAAAGAGAATAGAGCTAAAATTAGTGGAAAGGTAGAGGATAGGGAAGCTTTTTAAAATCAACAGAAAGCAACCAAAAATGTTATAAAGAAAGAAAAGATGGAATAAGAAGTAAGCTATAATGTTAAAGAGATACCAAAAGTGTCTTGACTTATGAAGTGTAAAAGAGAAGTGAGAGTAGATATTGGACCACTGGAAAACGGTGCTGGAGCTGTATTAATGGGGGACAAGGAAATGGCGGATGAACTGAATAAGTATTTTTTTCCGGCTTCACTGTGGAAGACACTGGCAGTGTGCTTGAAGTTCAAGAGTGTAAGCAGGCATAAGTGTGTGAAGTTTCAATTACTAGGGGGAAGATGCTTGGGAAACTGAAAGGTCTGAAGGTAGTCAAGTCATCTAGACTAGATGGGCTACACTCCAGGGTTCTAAAAGAGGTAGCTGAAGAGATTGTAGAGGCATTAGTAATGATCTTTCAATAATAAATACATTCTGGCATGGTTCCAGAGGTCTGGAAAACTGCAAATGTCACTCCACTCTTCAAGAACGGGGAGATAGAAGAAAGGAAATTATAGGCCAATTTATCTGACCTCAGTGGTTGGGAAGATGTTGGAGTCGATTATTAAGGATGTAGTTTTGGGGTACTTGGTAGCACATGATAAAGTAGGCCATAGTCAGCATGGTTTCCTTAATGGAAAATCTTGCCTGATAAATCTGTCAGAATTTTTTGAAGAAGTAACAAGAGGATAGACAAAGGAAAATCAGTGGATGTTGTACTTGGATTTTCAGAAGGCCTTTGACAAAGTGCCACACATCAGAACTCTAAGATTACAGAATGCATCTTCAAATGTAACAGTCTGGTCAACTGCATCACAGCATGAGACTGCTCAGCTCACCACACCCACATCAACCACCTGCTATCAGAGCTCAACGAGCATTCATTTGATCAGCATACCATTCCACTTAGTCCTGGCAGAAGCACAATCACACATTGTACACCCTGCCAACTTTTCAACCACAAAAATTACTTCACCTCGGCACTCACAGAGATTTTCCTGACTTAATGCAGAACAAGTTAGAGAATAGCTGGAGAGTCATGTACAAACTGAAAGGACCACGTACACTTGCACATCCTAATCCCACAAAAGGGATGATTGGAGACATTACTTGGTGACCATTGGTGAAGCCATGACTGAAATTGTAGACAGTGAATGATTTTTCATATCTAATGCCCCCTTTTGCATCCAAGTTCAACAACTCATGCCCCATCATTTATACATTGTATAAGTGGCAGTTCATTATTTCCTAACTTTCCCTCATCAATAATCATATCCTTACACAGTTACTTGTGTCAAATTGTCAGGAAATGCCACAAGCTCAGGGAGCACGGGAACATAACAAGAATAATTTTGTACACGAAGATAGAAATGCTGCACATAATCAGAATCAGATTTAAAATCACTGGCATATGTTGTGAAATGTGTTGTTTTGCAGCAGCAGTACATTACAATACATGATAAGTGTTTGATGGCTCTGGGCCTGTATTCACTGGAATTCAGAAGAATGAGGGGCTGACCTCAGTGAAACCTATCGAATATTTAAAGGGCTTGATAGTGTGGATGTGGGGAGTATGTTTCCTATGGTGGGAGACTAAGGCCAGAGGACACAGCCTCAGAATAGAGGGGCATCCTTTTAGAACAGAGATGAGGAGGAATTTCTTTAGCCAGAGAGTGATGAATCAGTGGAATTCTTTGGTCGGGGCATAAAGGGATATGCGGAAGAAACTGGAGATTGGGGCTGATAGGAAAATTAGACCAGTCATGATGAAATGGTGGAACAGACTCAATAGACCAAATGGCTTAATTCTGCTCCTATATCTTATGGTCTAATGGTCTTATAAATTAAAATACTATTAATTAGCATAAAAATATATATTAAATAAGTAGTGCAAAAAAGAGCAAAAAAAAAGAGAAATGATCTGTGAGGTAGTGTACATGGGTTCATTGTCCATTTGGAAATCTAATGGCGGGGGGAAGAAGCTGTGCCTGAAGTGTTGAGTGTGCGTCTTCAGACTCCTGTACCTTCTCCTTGATGATAGCAGTAAGAAGTAGGCACGAATCGTCAGGAAATGCCACAAGCTCAGGGAGCACAGGAACATAACAAGAATAATTTTGTAATTTAGCACGATTTGACACAAGTAACTGTGTAAGGATATGATTATTGATGAGGGAAAGTTAGGAAATAATGAACTGCCACTTATACAATGTATAAATGATGAGGCATGAGTTGTTGGGGAACTTGGTGCATTCTTGCACCACTGTCTGGTATGGAGGGCGAGGCACTGCTCAAATGCAAGAATGCTCTCCACAGTACATCTGTAGAAATCTGCAAGAGTCTTTGGTGACGTACCAAGTCTCCTCAAACTCCAAATGAAATCTAGCCTCTGTTGTGCCTTCTTTGTAATTCTATCAATATGTTGGGCTCAGGATAGATCTTCAGAGACATTGGCATCCAGGAAGTTGAAATTGCTCACCCATTCCACTGCTAATCCCTAGAAGAGGACTGGCGTGTGTTCCTTTGACTTCCCCTTCCTGAAGTCCATAATCAATTCCTTGGTCATACTGACACTGAGTGGAACATTGTTGCTGTCACACCACTCAACCAGCTGATCTTCCTCACTCCTGTACGCCTCCTCATCACAATCTGAAAATCTGCCAGTTGTGTCATTGGCAAATTTATAGGTGTGTTTAAGCTGTGCCTAGCCACAGTCATGAGTGTAGAGAGAGTAGAGCAATGGGCGAAGCACACATTCTTGAGGTGCACCAATATTGATTGTCAGCAAGGAGGAGATGTAATTTCCAATTCGCACTGGCTGTGGTCTCCTGATGGGGAAGTCTCAGATCTCGTGGCAGAGGGAGGTACACAGGCTCAGGTTTTGGAGCTTGTTGGTTAGTACTGAGGGTATGATTGTATTGAATGCTGAACTGTAATCAATAAACAGCAGCCTGATGTAGGTACAGTATTGCTATTGTCCAGGGCTGATTGGGGAGCCAGTCAGATTGCATCTGCTGTAGACCTAATGTGGCGATAGGCAAATTAAAGCAGGTCTAGGTCCTTGCCTAGGCAGAAATTGATTGTGGCCGTGGCTAACATCACAGTAGATGTGAGAGCCACTGGGCGATGGTCTTTGAGAAAGCTCACCCTACTTTTCTTTGGTACTGGTATGATTGTCACCCTTTTGAAGCAAGTGGGAACCTTCAACTGCAACAGTGAAAGATTGAAGATGTCCTTGAACATCTATGCCAGTTTGCTGGCACAGATTTTCATTGCCCCACCAGGTGCACCATCAGGGCTTGATACGTTGTGAGGGTTCACCCTCTTCAAAGATATTCTGACGTCAGCCTATGAGACAGAAATCACTTTTGTCACCAGATGCTTCAGGAATTTGCACAGACGTAGTTTAATTCTCTCTTTGAAAATATGCATAAAAGATGTTGAGCTCATCTGGAGGTGAAGCATCACGGCCATTCATGATATTAGGTTTTGCACTGTAGGAGGTAATGGCTTGCAAACACTGCCAGAGCTGACATGCATCTGATTCTGCCTCTAACTTTAATCAGAATAGCCTTCCGTTGGTCATACCTGGACTTCTTGTATAGTTCTGGATCACCGGTCCTGAATGCCACAGATCTGGCCTTCAGCAAACTACGTATTTCCTGGTTCATCCACAGCTTTTGGTTTGTCTTTTCTGGTATGTTCTTAGAGGCATGCACTCACCCACATAGTTCTTGAAGTCAGTGACAACTGCAGTGTATTCATTCAGAATGAAAGATGAATCCCTAAATATTATCCAGTCCTATAAGTGCTCCTCTGCCTCCCTTAAGCATAATCTTTATTTATTGATTGAGATACAGAGCTGAATAGGTCCTTTCAGCCTTTAAAGCTGCACTGCCCAGCAACCCCCCTGATTTAATCCCTGCGTAATTACAGGGCAATATATAATGCCCAATTAGCCTACCAACCAGTGCGTTTTTGGCTGTGGGAGGAAACCCATGTGGTCATGGGGAGAATGGATAAACTTCTTACAGGCAGAGGCGGGAATTGAACTGGATCACTGGTACTGTAGAGCATTGTGTTGACCGTGCCACCCTTCTTGGCCCTCACCATTGATGCTCTGGTCTTTAGTCTCCTCCTGTACGCCAGGAGTCAAAGAAAAGCCTGGTGATGGGACTGGGATGGCACAGCAAGCGTTCTTAACGGTGGTATAAGAGTGGTCAAGGGTGTTGGCTCCTCCGGTTCCACAGGTGATACATTGGTGGTAGTTATTCAGAGACTTCTTCAAGCTGGACTGGCTCAGGCAGAATTGTAGGGAGAACTACTGTTAACTTTTCAGGACAATGACATTACATTAAAACCATTTTTCTCTCTCTACACAAATACTGATCGACCTGTTGAGCATTTCCTGCATTTTCTGTTTCCCTTTCAGATTCCCAACATTTGGCATTTTATTTTGTTTTAAGACAAAAAAAGAAAACTATATTGTCATCAGTTCAGATGCTAGCCGTGCATGGTTTAGAGGACAACACAGAGGGAAGTGTGTCTGCACTCCTAAGGGGCACGGAGACAGGCAAGCATGGTGCGAGTGCAAACTTGCCAGAAGATGGCTGAGTATGCACAATTAAATATATACTAAGTGCATTGGGAAGTTCACCAAAAGGTTTGCATCAATGTCAAGGAACAGAGAAGAGTACAGCTTTGTGAGAACTTTCACACATCTTTTCCATTATGGAAACAGTTGCCAATTATTTTCAGACACATCTGGATCTAGTGTTGATGTTATTACATTCGTTGCTGATGTCACTACCTCCAATGCCTCTGACTGCCTGCTGTGAAAACACAAGCTGTTCTCAGGCAAAGCTAGCTAGATGCCAAGGAAGTTCAGACTGCAGTAACCGAGGCGGTGGACTCTTGTATCTAAAGGGCTTCTGAGAACCTCACAGCATTGCAGTGATCTCTGCTCCAATAAGACGCCAGTCATTTCTTTGTGCTCAGCGATAAACTGTCACTTTAGACCAGAAGACACAGGAGTGGAATTAGGCCCTTCGGCCCATCGAGACTGTCCTGCCATTCAGTCATGGTCAATTTATTATCCATCCAACTCCATTCTCCCAGATTCTCCCTATAACTTTTGAAACCCTTATTAATCAAGAACCTATCAAACTCTGGTTTGAAATATAACCACTGTCTTGGCATCCAGAGTTATCTGTCGCAATGAATTCCACAGATATGTCACCCTCTGGCTAAAGATATTTAGACATCTCCAATCTAAAGTAATGTTCTTCCTGAGGCTATGGCCTCTGGTCCTAGACTCCCCTACTAATGGTCATGACTATTCACTCAACACAGTGATAATAAACCTGTTTCTGATTCTACCCAAATGCAAGAATAATCATAAATATGGCTACCGGTAATATGTTGGGAACACAGAGTGTGACATTATAGCATTTAAGGAATCTTAGCTTAAAGTGCAATGACACAGTTTAATATTCCTGGTAGCAGTGTTTTCAGATGAGACAGAGTATAGAAAAGGAAATGGGCAATGTTCGGTGGAGTCATGAACTTAAGAGGGCATATGTTAGGAGGATCATCAATAGAAACCATGTGGGTAGAGTTACAAAGCAGAAATGGGGGGGGGGGGGGAAATCACACTTTGGTTATATACTATAGACCCCCAAACATTTCTATACAGAGAAAAGAGCAACATTATGCAGATATTTCTGCCAAATGTCAAAGCACTTGGCAGTTATTGTGAGACTTTAAATATGCCAGTGTAAAAGGTATGGAGGGCACAACATTGTTAAATTTAATTCAGAATACCTTTTAGCCATTATGCAGCCAGTTTAAGAAGAATCAAGTGCAATTCTGCATTTAATTTTAGGGAATGATTTTGCAAATGGAAGGTAATGATAGGAAAACATTTTTGCATTATTGATCATCATTGAAGTAGATTGAGCATTGTTATGAAAAAGGATAAATATAAAATAGGAGTTACTGAGGTGTGCATGCTGTCAATGGTTCCAGACACAAGGGGAAAGGTGCAGTCTTAGCAGAGCCACATGCACCAGCTGCCTGCAGGCTGTGGGCAGAAGAGAAGGAACTATATATAGCTGACTTAGAATGATTTCACTTGCTCAAGGGGTAAACTGTAATCATTGAATATGCATACATCTTCAAATCCAAATAATCCAAATACATTAAACTTTTTGAAGCTATCACTGCATCAGTTATTACAAAAGTGTGTCTTGAAGAGATGTCCAGTAGCAATCATGACTGCATTGCATGGTAGATATCGATAAGGATATCTTTAATAAAAAACAGAGACTCAGTGGAGACTTGGGTGCAATAATTTGCTGAGAACCTTTCCACTTCTTTATTTTAGTGCTGCATTCGAACTCCTTGCGCCCTTTGCTCATGTCCCAGGCATGCTGCAGTTTAAGTGGCATGCCTTTAATTTTGTCTAAGAGCAACTGGTTTGTGCAGAGGCCCTCAAAATCAAATAAAAACCTTTTATAATTTTGCCACTTAAAGTTCCTTATCAAACACAAATATAGCCAGAAGAAGAAATCAACCAGTAATAATAGGTAAAGAGTTGATAATCACTTTAAAAGGCCCTTTAGGTATGATGGGTGATTTCTTTCTTATGGTGGTCTCTTTCCCTTTTCTGTGTTCTCTTTGTGAGTGTTTACTGAGTGCATGAAGACATCCTCAGCTTTATGACAACCTGCAACCTTCACTCCATAAGTGTATTTACATCATTTTGAAGCTTTCAACCTCTTCTATTGTCCAAACATGGACGATGGCCCATACAAACTAGAATCATTGACCCACTGGATCCAGAACAACCTTTGCCATGAAACGGCTAGATAATCTGATGTGGGAACCAAGCAAAGAACTGCGAAGTAAAACCCATTTTCTATAATTGAATAGATTGTGGAAGGTGATTTATTAAAGAAATCTGAATCACTATATAAATAATCCAATCAAGATATATTAGTAATAAATTATATTTGACTGAATTTTGGACATATCCTGGATATAAACAATTGGAAGTTTGTAACATTCCTATTTATTAATTTATACAGGCATCTATCAGAATTCTAGGCAATCTGGCTTGGTAGGAGGATAATAAGTATGAATTATTAAATGTGATTAGATATAGTTATTGACACTGATTTTCATTCTGAAATGTACCAATGATATTATAACACCTCAAGCCATATGTTAAGTCATTGTTTAACATCCCATAATGCAAAGTTCTCTTTGCATACCATTGGTATATTCAAATATTTGCTTTGTGTTTTGTATTCTGGATAGGCGGTGACCATGTCTCAACACTAAGAAAGATGCATAGTTCAAAAATCAAAGTTCACAGTAAATTTATTATCAAAGTACATATATGTCACCATATACAATCCTGATATTAATTTTCTTACCCACATTCACAGTAAATACAAGAAATAATAGAATGAATGAAAGACAATACCCAACAGGACAAATAACCAATGTGCAAATTACAACAAACTGTACAAAGAAATAATAATAAGTGAATGATAATCATCAGTAAGGGAAAAACACCAGAAATATGCTGAATTAAAAGAGGAAACTGAAAGATTATGGAACATAAGCAAGGTATATATTATCCCAATATCTACAACTGGTATCATCCCAAAGGCACTATGCAATAGCATTAAACAAGTAGGGCTACACAGTGATATTGATGTAAATCTTAAAAAAGCCACATAAACACCACTAGAATAGTCCGAAAATTCCTAGCAATTGACAGATGAGTGTGTTTGGCTATGCCCATATCTCAGGTTTTACCAGTTTGAGCTGAGAGAAAAAAAAAAGAACAACAATAAAACACTATGACCAGTCAGGTGTGACAGTGGGAAAGTGTGTATGGAACCGGAGGAGATAGCAGAGGTACATAAGAAATATGTTGCTTCAGTATTCACTACAGAAAAGGATCTTGGCGATAGTAGGGATGACTTACAGTGGACTGAAAAGCTTGAGCATGTAGATATTAAGAAAGAGGATGTGCAGGAGCTTTTGGAAAGCATCAGGTTGGATAAGTCACTGACACCGGATGAGATATACCCCAGGCTACTGTGGGAGGCAAGGGAGGAGATTGCTAAGCCTCTGGCAATGATCTTTGCAACATCAATGGGGACGGGAGAGGTTCTGGAGGATTGGAGGGTTGCGGATGTTGTTCCATTATTCAAGAAAGGAAGTAGAGATAGCCCAGGAAAATATAGACCAGTGAGTCTTTCTTCAGTGGTTGGTAAGTGGATGGAGAAGATCCTGAGATGCAGGATTTATGAACATTTGGAGAGGCATTAAATAATTAGGAATCGTCAGCATGGCTTTGTGAAAGGCAGGTCATGCCCTGCGAGCCTGATTGAATTTTTTGAGGATGTGACTAAACACATTGATGAAGGAAGAGCAGTAAATGTAGTGTATATGGATTCCAGCAAGACATTTGATAAGGTACTCCATGCAAGGCTTATTGAGAAAGTAAGGAGGCTTGGGATCTAAGGGGAAATTGCTTTGTGGATCCAGAACTGGCTTGCCCACAGAAGGCAAAGTGTCATTGTAGACGGGTCATATTCTGCATGGAGGTCAGTCAGCAGTGGAGTACCTCAGGGATACGTTCTGGGACCCTTACTCTTCGTGATTTTTATAAATGACCTGGATGAAGAAGTGGAGGGATGGGTTAGTAAATTTGCTGATGACACTAAGTCTAGAAGTGTTGTGGATAGTGTGGAAGGCTGTCAGAGGTTACAGCGGGACATTGATAAGATGCAAAAAAATGGGCTGAGAAGTGGCAGATGGAGTTTGTGTGAAGTGCTTCATTTTGGTAGGTCAAATATGATGACAGAACATAGTATTAATGGTAAAACCCCTGGCAGTATGGAGGATCAGAGGGATCTTGGGGTCTGAGTCCATAGAACACTCAAAGCTGTTGCACAGGTTGACTCTGTGGTTAAGAAGGCATTTGGTGCATTGGCCTTCGTCAACCTTGGGATTGAGTTTAGGAGCTGAGAAGTAATGTTGTAGCTATATAGGACCCTAGTCAGACCCCACTTGGAGTACTGTGCTCAGTTCTGGTCGCCTCATTATAGGAAGGATGTGGAAACCATAGAAAGGGTGCAGAGGAGATTTACAAGGATGTTGCCTGGATTGGGGAGCATGCCTTATGAGAATAAGTTGAGTGAACTCGCCCTTTTTTCCTTGGACCGACGGAGGATGAGAGATAACCTGATAGAGGTGTAGAAGATAATGAGAGGCACTGATCATGTGGATAGTCAGTGGCTTTTTTCCCCAGGGCTGAAATGGCTAGCATAAGATGGTACAGTTTTAAGGTGCTTGGAAGTAGGTACAGAGGAGATATCAGTGGGTTTTTTTTTAATACGCAGAGTGATGAGTGCATGGAATGGGCTGCTGGCGATAGTGCTGGAGGCAGATACGATAAAGTCTTTTAAGAGACTCTTGTACAGGTATATGGAGCTCAGAAAAATAGAGGGCTATGGGTAACCCTAGGTAATTTCTCAGGTAAGGACATGTTCAGCACAGCTTTGTGGCCTGTATTATGCTGTAGGTTTTCGATGTTTCTATGTCTTATACTCCAATGCAGAAAGATTAGTGCTACCTAGGACAAAAGGAGGAAGAGGAATAAAAGACATTAAAAATTACACAACAGTCAGATAAAACTTCTAAGAATATGTTTACATCAATGAAAACAGGATTCAGCACTCCACAGGAGCATTTCTGTTAAGTACACACCACGGAACTTAAATGAAAGGACAACATAGAAAACCAAAGAAATTATTGCTACAGAAGTAAAAGTGAACAAATGGAAGACATCCCCATGATCTGAGCAGACTTGATGTTGACAAGGAAGCGTTGAACGCCTGGCTCAGAGTTGGAGACCTCTTCTCAGAATCAGAGGGGTTTCCTTGTGACAATACAGGACCAGATAGTTCACAAAAAACATATCAAAGTACATAATAGGAGACCAATAAATGCAAGACAATAAATGCAGAAAATGCCAAGAGAAACCCAAAATAATGCAACACATTACAGGATCCTGCTGCAGTTTAACTCAATCTGATTACTTATACCAGTACAATCAAGTGACAAACATCATTCACCAAAATCTTGTTTTAAAATACAAACTCATAAAAGATACCATACAAGCATGATCCAGTATTAGAGTCATTGTCCTACAAATGATATAATCATTGATCCATTATTACAGATAGGACAATTCATATTAACTGTCTGGATACAATATTGCAGGATAAACAAGCAAGATCGGCTTACTTAATAGTTATAGCTATTTCAAACACACGTAGCATACGTAAATCAAAAAGAGAAAAACACCAGAAATATGCTGAATTAAAAGAGGAAATTGAAAAACTACGGAACATTAACAGGGTACATTGTCCCAATAGTAATATCTACAACTGGTATTATCCCAAAGTCACTAAGTAATAGCTTTAAACAATTAGGCCTACACAGAAATATTCATGCAAATGTCCAGAAAGACACAATACTAAACACCACTAGAATAATCTGAAGGTCCCTAGCAATTAAAAATAAGTGTGCTCAGTTATGCGTACACCTCGGGTTTTTACAGCTTGAGCTGAGAAAAATTAAAGGCCTTCCGAAAATCCAACTACACAATATCAACCAATTCTCCTTTGCCTATCCAGCTTGTTATTCCTTGAAAAAATTCCAACAGATTTGTCAGGCAAGATTTTCCCTTGAGGAAATCATGATGACTACGACCTATATTATTATGTGCCTCCAAGTACCCTGAGACTTCATTCTTAATAATCAACTCCAACATCTTCCAAAGTGAATCCCAGTGCTGTATATGGTGTACTTCGATAATAAATTTACTTTGAGTTTTAAATTCTTCACCAATGTCCTATGGTCTTAAGCAAACAGTCATCTACAGCCAGTAGAAAGTATAAGTTGAGTTTACATTGTGAGCTTAATATTTCAATATTAGTTCAAATTGATTTTGCCAGGGACAAGGACTTTGCCCCAACATTTATAGCCCTGATAAAGCAGAAGTTTACAATCCATAGTTTAATTCAAGTTTAGGTGTATTTTGCCAGTCCATGTTACTCTGTTTACAATCCTTTGTAGTTACAAATGACAACATTTGATTAATCCCTAAATTCCTTTGAATTCTGCTTCTAATCACTAGATTAAGTAATTAAATCACAGAATAATTAAATGACCTGAAATTTATGGAACAGCATACAAATGCAACACACTTATTATAGGGGGAGGTAGAAATGTTCAATGAGTCAATGAAATAGCCAATATTAGGCAAGTATGCAGGTGGAGCTACATAACAATCTTATGAAGGAGCATTGGGATTCATTGAATTCAAAAGAAAAGAAAATCCGAAAGCTGAATAAATATTGCTGATGTTATATTACCATCCAAGTTCAGAACTACTTCCTACGACTTATTACTTGCTGGTCCTAATGTGCACAGTTTGGCTTGGGCGGAGGAGATTAGTAAGAACCATATTCAATATTTTGTAATACAGTTTCTTGTATTAATCTAATTTACGGTGTTGTAGTAAGCTGTGTGTTTTATTGGCTGTGTCTGGCGCAGTTCATTGGAGCAAATATTACTGCCATAGGGCTGTTTTTTGCAATCTGCTCCTGTGCACACTTCACAGTCTGAATTTACCTGGTTCAGATGTGAGGAATTAACTTGATGGCCTGAACTACTCCAGCAATGGGTTTCTGAACAATGCTGAGCATCTAACAGTACATTAAAGAATCCTTGCCTTAAACCCCTCCTGCAGGCTTTTAATGTAAGAATATATGAAACATACCATGAAAAGTAAAGCAAAATACTTAAAATGCTATTCCATTTTTAAAAAAAATTTGCATTGAATTCTAATGTTGCTATGGGTGTGACAGACAGGCTGATGCTTTAGGTACCCCTCAAAATATTGATGGGTCATCTGTCTCCTTAACCTATTGCCTTCCCTTTGGCAAATGTGATTCCACAATGATGTAAAAATAGAATTGTTGAATTTTGATGGAATGGGAGGGTCTGGAAGTTACCAACAAGAGACCAGAACCATTCATCCCTGTCTAATTTAGGCAGGCTTAGTTAGTTCTCTTTTCATAATGTGCACAATCTTGCTAATAATAACTAGCTTCCTGAATTCAAGACTGAACTGGAGATAGTAACAGTTAAAACTAATTACGGTATGTGAGCTGTTGAATGTGAAGCAATTGAGACTGCACCATCTCCACTCATCAGAATAAAGTGTCATAGTCTAATGATTACCTGATACAGTGCATTAAATGCCATTTTTTTGTTTTGGTATTAAAAATACTAGAAGTCATCCATTTAATTCCTGTTAAGCATTTTAATACATTCAACCGATTTTATCTGGTTCTGTTCCACCCAAAGAATCTATTCTAACTTTTGACTTACCACTTTTATTAGCGCTGGTAAATTCATCTGGGGTTCAAGATCTCAAACGTGTCACGATTTCACTGCGAAATGATAAGCTATTTAAAAGTGGGAGTTCCTGAAAACAGGAAAAAAGACAACCAGTCTGATTAAGGATGAGTAATCAAAACAACCAGATGTTCTGCTCCCAAGTAGTTTTTTTTAAATAAAAGTTTGCAGCCAGATTCCTGTCAGTTCTACAGGATGTTAATTATGATGGGGGCTGATCAAAAATAGAGACTTTTCACTTCTTAACGATCGTGTCGAGACCCGGGTATTTTCTCTAAAAGGAAGTGCACTTTAAAACAGCAAGCAAAGGTAAAGCATAAAAATTAGTGAAAACCAAATGTATACAGACACAAAACAGTACAATTTTAATGTTGCATTGAGAGAAGGTATTAACTTTCCAGGTAGTGGTTGAAACTGAGTAGTTCTAATTGTTTTAAGAGATGTTAGTTATATAAACAAGCACCGAAAATTCCATCGCGGTTGCGTAAATTCCTTAGAAGCTTGTGGTCTGCATCACATGAGTGAAGGCAAATTAAGAAAGCTAGCGCCGACCTTAAAAGCTGCAGGCACCGCGCTGGAATTGTCTGAATCACCGAGAAACTTGCGTTTGTATCCGCGAATGAGACATCGATGGCTGTCTGTCAGAAGTCTGTAAAGCTGCAATTCCTGCAGGAAAGGATTGAAGTAGACAGGGGTCCAATTGAGGCCCCTCAGGCATGGAGCCAGCTCCCTCCGGCCCAGCTGTGCCACTGATGGATCTCAGTGCGAGCTGTTAACAGCTGCTGGCTGCCGCAGGAATGGCGTGTTTGCTGATTGCCTCCGGGGGAAGTGCGGCAATCTTTCATGCGGCAGCGGTGACCCACCGAGCTCCAGAACTACTTTGAATACTTCACACTTTGCTGCTTGGTTTGTCAGTTTAAATAACAAGAAGGAAGATTGAGTCTCCGAGTAATAATGCTGATGGACAGTAAGGCAGGTTAATTTTAAACAGCAGCCATCAATTCTTAAGAAGTGGTATAAAAGGCCATTGTGGTGGAGAGCCCTCTTTTTGAAAGAAATGTGGATAACTCAATATAGTGGATACACCTTTTACAAAACTGAAGTAAAAATGCTGATAAAATAAAGTCATAGTTGTAAAAATTTTGCAGGATTTCTGTTTGAACCTACCTTGTGGGGGGGGGGTGGACTTTAAACAAGAACATTCTTGTTTTCAGGACATCTTTATATCTCGAGATTTGCCATAGCATTAGCAATTGGACACCTTGTTTAAAATGAGAGGTTCTAAAGATTAGGTGTTTTTTTTCTGCTCTGTTTTTCCACGTGTCCATTGAAATGGTGCAATGTGTTGCTTGTGTCAATTACCGACACAACCTGAGGATGTGGTGCGGGCAGCTCCAAGTGTTGCTATGTTTCTGGTACCAACATTGCACACCCACAGCTTGTTAATCCTGACTGTATGTCTTTGGAAACCGGAGGAGCTGCAGAAAACTCGTGGGGTGAACATACAAACTCCTTACAGACACTGATCGGAGTTGAACCTGGATCGCTGGTGTTGTAAAGTGTTTGTTAACCACTGTGCTTTTAAGAGTAGCAATTATGGGGGTTTTAAATCAGTGGTAGAAAGGGAGCTCTGAAACAAAAATACTGGGGGGAAAATCTTAGGTCAAGTAGTATTTGTGGAATCAAAAGCAGCAGGTCTCTGCTTTTAGCTGAGATCCTCCATCAGTACTGAGGAAAGAGCAGTTGTGAACTCGGTGGATCTGTGTAGGAGGGGAGCATTTGGTGTGTGCTACCTGAAATTGGAAAATGCATAATTTGAGTTGTAAGATACCCAAATGGAATATGGGATGTTGTTGTTCCAGTTTGTTTGACCCCTTTCATAGTAATGGAGAAGACTGAAGTTGGACAGGTCAGAGTGGGAAGAAGTAAAAATTGCATGCAACATAAAGCCCAAGGTGGTCCATGTAGACAGACTGCAAGTATTTTGCTAACCAATTTCAAGTCTTGAGAATTACAGACTTGGTGGCCATAGAGCTTGAAGCGTGGCCTCTCGTGCTGGAGTGATTGAGTCCAAGGTTGCTCCAGTAAATATGAGGGTGGTAGAACTAAAATGCAGGGAAAAGAAAGGGCAAGACCACAGAAGGGTCTGGAAATGGGGGTTGGATTTCACAGTATTGCACTGCTGGACTGGAAATTCATTGTCGACAAGAGACCTGGCTGGAGTTGAAGGGTTCCAACAGATTCTTGGATGAGCTAGGATTGGTGATGGATCAAAGATGAGTGGCTAGCCAGAGAATTTTAAGATTGGTTATTTTATTTCCTTTTGTTGTGCTCCAAATATGTATTTGCTTTTATGAATGGTATTCTATATTTGCATTAGTTATTATCTATGTAAACATTATTTAAAAGACACCAGGGTCTGAGATTGATTTCCAAGTTGGTTGTGGTCAGCTGGAACTAATAAAGTGAATCAAACAGATGGGGAAAGTAGACGAGGACTGTTGGGAATAAACCTGCATGAACACTGAAGGAGTGGATTGGGCTTAGACTTGATGACTTCATGATTACCACCTTTCCTTTGTACATATCGGTGTAATGAGTAAAGGAATGGATACCTGTTGAGACATGATGAGAGGGAAAAAATCAAGAAAGTATACTTTTCATGTGGCATATAATGTGCATGAGTGCAATGTGAAAATTGTGGATTTTATTCAAATAACTAAATGCATTTTGGTAAACTAGTGGAGCAAGATGATTCAAATTTAATCTGCCATTAATTATTTATCTTCAAATTTGACAGGAAAGCTGTATACCTGTATTTTTTCATCCCAGTGGTTAAAGTTCCTGTTTTCCTATTGTGTGTGATTGTTGCTTTGCAAATAGAATTCTGCAACTATCACTTGCAATGGGAATATGAGCAAAACTGTTTAAGCAGCTTTGTATTAAATAAAGGGGGCTAATTTTGTGCAACACAAAATGCTGGAGGAACTCAAAGTCAGGCATGTCAGAAGGTTAATCTAACTTCTGGTATTCTTTTCCCTTCACACTTTCTTCCAACGTCCACTGTCCTCTCCTATTAGATTCCTTCAGCACTTTATTTCTTCCACCTATCACCTCCCAGCTTTTTTCATCTTGCCTCCCCCCCCAAAAAAAAAACCTCATATCCCCTATTGTCTGCCAGCTGTACTCCTTCTAGCTTCTGCCCCTGTGCTCTCCAATCTTGATGAAGGGGTTGGATAAATTGTTGACTGTTTATTCTGTGTGTGGGGGGGGGGGGGGGGGGGAGGGGAAGAAATGGATGAAGTCAGAAAATGCACAAATCACTCAACTCATGCTTCCACTGTATTTTAATGAAAAGCACATGGCTGATAGAAAAATTTCCACTTTTGTAGTCATTTTTTATTTGTAGGACTGAATGTATGCACACCACCCTCAAATTTGATGTGGGAGCTTGTGTAGGGGTGTTCATAACATGGGGACAGCCTGTAATATGTTAAAGCAATAGATTTGCAGAAGAAACTTTACATTTTGGCTATTGCAAAATGCACCTAGGAAGTTGCTTCTAATGTAGGGTTCCCTCCTTAGTTGAGTTTTGTCACAGATCACAATCCTTTTAATAATAACTTTTCTACTTTTTTTTACCCACAAATATATAAGTATATAACTCAATTATTTCCCAGAGTATATCTTTTTTCTCTCTTAAAGCATAAGTAATTTGACTATTTAATAGATATAAAATGAATGAGTATTTGAAAAATCTATTACATTGGTAAACAAAATGAAGACTTCTGTGATTTTAGCAATCAAAGTACAAAGAATGGAAATATGACTTGAAACAATGTTCTAGTTTCTATACTCACTCAAAGCTTCATTTATTATCAAAGCACGTATTCATATACAACTCTGAAATTTGTATTCTCCAGATAGCCATGAAATGAGGAAAGAGCGTGAAAGTTGTTCAGTGGAAACCACCAAACCTGTCTCTTTCCCCCCCCCCCCATACAAAAAAGGTTATCCTGATCATCAACCCTCCCCTTCCCCTCCACAAAATGGAGCAGGAACATAGACCTCAAAGAAAAACATCTCCCCTCATGCAAAACACTGATAGAACAAGAACCATCAAACACCCTCCCCTCGCGCAAGAAAACGGAACAGGAGTGGGCAATCAAAATGCTTACAGTCCATATATGCAATAGTTCAATCCATAAACAGGGAACCACGACACCAGCCTGCAATATCACTAACATTCATTGAAAGAGAGGGACACCACAGGAGTGTAAAGGCCTAGCTGTCTGCCACAGCAAGCAACACAGTGACAGGCTGCTCACAGATTACTTCTCCAGCAGCGATCGAAAGGAGGGCAGTTGGTGCTGAGCTCTCACTTGCCTTTTGCATTCGCCTCAATGTCTCATTCTTCCCCAATGCTTTAATCAGTGATTGATGGACGCTTCAAATGGCAAAATGGAGTCGGATATCAGCTTACGCCGCATCTCAAAGTTTCTATGCATTGAGGCTGTCCAAGTACGCGCTCGCTTCCCGGAATCTTCTCAGAGACAGCAACGTGCTGGATCACTCAAACAATCTCCAAACTGTAAATTGCGGGCTCTACCAGTCCCAGGTGCACATTTAAGGTGAAAACAGTCAAGAGAAATAAAAAAGATAATTTTGTTTGCTATCTGGAAGGTGCTGATCAAGGGAGCATTGTACGCTGGTGCCATCTTGACTGGATAATTCTGGATTAATTATTAATACTGGATGTTAAGGTATAATTATAAATTTTGGTTATACACTGTTATATTAGTGTATTTTATTTCATGACTGGCCATTTTAAAGTAAATTTATTAGAGTACATATTTGTCACCCTGAGAGTTTTTTTGTGGGCGTTCACAGTAAATGTAAAAAACACAGTAGAATCAACAGAAAAACTGCACGCAAAAATACATCCAATGTGCAAAAGACACACTGAAAGTTATTTAATACTGTAGGCTTTTGCCTTTGGAATATAAATGAAATTTCAGCAGCATGTGGTCTTAGAGATTTTCTTTGCTGGATTTTTTTTCAAGTTAAGAAATTGGCTTGGGCTGAGTGAGTTAGAGAATGATGGGAAAGAATCCTGCTGCTTCATGGTCGTTGCCAGCCACTGGGCTGGTTACGTTTGAAGCATTCAAATTGGATTTGTTTCAGGGTAAAGTCCTTCAAAAATTAACTTCTGACTTTTATGGTTGTTTCCCTTTTCTAAAGAGCCAGAATGTACTGAACACACCAGCAAAATTTCTTTAAAACTAATAACCATCATGACAAGAATAGAGATAAAACTGGTAATGTGCATTTGCATGGTTGAGTACAATAAGAACTTGTATGTTTTAGTGATTTCTTGGAGCCCTGAGTCTGAAAGTGTGCAGACATGTTAGAGGCATAAAAATATTCAGCACAAACAGACTTTGTCAACCTCATACACACTGATCAAGTTTGTCTACCTAAGATAGCCTGCATTCAGTCCAAATCTCTCTAACTAAGGAATTCCCAGCCATTTTTATACCATTGCCCCTACCATTAATTGAAGGGTCTCTGGATCCCAGATTTGGAACCCCTGCTCTAATCTTTCACCATCTCCATATATCTGTTCAAATATCATTTAGTACTGTAATTGTGCCTGTCTCTACAGCTTCCTCTGGCAATTCATTCTATATGCACACTGTAATCCCTTTTTTAAAATCAAAGTCCTCAACTTAGATCAAAGTCCCCTACTTTTAGACTTCCTTACCCTGGGGAACAATGTCCATCAACCTTGTCTATGCCCTTCATAACTTCTAAAGTCACCCCCAGCCTTCTATTCTCCAGAGGGGGAAAAAATCCCTGGCCTATCCTTCTAACTTAAGCTTTCCTGTCCCAGTAACATCTTTGTGAATCTCCCCAGCATTTTCTTTCCAGCACTAGTCTCTCTTAACTATTACAGTTGCCTTTTAACATCCCAACTCTGTGCTCAATGCCCTGACTGATGAAGGCAAACTTGTCAAATGCCTCTTTTACTGCCATGTCTACCTTGCCCCTAGCTCTCTTGGTTCTGTAACACTCTAGGGCCCCACCATGCTTGCCCTATTTTAATTGACCAAAATGCAACACCATGTATTTGTCGGTGTTAAATTACATTTGTCATCATTTGGTCAACTTCTACCCAGTTCACCTAGATCATGTTGTAATCATGGATAAGCTATTCACTTTTGACTGAGGCCCTCCATGGTTCCGGGTCAACCATGGATGTTGTGTCCCATCTGTCTATGTGATACACAAGTCCAGACAGTATGATAAGGAGAGCAAGCTGTTGCCCATGTAGCAGGCACCCCCTCTCCATGCAGCTGATGAATCTAAAGGAATGGCAGAGACCCATAGAGATGGTTGACAGCAGCATCACAGGAGTTGCCAGCCAGTATGGAAGTCAATGCCTTGGGTACTCGTGCTTTGGATTTTTCCTCTGGATTTACTCCCAAAGTCTTCACTTTGAGTGGGTATAGCTGCAAAGTAGCAGAGCTTTAGGATTAGAACTTTCCTTCTAGATGAGCTGCCAATCATGGCTGATCGGCCCCATTTGTCTGAAGTGACTGGTTTTAAGGTGCCAGTAACCTACATTTGCTCCTTCTCCTGTCGGTAGAAACTGTTCTGCCAGGCTTAGCAGCTAAGCCACACATGAAAGCCAGAAGTTGAACTTGCTTGTCAGAGGCTGTTTGAGATGGACAGCATTGGGACTATTTAATAGGTAATGAGAACTGATCCCCATTACCACCCCTGGCTATAACAACCTTAAGGAACCTATTACAGTAACCACAATTTCAACTACATCACCAATTTTTGTGCCATGTACAAATTCACTGACAATTTAAACACAGTTGTTCAAATTGCATAATATAGATGACAAAAAACAGTGGAATGAGCACTGATCTTTGTGGCACACCACTGGCTGCAGGCTTTCAATCTCAAACGGCCCTCCACTACAAGCTGCTGACTCCTTCCACTAAGCCAATTTCATGAACCTTTTGACCTTGTCAAAATTGTTTGCACCATGCAGTTCAATGTAAGGGTGACTTTGCTTCTGGAGAGTCGTCACTGTTGAATGGTTCTCCTTTAGTCCTGAATATTATCTCCACTCCCAGTGGATTTTATTTTAAAGGCATATTGCAACTTTGCATTGCCATCGTGCTCAGCATCAGTGCTCTAGTTTCTGTGTTAACCACATTGGGTTGGACACAAAGTTTCCTAACGCCAGCATTAGATTCCCAGCCCTCTATTCCTAGCTTTCATTGGTGATTACCGGGTGAAAGAAGATTTGAGGATATGCTGAAATCTTCTTTGAAGTTCAATATCCCTATCAATTTCTGTGAATCTCTGGCCTTTGACTTTGCTAGGTAGAAAAGGAGCATTCAGAATGGTGTAAGGATTCTCTGCCATGCTTTGGAAGTGCACAGCCTAAGTGGTAAAAGAAGCCTATTAAGTCAAGTTACCCACCCTGTGTCTCACACACCAGCCATCTTCTGCATTATCTGTCCGGATGGGTGAGGGGGGGATATCTGTGACTTTTTTCCCATTTTTTCTTTCTTTCCTTGACTTATAGACAATAGACAATAGGTGCAGAAGTAGACCATTCAGCCCTTCGAGCCTGCACCGCCATTTTGAGATCATGGCTGATCATCTACTATCAATACCCGGTTCCTGCCTTGTCCCCATATCCCTTGATTCCCCTATCCATAAGATACCTATCTAGCTCCTTCTTGAAAGCATCCAGAGAATTGGCCTCCACTACCTTCCGAGGCGGTGCATTCCAGACCCCCACAACTCTCTGGGAGAAGAAGTTTTTCCTTAACTCTGTCCTAAATGACCTACCCCTTATTCTCAAACCATGCCCTCTGGTACTGGACTCTCCCTGCATCTGGAACATATTTCCTGCCTCTATCTTGTCCAATCCCTTAATAATCTTATATGTTGCAATCAGATCCCCTCTCAATCTCCTTAATTCCAGCGTGTACAAGCCCAGTCTCTCTAACCTCTCTGCGTAAGACAGTCCAGACATCCCAGGAATTAACCTCGTGAATCTACGCTGCACTTCCTCTACAGCCAGGATGTCCTTCCTTAACCCTGGAGACCAAAACTGTCCACAATACTCCAGGTGTGGTCTCACCAGGGCTCTGTACAAATGCAAGAGGATTTCCTTGCTCTTGTACTCAATTCCCTTTGTAATAAAGGCCAACATTCTATTAGCCTTCTTCACTGCCTGCTGCACTTGCTCATTCACCTTCGGTGACTGATGAACAAGGACTCCTAGATCTCTTTGTATTTCTCCCTTACCTAACTCTGCACCGTTCAGATAATAATCTGCCTTCCTGTTCTTACTCCTAAAGTTGATAACCTCACACTTATTCACATTAAACGTCATCTGCCAAGTATCTGCCCACTCACCCAGTCTATCCAAGTCATCCTGAATTCTCCTAACATCCTCATCACATGTCACACTGCCACCCAGCTTAGTATCATCAGCAAATTTGCTGATGTTATTCTCAATGCCTTCATCTAAATCGTTGACGTAAATTGTAAACAGCTGTGGTCCCAATACCGAGCCCTGTGGCACCCCACTAGTCACCACCTGCCATTCCGAGAAACACCCATTCACCGCTACCCTTTGCTTTCTATCTGCCAACCAGTTTTCTATCCATGTCAATGTCTTCCCCCCGATGCCCTGAGCTTTGATTTTACCCACCAATCTCCTATGTGGGACCTTATCAAATGCCTTCTGAAAATCGAGGTACATTACATCCACTGGATCTCCCCCGTCTAACTTCCTGGTTACATCCTCGAAAAACTCCAACAGATTAGTCAAGCATGATTTACCCTTGGTAAATCCATGCTGGCTTGGCCCAATCCTATCACTGCTATCTAGATATGCCACTATTTCATCTTTAATAATGGACTCTAGCATCTTCCCCACCACCAATGTCAGGCTGACAGGTCGATAGTTCTCTGCTTTCTCCCTCCCTCTTTTCTTAAAAAGTGGGATAACATTAGCCATTCTCCAATCCTCAGGAACTGAACCTGAATCTAAGGAACATTGGAAAATGATTACCAATGCATCTGCAATTTCCAGGGCCACCTCCTTTAGTACCCTAGGATGCAGACCATCTGGACCTGGGGATTTGTCAGCCTTCAGTCCCATCAGTCTTCTCATCACCGTTTCCTTCCTAATGTCAATCTGTTTCATTTCCTCTGTTACCCTATGTCCTTGGCCCATCCATACATCTGGGAGATTGCTTGTGTCTTCCTTAGTGAAACCAGATCTAAAGTACTCATTAAATTCTTCTGCCATTTCTCTGTTTCCCATAACAATTTCACTCAATTCATTCTTCAAGGGCCCAACATTGTTCTTAACTATCTTCTTTCTCTTCACATACCTAAAAAAGCTTTTGCTATCTTCCTTTATATTCCTGGCTAGCTTGCGTTCGTACCTCATTTTTTCTCCCCGTATTGCCTTCTTAGTTAAGTTCTGTTGTTCCTTAAAAACTTCCCAATCATCTGTCCTCCCACTCACCTTAGCTCTGTCATACTTCCTTTTTTTTTTAATGCTATGCAATCTCTGACTTCCTTTGTCAACCACTGTGGCCCCTTTCCCCCCTTTGAATCCTTCCTTCTCTGGGGGATGAACTGATTCTGCACCTTGTGCATTATTCCCAAGAATACCTGCCATTGCTGTTCCACTGTCTTTTCTGCTAGGCTATCCGTCCAGTCAACTTTGGCCAGCTCCTCCCCCATGGCTCCATAGTTTCCCCCGTTCAACTGCAACACTGACACCTCTGAGCTGCCCATATCCTTCTCAAATTGCAGATAAAAACTTATCATATTATGATCACTACCTCCTAATGGCTCCTTTACTGCAAGATCGCTTATCAAATCCTGTTCATTACGTAACACTAAATCCAGAATAGTCTTGTCCCTGGTCGGCTGTCGTACAAGTTGTTCCAAGAATGCATCCCGTAGGCACTCTACAAACTCCCTATCCTGTGGTCCAGCACCAACCTGATTCTCCCAGTTCACCTGCATGTTGAAATCCCCCATAACTACTGCGACATTACCTTTGCCACATGCCAATGTTAACTCCCTATTCAACTTGCACCCAATATCCATGCTACTGTTTGGTGGCCTGTAGACAACACCCATTTGGGTCCTTTTGCCCTTACTGTTCCTCAGTTCTATCCACACAGACTCTACTTCTCCTGACCCTATGTCCCCCCTTGCAAAGGACTGAATCTCATTCCTCACTAACAGGGCCACCCCACCCCCTCTGCCCACATTTCTGTCCGTACGATAGCACGTATACCCTTGTACATTCATTTCCCAGGTCTGATCTCCCTGCAGCCATGTCTCCGTTATCCCAACAACATCATAGTTACCCATTTGCACCTGGGCTTCAAGCTCATCCGCCTTATTTCTGACACTTCGTGCATTCAGATATAGAATTCTTAGCCCATTTCTCCTTTCTCTGTTTGAATCGCTGCCTATTGTGCTTAACCCAGCTCCCCGAACTCCCATCGGGCTATATGCCCCTAGAATTTTGTTGTCCTTCCTAAATTTACTTATTCTTTCAACACATTTAACTCCATGTTCCGTCAGACCATCCCTCTGTACATGTGTCCTCCTTATCACTTCTTCCGCCTCACCTTTCACTACTACACACTTAATATTCCGGAACCGTGTAGTCCCCACCTGTCCTTTATTCTTCCTCTCGCTATCCTCTCTCACATTCTGGATCTCCGCCCCCTGCAAATTTAGTTTAAACCCCCCCCCCAAGAAGCACTAGCAAACTTCCCTGGAAGAATGTTAATACCGCTCCAGTTCAGGTGTAAACCGTCCCTTCGGAACAGATCCCACCTTCCCTGGAACAAAGCCCAATTATCTACAAACCTGAAGCCCTCCCTCCTGCACCATCCTCTCAGCCATGTATTAATCTTTATAATCTTTCTGTTCCTTGCCTCACTCACACGTGGCACAGGTAACAATCCTGAGATTGTTACCCTGGAGGTCCTGCTCTTCAGCTTTGCACCTAACTCCCTGAACTCCCTACGCAGGACCCCCTCACTCATCCTACGTCACGCCATTGGTACCTACATGGACCACAACATCTGGATTCTTGCCCTCCCTCTCGAGAATAACCTGCACCCGATCTGAGATGTCTCGGACCCCGGCACCAGGGAAGCAACATACCATCTGAGACTCACGATCTTCCCCACAAAATCTCCTATCCGCCCCCCTGACTATAGAATCCCCTATCAATACCGCTGTCTTCTCTTCCCTCCTCCCCTTCCTAGTCGAGGGTCCAACCTCAGTGCCAGAGACAGGACCATTGCAGCTTGTTCCTGGTAGGTCATCCCTACCAACAGTATCCAAAACGGTATACTTATTTTTGATGGGAACGGCCACAGGGGTGCTCTTCTCTCTCTGTCAGCTCCCCCTGCCTCTCTTGACTGTCACCCATTTGCCTACCTCCTGCCTTTTCGGTGTGACTGCCTCCCGATAACTCTTATCTATCTCTGCCTCTGCCTCCCGAATGATCCGTAGTTCATCCAGCTCCTGCTCGAATTCCCTAACTCGGTCTGATAGGAGCTGCAGCTGGATGCACATATTGCAGGTGTGGTCATCAGGGACAACTGTGTTGACCCTGACCTCCCACATACTGCATACGGAGCACACCACTGCTCTAACTGTCTCCCCCATTACCTGATCCCAGATTAGTCAGAATAATGAAAAGCAGGCTTCTTGCCGAAGTCCTCTTGCGCCGAAGCCCAGCACTCTGCTTCTGCGCACTCCGCTGCCCGCAGCAACGCTGCCCGCTCCTGAAAGTGGGCCGCTTTTTAAAGCCCGCGCTCGCTGCTGACGTCACCCGCGCCTGCGCAGCTTTACCTTCCTCCTCAGGTAGGTCCGAGGGTCTCGGCCTACCTACAATGGCTGATCCTCCGATGTCCAGTCGTCTGTCGATCACGAGCACTCCTTACTCCCGCTCCGCTGCCCGCACCGATGCTTATAAAACTGTAGAAAATGAAAATAAACCTGCCGATGCTAGAAATAAAACATAAAATGTTGAAGAAGCTGAGCTGGTCAGGCAACATCTGTGAAATGAGAAATCATTCAACTTGGTGATCTTTGATACAAAGATGGTTTCAGGTAGCAATATGGAAGCAAGAACTCTGGAATTAATAAAGGTAGATGCTCTAATGGAAAAATATTTTTCAACTTTTCTGATAAGAGCTCCTTAAGGTTGTCATAGCTGGGGTGGGGGTGGGGGGGCGTAATGGGGATGTTCCTAATGGCATGCATCTCAAATAACCACCAACAACAAAGTCCCAGCTCCTGGCCTTCATTAGCTACTAAGGCCAGTGGAACTGTTTCTACTAATAGGAGAAATGGCAACAGTGAATTACTGTCACCTTAAAACCAATCGTGGTCTACCCAGGAGAAGGAAAATTCTGATCTCAAACCTCTATTGCCTTCTTGCTATACCCACTCATGAGAAAAGCTTTGGGTGTAAGCCCTGAAGAGTATTCTGGAGCTGGAGTCCGTAAGGTAGTCCTACACTGACTGATAACTCCTGTGACACTGCTGGTGCCAAACTGTACCGGTCTCTGCCGTTCCTTTAGATTCATCAGCTGCGTGGAGAAGGTGGGCCCACTGCATGGAAAACACCTTGCCCATATCATGCTGCCCTGACTTGAGTATCACGTAGATAGCTAGGACACAATATCTACGGTCAACCCGAATCAGAGGAAGGCCTCAGTAACATTCAAATATCTGTACATTATCATGGTTCCCCGACACCCTTTGTGCCTGCGTAGCTTGTGCACTGTGTAGCTGTGGAAGAAATACAGCAGTTATTGTCCCTAGCTTATTGACTTTGACATGGACCTCTTGCAGATAAACAAGTTGTCTTTAAAGCTCTATTTGAAGCATCAGCCAAAAATAAGTATTTTTCAAACAATTTCTATGTTTGTTGTAATGTGTGGTTGCTTAATTGGTTGCAATAGATGTGTAATTTCAGTCTTATGATACTTGAATTTATTAGAATATTTGCTTAAACAACCTAGACCTGAAGAAGTAGTTCTCCTTCACTGTCACACAATCCTGTGGGTCCTTTAAGGTAGGTAAAATGTGCTTTGATAACAGTGATTCTTCAACTAAGGAGAAAGGAAGATTGGCAAACAAAGCCAACATAAGGTATTGAAACTTATACTGAAGGGTGTAATATAAAGGCTGTGTCACTGTGGAAAACAACTCAATGAACCATGGGAAGAAAAAGCTTCATCAGTGTATTGGCAGGAGAACTTCGAGTATTTATCGTGTGTACATTATAAGCTGGAAAACACATAGATGATCAACAGCTGACACTGAACTTAGAAACTAACCGCTCCAGAAAGGTCATGGGTTGAAACAAAATGTGTACACATATTATATTATGGATTAAGTCACCACAGTCAATATCATAGCTGGAAGATCCCTAAATTCCCTAAACGGAGGGAATTTGGAGGTAAGAGGGTAGTGGTCTGGACCAGCAGCCTCTCAAGGGCCAACCAAAAGTTATTTTGTCTTTATTAAATGTCCTTTCTTTTATGATTGCAAGACAATGCTAGACATTAAGAATAGAGAGTACTGCAGGTCTAACCCATTAGCAAATTGCTTGTTGGCGGAAGAACTCAACTTCATGCAGACCGTGTTACTGCCTGATACAGAAAGGTCTGCACAAGGGCAGTGGGCAGTGTAGTAGCGAGCAATTGTCTTGGACGTTTTTCTTGAATTAGTTGTAAAATATTGCTAGTCCGGTTATATTATATTATAGTCCGGTTCACTGGTTTTATTGGTGAGACCAATGGTAGAGGAGCTTTATGGCCTCAGTTGTAGTGAGGACACGGTCTCATGTCATGGGCTTTCCTGTTCAGCAGTCCAGGAGGGGTGACACTGGAGGCGATGTGCATGGAGGACCATGCTGGCGGTGACGGTGTCCATGCTGCATTGGGGGCTGTCCTCTCCCATTGGTGCTGCTCTCCAGTGTTCGCTCAGTGTAGGACAAGCTGGATTGCATGTGTGTGTACTCCTGTCTGCAGACTGCTGAGAACTGCTTGTTCTTGCTAACAACCACCCATGCTCCATCAATTTGCCAGATATCTCACTCAGGGACTTGGGCTATATTTTTTTTTGAGTAACTGCATGTTTACTGCTACTTTATATGTGCTATATGTGCCCTGTGCTGTGTATGACTGTTGGTCCTGTGTTTTGCACCTTGGCCAAGGAGTATCACTGTTTCATTTGGCTGTATTCATGTATGTTTCAATGATAATTAAACTTAAATTTGAACTTATATTCTAGAGTCCATTGAAGTGTAAATCAGTCAAACGAGTTCAATCTGTAATATTTTTTAGCTTGGCCTGTAAACTCCAGTACTGTACTTTGGTGACAGCACAATGGTTTCTTGATATTGCCTTGCCCCTATTGCAGTTGCAGAACAAGTTCTATCCAATCCACTCTCCCCCAGGAAAGTGCATGTCAATGTAAGTGTTAAGGACAAGTTAATGAGGCATCTTCCTTTCTTCATGTTATTAGTCAGAACCTGAGCATTCCTTCAGGACAAAGATATGAAAATTCCAACAATTCATTGCTGCATTTGTGAAGCACTGACAGAAAGCGATCCAGATTTTTTTTTGGGAAATATTTTCAGAATTATGTATAGCAGTTGAATATATTCTTCTAGAGATTTTTCTAGAAAGAAAAATCTATAAGTAAATTTCTAAAAGTCTCCATAGTGTACATTTACTTTTAAACGTTGGAAACATATACCCCAAACAATTGTTATCCAATAAAGCAAAACTTCCTGCCTGAGCAAAACTTTATGTAGGAGCATTTAACAGTTGCTTTAGAATCTTAAATATGTTTTTTGTCATCTATTTCAAAGAAAGCCGTAATAAGTTCCAGACCAGCATGTGATACATAGCTCCCCAAAGATCAAAGGAGCGGTCATCGATGGAGTGGTCTGAGTCAGAGTGGTAGGGCTTTGGCTCATTCGGCTTCGGCGAGGTAAGTGGGTAAGTGGACTTCGGTTTTTCTCCTTGCATTTTTTTTTTTGAGGAATAGAGAGCATGTCTGTAGGGTTAGTACTTGGCTCTGGGTGTCAAATGTGGGAATCCTGGGAATCTTCCAGTCTCCCAGATGGACACATCTGCACCAGGAGCACCAAGATACGACTCCTGAGAAACCGTGTTAGGGATCTGGAGCTGCGGCTTGATAACCTACAGCTTGTTAGGGAAAGTGAGCAGGGGATTGATAGGAGCTACAAGGAGTTAGTCACCCAGAGGCTGCAGGAGTTAGATAAGTGGGTGACTGTCAGGGAAGGGATTGGAAGAGCTCAGATAGTAGAGAGCACCCCTGTGGATAGTGTGGAACTGGAGTGATAGGGCTAAGGAAGGGGAAAACAGAAATAAATCAAATATAGTGTACAACAGAGATGATAGAAAGGACAGGCAGGAGATGAGGCATAATCACAGCCAGTGAGACAATTTTCAATAGAAAGCAACAAATACTGGACTGAAAGTGTTATATTTGAATGCACGCAGCAAAAGGAATAAAATGGGCAATCTTGAAATTCAGCTACAGGTTGGCAAGTATGATATTGTGGCCATCTCTGAAACTTGGCTAAAGGATGGCTGCCATTGAGAGCTGAACATCCAAGGATATACGATGTATCAGAAAGATAGGTTAGTAGGCAGAGGGGGTGGTGTGGCCCTGTGTATAAGAAATAATATTAAATCATTAGAAAGGGATGACGTAGGATTGGAAGGTGTAGAGTCTCTATGGGTTGAGTTAAGAAAAATGCAAGGGTAAAAGGACCCAAATGGCAATTGTATGCAGGCCTCCATACAGCAGCCAGGATGTGGATTACAAATTACAGAAGGAGATAGAAAAGGCATGTCAGAAGGGAAAATTTATGATAATTTTTGGGGATTTTAACATGAAAGTAGATTGGGAAAGCCAGGCCAGTACTGAACCTCAAGAGAGAGAATTTGTGAAGTGTCTAAGGGATGGCTTTTTTACAACAGCCTGTTGTTGAGCCCACATGGGATGCAGATCTGATAAGAGAGCTTAAGGTTAAGGAACCCTTAGGGATCACAATATGATTGGGTTCGCTTTAAGATTTAAGAAGGATCAACTCAATTCCAATGTGTCGATATTTCAGTGGAATAAAGGAAATTACAATGGTATGAGAGGGGAACTGGCCGAAGTTGACTGGAAAGGGACACCAGCAGGAAGGACAGCAGAGCAGCAATGGCTGGAGTTCCTGCGAAAAATGAGGGAAGTGAAAGACAGATATAATCGGAATAAGAAGAAATGTTCAAATAGAAGGAGGACATTACCGTGGCTGATGCAGTAGATGTGGTGTACTTGGATTTTCAGAAGGCCTTTGACAAGGTGCCGCACATGAGGCTGCTTAACAAGATATAAGCCCATGGAAGTACAGGGGAGTTACTAGCATGGGAGGAGCATTGGTTGATCAGCAGAAAACAGAATGAGAATAAAGGGATCCTATTCTGACTGGCTGCTGGTTACCAATGGAGTTCCACAGGGGTTGGTGTTGGGACTGCTGCTTTTTACGATGTATGTCAATGATTTGGACTATGGGATAAATGGATTTGTGGTTAAATTTTCCGATGATACAAAGGTAGTTGGAGGAGCAGATAGTATTGAGGAAACAGAGAGACTGATAGTTTAGGGGAATGGGCAAAAAATTGGCAAATGAAATACAATGTTGGAAAGTGTATGGTCATGCACTTTGGTAGAAGCATTAAACGGGCAGACAATTATTTAGATGGGAGAGAATTCAATTTGCAGAGATGCAAAGGGACTTGGGAGTCCTTGTGCAGGATACCCTAAAGGTTAACCTGCAGGTTGAGTTGGTGGTGAAGAAGGCGAATGCAATGTTGGTATTCATTTCTAGAGATATAGAATATAAGAGCAGGGATGTGATGTTGAGGCTTTATAAGGCACTCGTGAGACCACAATTGGAGTATTGTGTGCAGTTTCGGGCTCCTTATTTTAAAAAGGATATATTGACATTGGAGAGGATTCAGAGAAGATTCAGAAGAATGAGTCCAGGCATGAAAGGGTTCCCATATGAAGAAGATCTAGCAGCTCTTGAGCTGTATTCCCTGAAGATCAGGAGATTGAGGGGGGATCTCATCAAAATATTCCAAATGTTAAAAGGCCTGAACAGATTAGATATGGCAAAGTTATTTCCCATGGTAAGGGAGTCTAGGACAAGAAGGCACAACTTCAGGATTGAAGGACTTCCTTTTAGAACAGAGATGCGGAGAAATTACTTCAGTCAGAGGGTGGTAAATCTGTGGAATTTGTTGTCGCAAGTGACTGTGGAGGCCAAGTCATTGGGCGCATTTAAGGCAGAGATAGATAGGTTCTTGATTATCCGGGGCATCAAAGGGTATGGGGAGGAGGGTATGGGAGTGGGGATGACTGGAAGAATTGGATCAGCCCATGATTGAATGGTGGAGCAGAATGGCCTACTTCTGCTCCTATATCTTATGGTCTAAATGAACTTTTTTTAACACCAACACCAGAGGTTTGAATACTATCTGGACTGCTGTTCTAGTGTCAATTATAAAGAAGCACTTCACTGTTGAAAATCTTCCAACTTTCCACAGATAGACTCAACATTAGTTACGATACTTCCATATCATTTTGATTTTAAGATGCTGGATTTGGGGCCTGTATTATTTTTTCTCATTCAACAAACATCAATGAGCGATTTCTCTTGTTAATATCAAATTCATACCATGTACAAAGGCAATTTTCCATATTTCACCAGTATCATTGGTTGTGGAATATGCTAAAATCATTAGCAGTCCTTTATTCTCTAATCTTATATAGGGGAGAAAACATCATCTATGCAGAATACCTATACAAAATGTAAAACTGAGCCATAATGTGATATGACAGCATTTGCCTTCCAAAGTTAATGCTCAGATGTATCACTGTCTTAAAGTGGCAGAGGTTAGACATAATCATAGAATCATTAGGCAGCCAAAAAACCCATCTTATCACCCATGTTATTGCACATAATTCACCAAATAGAAGCAGTAGAGATAGAAGTTTGTAATTAAAACCACCATGGTATGCATATAGTATTTGCCAGCAAGTTAAGTTACTGATATTTGTTTTTATAATTGCTAACAAGTTGTTCACCAATAAGTTGTTCATGTGCACCTCAGTTTTAAATGACCACTTCCATATTTTCCAACTATGACCCTTTCTTGACATTCTCCTACTTGTGGAAACATCTTGACACCTACCCTGTCAAGACCCCTAAAGATCACATGTGTTTCAATAAGATCACCCCCCTTCTAAGTTTGAATGAACGTAGATCTGACTAATTTAGTTGCTTTCTCATCCTAGGAGGTAGCCTTATGAATCTCTTTCAGACTGCTGCAAAGCCAGTATATCTTTTATCTAAAAGGGACCAAAGCTGCATAGGATTTGAACTGTGGCCTCACCATTATTCTGCATGATAATAATTGTTCCCAATTTCTATACTCCAACACTTTGCTTTTGATACAACTGTCTACTAACCTTTTTGTGAATCATATACATGCACATCTAGCTCTCTCTGCACTTCCATCAGGAAGAAGGTATAGGAGCCTTACTACCCACACCACCAGGTTCAGGAACAGTTATTACCCCTCATCCATCAGGCTCTTGAACCAGAGTGGATAACTTCACTCACCCCGTCACTGAACTGTTCCCGTAACTTATGGACTCAGTTTCAATGAATCCTCATCTTATGTTCTCAATATTTATTGCTTATTTAAGTATTATTACTTTTTTTGTATTTGTACAGTTTATTATTTGCACATTGGCTGTTTGTTTGACCTATTGGGTGCAGTCTTTCATTGATTCTATTCTGATCCTTGGATTGACTGAGCATGCTGGCAAGAAATCCGATCTCATATATATGATGATACTTACATACCTTTAATTAATAAACTTACTTAGAACTTTGAAAGGCACTCATTGGCAGTTTTTCTCCATTGAAGTAATAGTTTAATTTTTGACTTCTGCATGATCTAGGACATTCCGCATTGTTTCATTTGCTGTCCACTTCTTGTTTAGCTTAAGTCATCAGAGCTTGATATTACAGTCATGGATAATCATTGACTTCCTCATTTGATGACATCTCAGAAGTGCCCACTGCTCTTATGTAACCTATTCCAAAGTTAGCCAATACACTCTCCAGACCTCGCAAAGTGGAATCATTATTGATATTAATCACTCCCAAGAAGAAATCTTCAGCCTTGCCTCCTTCTGACCAATGTTCTCTGCTTGGTAAACATGTGCTGACCTTAATTCTTGCTGATTTAAAATCCTTCCAGTGTCTGGAACAAGATTCTTCAGTTTAAGATTTTGATTATGGAGAGAATGAAAACAGAAAGTACATTGAAGTACCAACAAAAAGTAAAGTCACACGAAGTTGGTAAACACATAAAAGTAATTCAGACAGAGAATAAACAATTTTAGGGATAAATAAATGGCAACAGCATGTAGAACAATATAGATTAAGTAATGATGAATTTATTTTCAAAAATCTGCCATGAAGTGGAGAGATTTACACATTTTGTTTTTAATTTTCTCTATTTAAGTTTCTTGAGAGGATATGGCTACTGATGTTGAATTAGATACTTATTTCTCAAATTGACCAACTCAATTGACTTAAAAATAAAATGGAAGCAGTTTATAACCATCATTACTCTAGAGATTTCCTTTCACATTTTCTTTTAGCTAGCTACAATTCCTCCTATCTACCCATGACTAAATTAAATCTTTCCTCTGTTTAACTTGTCTAACTACTTAACTTAGCATTAAGGACATTGACTGGTAAATTGAGTTCATCTTTTCATCTCATCCTGTCCCGAAAGTCTCCCACCTCCTGCCACTCCCTGAGGCTTTTCTGGGTAAATCCTATTTTCCTCGGTAGCCATACATTGAGTTTGGATCAAAGAAAACTGCTTTCATCTTCTTGCTAGCAATATCCACACCATGTGATAGAAAGAAATTTACCATGAAATTTGCAGCTAAAGTGTTTCCTACTTAGAAGTAACAGATGTTACATTGGCTCTCAGTTTTCATTATACATGCTGCACACTGTACCAATTTATTTTAAAGAATATAGTTGGCTAAGAATTCCTGAAGTGATCATTCTCTGCAAAACAATTTGAAAAATAGGAAGTATAATGAATAGAACATTGTTATATTACATTTCTTTTGATGTTATTTGAATCTTTGGGTAGATCACACAACATTCGGTAATTCAGAATTTCCTGAATCATGTTTTCCTGAATTTTTCTGATATGAAAAATACTTAAATAGCTTCAATGGTTTCCATCAATCCTGCTTAACCCCACCATTCATTTATGCATATTTCTACTTCAATCTTAATCATTTTGTCCACCTTGCACTTTATTCCTTCCTTCATTTCTTTTCCTGAAAACAAGATTTATGCTTGTCTGTATCTGGATAAAGCAGGAGCCAGTCTTGTGATTTTTCTTTTATCCATTAACATAAATAATAGAAATGCCTGCTCAGTTGGCTGGGATGTTGTAGGACATCAGGACTGAATGCATTCTGCATCCGCTTTCTAGCTTGGATTACTGCTTACGCAAATGATTTATTTAGTCTATCCTTCCCTGATCTATTCGTTAATCAGCTTTTTATTGGTTGTTAAATTTGACCTTCGTATAAAACCTGGATTTATGGAATGTACTCCAAATCCATAACAAGTTATCAATTGGTCATCCCCAAACAGGAATGTTTAATCAGAATTAAACACTGACGTATGTCCTGAAACTTCTTGTTTCACAGCACCAGCACAGTGCAAGACATTAAAAAATTATAAAAAATTTGCAGTGAACAATAAATAGCACAAAAGAGGAACAATGAGGTGGTGTTCATCGGTTCTGTTGCGAATGAATCCTAAAGCCACAGGTGAGTTGCAGGAAAATGCCCTTATGGTATTCCATAAAACACTAAAATAGTTGATTTGTTTTCTGAATTTAAGTGGAAGAACTTTAGCAAGAGTACAACTCCAGGGCATTTACTTATCTATTCTTGGAGTGTGAGCTTGTAAAGTAAGTTATGGTGCAGGATGTTTCACTGTGGGGCACTGTCAGCAGATACTGAAGGAGCCACACAGAATAGAAACTGGTGCTTCAGCCCCGTACATCCATGGTAACTAAGATGCCCCATCCAAGTTAGTCCCATTTGCCAGAATTTGGCCATAACCTTCTAAACCTTTCCAATCCATGTACCTGCCTTTTAAATGTTGTTGTTGCTCCTGACTCAAACACTTTCTCTGGTAACTGATTCTACATTGATACCTCCATTTGTGTAAAGAAAAATGTTGCCCCTCAAGTTCCTCTTAAATCTTTCCACTCTCACTTTAAACCTATGCCGTCTAATTCTTGATACCCTAAGTCTATGAGGAAAAGACTATGTACATTCACCATATCTATGCCCTTCATGACTTTGTATTCTGACATCATCTCCCAAACTCCTATGCTCAAAGGAATTGAGTCCTAACCTGTCCAACCCTCCCTATAACTCAGTTCCTTAAGGCCTGGCAGCTTCCTTGTAAATCTTTGCTACACACTTTCCAGTTTAATAACATCCTTCCTATAGCAGGGTGACCAAAACTGTATGTAATACTCCAAGTACTCATCTGCATCCTGTACAATTGCACGATGACCTCCTAACCTTTACATTCAATGTCTTAGCCTATGAAGGCCAATGTGCCAAAAGCCTTCTTCATCACTCTATCTGCCTGTGACTGATTTCATGCAATCAAGTATTCGTATTCCAGGAACCCTCTGTTCTACACTTTCCCCTGCACTGTGTAAGTCCTGCCTGGAATGACTTTCCAGTAGGAAACATCCGCAAGCTTTATCTGTTTCTAATCTTATTTGTAAAAGCTTCACCAAAAATCATTTGGTATGATTTTCTGTAAACACCTTCACACCTAATCAATTTTAAATGATTTTAAGCCTTGATATTACATGTATTTGTGTATACTGTAGGGAAGAGCTCTTAGAACAGGTGAGCTGTGTCTGATTAGCAAGTGTATCTTTGCAGAGCTGTATTCTGTCCTTTACTCTGGCTTCTGCCATCAAGACTGGCTGGGTCAGTATAACTTGACCATTGATATAGATGAATCAATGTATGATGCTTGTTTTCAACAATCATGATGTTTGTTACCTTACACAAGACATTAATGAGATCACATCCAGAGTAGATTCAGTATTGAACTCTTTGTTTCATTAAGCGTCAGAGAAGGTGTACTAGACTAATACTTGGAATGGAAGGTTAATGTAAGAGGAATGGTTGGGTAGGACAGTCTGGGGTTTAAAAGAGTGAGGGGTGATTTGATTGAAAATGTGAATCGAGGGAGGAAGGAAGGAAGGGAGGAAGGAAGGGAGGAAGGAAGGGAGGAAGGAAGGGAGGAAGGAAGGGAGGGAGGAAGGGAGGGAGGAAGGGAGGGAGGAAGGGAGGGAGGAAGGGAGGGAGGAAGGGAGGAAGGGAGGAAGGGAGGAAGGAAGGAAGGAAGGAAGGAAGGAAGGAAGGAAGGAAGGAAGGAAGGTAGATAGATACTTTATTCATCCCCATGGGGAAATTCAGCTTTTTTCCAATGTCCCATACACTTGTTGTAGCAAAACTAATTACATAAAATACTTAACTCAGTAAAAAATATGATATGCATCTAAATCATTATCTCAAAAAGCATTAATAATAGCTTTTAAAAAGTTCTTAAGTCCTGGCGGTTGAATTGTAAAGCCTAATGGCATTGGGGAGTATTGACCTCTTCATCCTGTCTGAGGAGCATTGCATCGATAGTAACCTGTCGCTGAAACTGCTTCTCTGTCTCTGGATGGTGCTATGTAGAGGATGTTCAGAGTTTTCCATAATTGACCGTAGCCTACTCAGCGCCCTTCGCTCAGCTACCGATGTTAAACTCTCCAGTACTTTGTCCACGACAGAGCCCGCCTTCCTTACCAGCTTATTAAGACGTGAGGCATCCCTCTTCTTAATGCTTCCTCCCCAACACGCCACCACAAAGAAGAGGGCGTTCTCCACAACTGACCTATAGAACATCTTCAGCATCTCACTACAGACATTGAATGACGCCAACCTTCTAAGGAAGTACAGTCGACTCTGTGCCTTCCTGCACAAGGCATCTGTGTTGGCAGTCCAGTCTAGCTTCTCGTCTAACTGTACTCCCAGATACTTGTAGGTCTTAACCTGCTCCGCACATTCTCCATTAATGATCACTGGCTCCATATGAGGCCTAGATCTCCTAAAGTCCACCACCATCTCCTTGGTCTTGGTGATATTGAGTCGCAGGTAGTTTGAGTTGCACCATATCACAAAGTCCTGTATCAGTTTCCTATACTCCTCCTCCTGTCCATTCCTGACACACCCCACTATGGCCGTGTCATCAGCGAACTTCTGCACATGGCAGGACTCCGAGTTATATTGGAAGTCTGATGTGTACAGGGTGAACAGGACCAGAGAGAGTACGGTTCCCTGCGGCGCTCCTGTGCTGCTGACCACCGTGTCAGACCTACAGTCTCCCAACCGCACATACTGAGGTCTATCTGTCAAGTAGTCCACTATCCAATCCACCATGTGAGAGTCTACTCCCATCTCCGTTAGTTTGTGCCTTAAGATCTTGGGCTGGATGGTGTTAAAGGCACTAGAGAAGTCAAGGAATGTAATCCTCACAGCACAACTGACCCCATTTAGGTGAGAGAGTGATTTGTGCAGCAAATACGTGATAGCATCCTCCACTCCCACCTTCTCCTTATACGCAAACTGAAGAGGATCCTGTTCAAACTGAAGAGAATGTGAATACGAAGAAGATATTTTCTCTTATAAGAGAATCTAGAATTAGCAGTCACAATTTAAAAACAAGTATTTGCCCATTTTAGACTCTGACGTGCTTTTACATCCTCTCTTGGAGGGTGAGAATCTTTATCTAGAAAGGCAGAAGAAAAGTCCTTGTAAATAGATACCTGATAAGCAATGTGTGTAAACTGTTAACACTGGTAGACCCTGATGTGTAGCTTGTATTTACATTTTGTATGTAAGTGCATCTTTTCCCATGAAAACTGATTTAAATATTTCTACTTTAAGTTTACAGCCAACAATAAATGTTTATTGCTTTCACTGGGAGCCCATGGCAATTCAGCTCTGAAGCATGTATTGTTCCTAAATAAATGTTATTCCCATTGGTACCACATTTCCGGAGTTTCTCCTGTGGACAGCATCTTACAAAAATGATATTTTGATGGGACATCAAAACGTCTTGATCGTAAGTCCTTTTAAGTTCTTTAGCTATTCAAGCATGCTCCATGATTAGAACAATCCTGGTACCATCATTTAACAAACATCTCCCTATCTCAAATAAGAGATTCCTTTCACAATTTTCCAAAACACTTTACATCTAATCAAGTACTCTGAAACTTATAATACAGGAAATACAGCAGCAAGCTTCCATAAAGAACATTAGCCAAATAACTTGTTTATTGAAGAATAAATATTGCATGAGACAGCAGAGATAACTCACTGTTCTTCCTCTGAAAGGCTTTTGTGTCCATAAGACCATAAGAAATGGGAGCAGAATTAGGTCATTCAGCCCATCGAGTCTGGTCATGGCTAATCCCAGATCCCACTCAACCCCATACACCTGCCTTCTTGCCATATCCTTTGATGCCCTGACCAATCAGGAGAAGATCAACTTCTGTATTAAATGTACCCATGAACCTAGCCTCCACCTCAGTCTGTTGCAGAGCATTCCACAGATTCACTACACTCTGGCTAAAAAATTCTCCTTACTAAAGTCTCCCCTCAATTTTGAGTCTGTACTCTCTAGTTCTGGATATTTCCACTACAGGAAACATCTTCACATCCACCCTATCTAGTCCTCTCAACATTCAGTAGGCTTCAATGAGATCCCCCTGCATTATTCTAAATTCCAGTGAGACAGGTGAGAATTGAGAGTCCACATGGGAGAATGGACAAACTGTGGGTTAATGTCTCTTCTAAAAGATGGACACCTCTGATAGTGTGTGAATGTCAGCTTAATCTGTGGCATGAAATTGGACTCAGGAAACTTCTGATTTGGATAGAAGAGTGCATCCACCGTCCTGGTGAATCTCTTCTGCACTCTAAAGCTACTACATCCTGTGGTGTGGTGGCCAGAACTGTATGTGATATTCTAAGTGTGGCCTGAGCAACATTTCATATATGACATCCCTACTCTTACTCTCAATGCATCGGCATATAAAGGCAAACATACCAAGCATCTTCTTACTATCCAGTCCACTTGTGTTGCCATTTTCAAAGAGCTGGGAACTTGCAACCCAATATCCCCCTGTATAATTAACACTCCCCGAGTTCCCTGCCATTTACCATACACACACAGTGGCCACGTTATTAGGAGTGGAACACGTTGTGGTTCATTTCATAGCTTGTCACACCAGACAGTCAGCCATTCTTCTCTGGCACGTAGTGTCAGAATTGGGCTCCTTTTGGATTAACCAGGTCACGGTATGAACGTTCCTGACTCGACCCTTGTTTTTTACAAGGCCGAGTGGCTAGCTCAGCACTCAACCCGGCACGGATGGAAAGCGTGTCTTCTACTGCTATAGCTCATCCATTTCAAGGTTCAACCTGTTGTGCATTCGGAGGTGCACACCACTATTGTAACACGTGGTTACCTGACTGTCAGCTTGAGCTAGTTCGGTCATTCTCCTTTGACCTCTCTCATTAACAAGGCTTTTTCACCCACACAAATACCACTCACTGGATGATTTTTCCTTTTTTGCATCATTCTCTATAGATTTTAGAGACTGCCGTGCTTGAAAATCTCAGGAGGTTACCTGTTGCCGAGATATTCAAATCTCCTCGTCTAGGACTAGCAATCATTCTACGGTCAAAATCACTTAGATCACATTTCTTCCCCATTCTGTTTGGTCTGAAGGCAACTGAACCTCATGACCATTTCTGCATGCTTTTATGCTTTGAGTTGCTGCCTCATGACTGGCTAATTAGATATTTGCATTAATGAACAGGTGTACTGGTGTACCCCATAAAGTAGCCACTGACTGTATGTTTGGTTTCTATTTGGCATACCAAAATGTATTACCTCACACTTGCATGCATTAACTATCCATCTATCACTGCTCTGCGCAGCTTTCCAACTGATTTATTTTCCTCTCTGCACTTACACAAACGTTTCTTTACTATCTAGTATTCTACTCATTTTTGTGTCACGGCAAACTGACTAATCAGTCCACCTACACGCTGATCCAAGTCACTCATATGTGTGACAAATAACAAAGGTCCCAGCACTGATCCCTGTGGTACACTACTAGTTACAGTCAGAAAAAAACACACCCCTTGACCAGTATCCTCTGCCTCCTTGCACCAAGTCAATTTTGGGACAAGTTTTCCAAGACTTTTTGAATCTTCTGTGTCCTAATAGTGTGGTCCATTTCATCAATTGTCAAAAACCTTGCTAAAGTCCATATGGGACACATGTACCATGCTGTCTTCATGCATTTTCTCTATAAGGCTCAGTCCTGCAGGTTGCTGTATCTGAGTTTCCCAGTAGCCTTTGATAGCCTGATAAGCTAGGGAAAGGGCTGTACCAATTGGGAAAGCTATAATTTATTTTGATTTTGTTTTTCTTCGCACCTTGGAGTGCATCGGGCAGCTTTTTTTTTTGCCATTTCCTCAGCATTTGTCTGTTTTTTACAAGGCCAAGTTCGACACTCAACCCAGCACAGCTGGAAAGCGTGCAAGGAGCCAGCTGGATTCAACCGCAGGACCACTGGCCTTGAAGTCTAATGTTGATGCCACTATAAAATAAAATAAAAAACTAAGAAAATCATCAAAGTAAGTTAAACAATATTACTTTACTTTTTCCATTGGTGAAACCAATTGATGGCTTTGTATGCCATGATTGGGTATATTTAAAACAGAAGTTCTTGATTAGTAAGGGTGTCAACATTTACAAGGAGAAGGCAGGAGAATGGAGTTGTGAGGGATAATAAAACAGCCATAATGGAAAGGCAGAGCAGACTCAATGGGCCAAATGGCCTAATTCTGTTCCTATGTCATGTAATGTTCTAACCTAAACAAGGTAGCTTTCACTTTATTTGCCCACCTAACCCCCAAAACCAGATCAACGCTGGAAAATCCATGCAAAACAGAGTACTGCTTCTGGACTCCACGTGGAGTTCAGCAGTGGGCAAACTGACTGATTCGGCTTTCCAAATCCATCATTAACTCTCAGACTACCACTTTTGACAAACATCTGGAATTTACTGCTTTTTCAACCATTGCCTGGAGGTTGGTCCTATCATCAAGGTCTAGCTCAAGAACTCTGTTGAGAGGAAGGATTCATACGTAGTCTAATTAGTTAATGAATTCAGGAGAAGGACATTTATCTTCTTGGAAAAAAGAAAACTTTCGTAACATCCTTCAAAGTATTATAGCATCAGAAGCAAGTTTATTATTACTGTCTTATAGGATTTAAAATCTGTTGTGGCAGAGCATAGTGCAAAGATATAAAATTACTATAAATTACAAAATAAATGAATAGTGCAAAGAAGGAATAATGAGGCAGTGTTCACATTTTCATGGGTTATTCAGAAATCTGATGCAAAGGTGAAGACGCTATTATTAAATTGTTGAGTATTGAGTCTTCAGGCTCCGGCCCTTTCACCATGATCATAGCAGGAAGAAGAGGGCATGTCCTGCATGTTGATGGTCCTTAGAGATGTATGCTGCCTTCTTGAGGCACTGCTTCCTAATGACGTCCTCCATTGTGTGCATGTGATTGAGTTGACTGAGTCTATAGCGCACTACAGCCTCTTGCGATCCTCTGAATTGGAGCCTCCATACCAGGCTGTGATGCAAGCAATCAGCATGCCACCCACTGAAATTTGCAAGAGTTTTTAGTAACATACTAAATCTCTTCAATCTCCAAACAAAGTAGAGTCACTGGCATGCTTTTTTTTTGTGATTCTATCAAAGTGTTGGGCTCAGGACAGGTCCTCTGACATGATGACATCCAAGAACTTAAAACTGCTCATATTTTCCACAGCAAACCCCTTAATGGTCCCTCATCAGGCAGGGGTTCCCAGCCGAGGGTCCGCGGACCCTTCGCTTAATGGCATTGACCCACAGTATGAAAAAGGTTGGAATGCTCTATTTTAAAGCAAAGCAAGTAATTTAATACATACCATATGCATGTTACAATGAGTTAAATGCACTTCGATGCGTACTTGCTCATTGTTGTTTAACATTCAATCATTGTGAATAGTTTAGGAGTTAACCAAGCAAATGTGGCTGCAATTCTGCATATCCATTAATCATAACCATTTTCAATAAGATACTTTTATGAATTACTTTTTAATACTACTTAACTCATATGAAAGATTATTAAATTTAAAAGCCTTTGTAACAAAGACTGGACCTTTTTACTGAACTTCTTATACCGTTTTTTAGGGTTCCAGATCAGGTCCACAGGAGTTAAAGCATTTGGATATTTGGGGCAAACCATAACATCAAACAAACTGCTGATTGCTGTAGTCTGTTGTGACCATTTAGTGAAGCTAAAGTGATTTAGTCGTCAAATTGTAAAGCTTGATGACTTCAAAGCTGGTTTAACTTTCTGAGATGGAAATAAGGGAGAGCTGTGTCTGCACTGAGCAGTGGGTATATAAACTACCTTGGGTTCCTATTGTTTCCTTTTGCCCTCAGTTGGCTCCTGCAGTTCAAAGATAATATCTTCTCTTTTCTCAGACAGACCCAGGTTCCAGTATATAAACAAGGGGATTCCTGTCAATATTGGCTTTAAGAAACATTTACATGTCTAGGTTTATTTATCAACTGAGGCAAAATAATAACAGCCTACAGGGGAATGAACTTCTCTGCCTTTTAATGTTTCAAGCAGAAGGGTTTACAAATATTTTAAAATGTCAAATAAAAGTGTAATTTTAAATATTAATGAATTGTAAAAATCTGGAAAAATAATTGATGTTGGATATACGTAATTAAATATCAGAATTTGATAATTCTGGACAATTCTTCTGAAATACTTGTTGAGGTTAGAAAATTTCCAAGAAAGTTATCCACTTAAAAGTTGCACATTGCACTGTTCTTCATCCATGATTATTTGAAGTGCTATTAAATACCTGACTCCCTTACAGCTGTGTGCAGCTGAATCATTATTCTGACCTCCACATGTAGAGCTGACATTCAGAAGATCAACGCGTTATCACAACTTCACTTTTATTTATTTTGCATAAATGTGCACTCATGTAAATGATCCATGTTTCCAGTGCTGCTCTGACTTGATCTGAACTAATGACTCTGGAGATGTTAAAAGCTTAAAGTGCATTTCGTCCTGAATTAGTTAGTGGCTGAGAGAATAAAATAGATCAGTTCTCCAATTTTCAGTCCATGTTCTCCTTTTCCTTTAACCACCTTTTAAATTAACGGGATCGCATTCAGAGACATTGGCATGGTATAAATTTGCTAGATTTATGGGATTCAGTCAATCAGGTTCAAAGTAAATTTATATATATTGAGCGTGCCACAAGAAATTGAATCTCAGAGTTGTATACAGTTAGATCTCTCCCTCTCTCTCTCCCTCTCTGAGATACATTTTCTTGTAGGCATACTCAATAATTCAATAACCATAATTGAATCTGTGAAAGATTGCACCAACAGTACAGGCAGCCAATGTGCAAAAGACTGTGCAAATACAAAAAGAAAGAAAAAAAAGCAAGTAATAATAACCCGTGAAGGGTTTTCTGTCCCCCATCGGGTTCCTCCTCAGGTGGTGGATTGGGGAACGCTCTGCTGATATGCAGGGCAGGTGGGAAATAAAATGCCCCCTGCAGAGCAAAACAGAAACAAATCCAGGCATGTCTGTACCCAGATTGGGCAGTGCTCTGGTCAGCGTCTGTTCTACATGTTAGGGGTGGCTGAATCAAAACCTGGGTACAGGTATAAAAAGCAAAATGCTTTCACTTCAGAAACAGAGATGGCTATGGAAAAGTGTGATACAGCCGCTGCCAGGGGATTGCCAGGGCATACCTGGAGCTAGCACTGGGTGTGACAGTAAGTGAACTACCGGTGGTGCACTGCTGAATAGACCAGCAGGCACCGGGAAACCCAAAAAAGATGCAGCTAGTGTTCAAAGTTGCCCACCAACACCACAGGCAGTGACTGCTGCAAGTGTTTCTCAGGGTAGCATCCACTCACAACTGAAGCTACTCAAACAGTTAAGAGAAGAAAGGCATGCATGAAATGGTCATTAGATGTAACCGCATTCATAATGCGTGTACATTATTGAGTAATGGAACTCGAGACTGACGACAGCATACAGGGACAAACTTCATCGACAGTTTATAGCACAATATCCCTTTATGCAAGTAAATGCTCAGTAATTGTAGATCAATGTAGAGTGATAATAAAAATAACTTAATCCCTATTGACATATTAAACTAAATAAAACATGAAGTTGACCAAGAGCCAGAAGGAAACCGATCTGAAGACCAGGACAGTGCTATATAACAGAATAATGAAGATGCTAACCCAAAGCAATGATGAAAATAGAATTACTTCAAGAGAACTGCTCTACAGCCTGACGTTAATAGCAATGAGAGAGTTGTAGATCTGCCACAGAATGCAGATGAGGAAGCTGATCTTACCAACAAAATAATCCTAACATTTAACATTACACTAACAGAATACATGGCCACTGACCTAACAAAAAGACACTACATACCAAAACAAAACATATCAAGATTGATAATACTCTCAACAGTATTTAGGAAAACTTAAAACATTTGAAGAACTACACACAATGAACGTATCACGCGGCATTAAAATGGTGCAGTGCAATGGCTCCAGAATAGAGGCACTCATTAATAGAAACCCAAAACTGAGTATGAAATGGGAACACTAATATAGATACACTAAAACAAAAGCTTGGTGTATACAAGGCCAAACTAAATTGTTACATAAAATGCACCAGATGAAGAAAACAGAATTACAGTTCAGGAACAATGAAAAAAGTTTAAACAGGACATTAAAACTAAATTTGATGCACCAAGCTACCTCCAACCCTAGCACAGAATTACCAGCAAACACAGTGATAATGAACTTTTGGTCTAATATCTGATCAAAGAGGGTAACACACAATCAAGAAGTAAACTGGATTAGGGAGAAAAAAGAATGCACTGGCACGACTGAAGAAATGCAAACACCTGAAACTACAATAGATATGCTAAAAATGGCTATATAAAATACCCACAACTAGAAAATTACCAGCAGTGATAATATTCATAATTAATTGTCTAAAAAATTACTTGCTTTCATCTGTGCTTGTTAATACATATCAACAATTTTCTTAAAAGTCCTGAAAAAGTGCCCGAATCTTCAACAAAAAGTAGAAGTATCTCTTACCTAAGGAGAAATTACAAATCACTTATCAAAATACAGTCCTATCAACTATTTACCAACTATATAAAAGATTGTAACATCATGCATCCCACAAGAAATCAACACTCACTTAGATAACTTAACCACCATATACTTACAGAAGGGCATAAAGGATACCATAAGGAATGAAAAGATGTAAAGAGCATCTGACAATCGATTCTGTAATTCTAAATCAAGCCCGGATGAAAAGCAGAAATCTTTCATGTTGTTACATTGACAACCAACAAGCATTTGATTCTGTCCCATTTGACTCATGGTTAATCAAAGTTCTTAATACATATAAAATATATATCCAATACTTGTGAAATTCCTGCAGCATTTGATGAAGCATTGGCATACTATAATCATCCTATCTATTAACAACCAAAAAAGAACAACCATCATTATCAAAGTAAACCGAGGAACTTTTCAGGGCGACTCTCTAAGCCCATTATAGTTTTGTCTCGCTTTAAGCCCACTCTCTAATTTACTGAATGGGACAAAAATAGGGTCTCAGAAACAATCAAAGGAAGTATACCTTGACATACCTTCTCTGCATGGATAATTTGAAATTATATGCACCTTCATCAGTAAAGCTAAAACAATTAATTCAAGTAGTAGAACTATTTTTGAAAGATATAAACGTGAAATTTGGACTGGGTAAATGCAGAACATTAAACATAAAGAAAGGTACAATAAAGCTAGTCGAATATAAAACAGAGCAACAGGATACAACACAACTGATGGATGAATATGAAACATAGACATATATGGCATATCAACAAGCAAGGAAAATAGATAATATTGTGATAAAGGAAAATCATTTGACAGAATTTCTTTCAAGGTTGAAGGAAATCCACCAAACAGAGCTCAATAGAAAAAATATAACAAAGGCAATAAACACCTTCACTATACCTATATTAACATATTCTTTTTGCATAATATCTTGTCCAAAACCGATCTGGAAAAGTTACAAAGAAAAATAAGAACTGAAATGACAAATTTTATAAAACATTATGTACACTCGATCATACTTAGATTAACATTACCTAGGACAGAAGGACGAAGAGGAACAACAGACATAAAAAATTACACAACCATAAGATAAAGCTTATAAGAATATATTTTCCTCAATGATAACAGGATTCAGCACTCCATGTAAGCATATGCAATTCTGATAAGTGCATGCAACTAAAATTAAATGAAAGCACAACCCAGAAAAATGAAGAAGTTATCACTATAAAAGAAAGCGTTAACCAATGGAAGAGCAGGAAGACTTCGCCACAATCTGAGCAGACAAGATTTCAACAAGGGAGCATCGAACACCTGGCTCAGAGTTGGAGACTTCTCTCTAGAAACAGAGGGTGTTTGCGGCAATAGAGAACAAGGTGGTTAACACAAATAATTATCAAAAACACGTAATAAAATGCCAACAAGTTCAAGACGATAAATGTAAAAAATGCCAAGAGAAACCAGAAACAATCCAACACATTACAGCATCTTGCAGCAGTTTAACTCAATCTGATTGCTTATACAAGCACAATTAAGTGGCAAATATCATTCACCAAATTCTTGCTTTAAAATACAAACTCATAAAATACCTCATACCTTACTACAAACAAAAGCCTGACCCAGTTTTAGAATCAGAATCCAACAGGTTGTATTACCACTGATCTATTATTACAGATAGGACAATCCATAATAATCATCCGGATAGAATATTCCAGGATAAACAAACTAGAACAACTTACTTAATAGACACAGTATAGCCATTCCAGACACACACAACATACAGAAATCAGTAAGTGAAAAACACAGGAAATATGCTGAACTAAAAGAGGAAATTGAAGGACTGTAGAACATGAATAGCGTATACATTGTCCTGATAGTAATTATCTACAACTGATATCATCCCAAAGTCATTACAAAATAGCATTAACATAGAAAAGGCTGTAAATTCCTAGCAACTGAAAAATCTGTGTACTTGGCTATGCCTGTACCTCATGTTTTATCAGCTTGAGCTAAGAAAAAGAAAAATACAGTAATAATATTAATAATAGGTAAATAAACAATAAATATCGAGAACATGAGATTAAAAGTCCTTGTAAGTGAGTACTTAGGTTGCAGGAACAGTTCAGTAATAGGGCAAATAAAGTTGAGTGAAGTTGTCCCCTTTGATTCAGGAGCATGATGGTTGAAGAATCTAGTGGTGTGAGTTCTGTGGCTCCTGAAGGCACCAGTGAGATGTCCTGGGTTCCCTGATGCTTGATGCTGCTTTCCTGCGACAACATTCCATGTAGATCTGTGCGATGGTGGGGAGGGCTTTACTCATGATGTACTAACCATATCGACTACTTTTTTGTAGGATTTTCTGTTCAAGTCATTGGGTTTTCTATACCAGGCGGTATGGAAGTTAAAGGAGTGGACGTCGACATCGGATTCCGATGGACAACCGAACGAACCAGGTGGTAATGCAGCCAGTCAGTGTACTCTCCATTACACACCTATAGAAGTTCGTCAAGGTTTTAGATTCATTGCGAGGAGGTGAGTACTTAGAGCACTATTTCCATATCCTTTCATCACACAGCCTGTCGCAGTTCAGAAGGTAACCCTTCCACCACCTCCTGTATTGTGGTCAGGGATGGCAGTAAATGCACGCCTTGCCAACAGGGTCTTGTGAATGAAAATTTTAAAAATTATGAAAACAGAATCTTCCTGATCTGCATAGCTCAGTTGCATGATTATGTACACAATCTGTTGGAAGCATGGGGCTTTTGCAGTAAGTGGAAGGATTAGTGATTTTCATATAACCTGAAGATTGAACACACAGCAACAGCATATTGGACTTCCAAATATACATCAAATATTGTCAGTAAGACATTGTTGAATGAGCTTGCTTCAATGATACACTAAATCCACTCCCATAAATACATACTGATACACATATAACTGCTGGAGAAACTCAGCAAGCCAAGCATCATCTATGGATGTTTTGGGCCAAGTCCAGAATATAACTCCACTGTCCAATTGAGATAGGTAGATAAATACTTCATTGATCCCAAAGGAAATTACAGTGTCATAGTAGCATTACAAGTGCACAGATGTGCAAGTATTAGAGAAGAATTAAGAAAGAATAAAAAAAAATTACGTCAAACATTCTAACAGTAGGGCGTCATTACTTCCCTGGCTATAGGTTGGCTCATTATGGAGCCTAACGGCCGACGGTAAGAATGACCTCATATAGCGCTCTTTAGAACAGCGCAGTTGTCTTAGTCTATTACTGAAAATGCTCCTCTGTTCAGCTAAGATGGCATGCAGAGGGAAAGAAACGTTGTCCAGAATTGCCAGGATTTTCCGTAGGGCCCTTTGTTATATCACAGCCTCCAGTGTGTCCAGTTTGATTCCTATAACTGAGCCAGTCTTTCTAATCAATTTATTGAGCTTGTTGGCATAACCTGTGTTGATGCCACTGCCCTAGCACACCACCACATAGGAGTTTGTACTGGCGACGACAGAGTGGTAGAACATGTGAAGGAGAGGCCTGCATACTCCAAAGGAACTGAGTCCCCTCAGGAAGTAGAGGCAACTCTGGCTCTTCTTGTACACAGCCTCTGTGACGGTGCTCCACTCAAGTCTGTCATCCAGGTGCACCACACCACATCCACATCCTCACCTATCAATAGCAACGGGGAGCAGTACAGGTTTAGTCTTCCTAAAGTCCATCACCATCTCCTTTATCTTACTGATGTTAAGCTGCAGATGATTCAGTTTACACCATTTGACAAAATCTTCCACCAGGTCCCTGTATTCCTCCTCCCGTCCTTCCTTTATACATCTAAATATTACTGAGTCATCAGAAAATTTCTGCAGGTGACGTGACTCAGTGTTGTATCTAAAGTCTGAGGTATACAGGGTAAACAGAAGGGAGCCAATACAGTCCCCTGTGGGGCCCCGATACTGCTTACAGCCATGTCTGAGGCCACAGAATCTGTGCTCTGCCAGTCAGATAGTCCATTATCCAGGATACAATGGAAGTGCCAGGCTGCATTCCCTCAGCAATGAGGGCTGTATGGTATTAAAGGCAAAATCAAAAACATGATCCTCACAGTGCTGTCCTGCTTGTTCAGATGGGATTTAGCTCTATTCAGCAGGTACATGACACAATCATCCAACGTACTCTGGTAGGCAAACTGCAGGGGATTGAGGCTGATTTGAACAGGGCTCAGAGGGAAGCCAGGACCAGCCTCTCTAGCATCTTCATAAAGTGTGACGTCATTCAAGACTTTTGGTTGGCCCTTCTTGGGTACTGGGACCACACATGATGTTTTCTCACAGTCAGGACTTTTTCCAGGTTGAGACTCAAATTGAAAGTGCACTGGAGAACTCCACACAGCTGCTCAGCACACTTCTTCAGGACCTCGGGTTCACACCATCTGATCCCAATGCTTTGCTGTGTCTGAGTTATAGAGACAAAAAGCACTACAGCACAGAGACGTCCCCTGATGTCCATTTAGTCCATGTCGAAGTATTAATCTGCCTAGTCCATGGATCTGCACATGGACCACAGCCCTCCATGCCCCTACCAACTGTGTACCTATCCAAATTTCTCTTAAAAGTTGAAAGCAAACCCACTTCCTCCTTTTCCACTGGTAGCTTGTTCCACACTCTCACCACCCTCCGACTGAAGTTCTCCCTCATGTTTCCTTTAAACATTTCACCTTTCACCTTTAACCCATGACCTCCAGTTCTAGTCTCACACAACCTCAGTGGAAAAAGCCTGCTTGCATTTACCCTATCTATACCCCTCATAATTATGTATACCCCTATCAAATCTCCTATCATTTTCCTGCACTCTAGGGGATAAAGACCTAACCTATTCAAACTTTCCCTATAAGTCAGGTCCTCAAGTCCTGGCAACATCCTTGTAGATTTTCTCTGCATCCTGACATCTTTCCTACAGATAGATGACTAAAACTGTACACAATACTCCAAATTAGGCTTCACCAATGTCTTATAGAATTTTAACATAACATCCCAACTCCTGTACTCAATACATTGATTTACAAAGGCAGATATCCCAAGAATATTCTTTATGACTCTATCTACCTGTGATACACTTTCAAGAAATTATGGTTCTGTATTCCAAGATCCCTCTGTTCTTCTGCACTCATCAGTTCCCTACTGCTCACAGTGTAAGTCCTACCTTGGTTGTCCTCCCAAAGTGCAGCAACTCACACTTGTCTGCATTTAATTCCATCTGCCATTTTCAGCCCATTTCTCCAGGTGGTCCTCGCTGACCATAATGCCCCAGTTCCAGTTTATTGCATTATCAACCTGATTGTTGAGGTAACAACACACTCGACCTCTGCTAGAGTACAATGCCTATCGGTGCATTCCTAGACTGCGTTTCGGGAAATCTGATCACTTGGCCATCCTTCTCCTACCTGCATACAGGCAGAGGCTAAAGAGCAAAGCTCCAGAGAACAGGACCACAAGGAAGTGGTTACAGGAGGCAATAGAGCAGTTACAGTATTGCTTCAAGTCAATAGACAGGGCTGTGTTCAAGGACTCATCAGAGGACTTTATAAAAACAGTTGTAGACAAGTGTGTCCTCACAAAATCATTCAATCTGTACAATTCTTTGTCCATTGAAGCAGTAGAAGCTACCTCAGTAAATACATTTAAGACAAGGTTGGATAGATTTTTGTATAGTAGGGAAATTGAAGGTTATGAGGAAAAGGCAGGTAAGTGGAGATGAGTCCATGGCGATCAGACATGATCTTATTGAATGGTGGAGCAGGCTCGGCAGGCCAGACGGCCGACTCCTGCTCCTATTTCTTATGCTGTTATGTAGAGTCTTGTCCAACCAGAAGCTCTGAATGAACCATAAGGCCCGCAATCTACCGAGAGCCAGATCAGTGACATTCAGGTCGGGCAACCAAGGACCAGGTATAACCTCTGGGAAGACATCTCAGTGCTTCTTGGCAATTCCAGACCAAACACATCACTTGACAGCTGTGGCAGGGCTTGAATGCTATTACATCTTACAAAGTGAAATCAAACGACATAGGTGACAAGAAGAATCCACTCACTCAGTGCCTTCTATGCTCACCTTGACTATCAAAACATGACACACTCCCAAAGCCGCTGATGACCCTCTGATTTCAATCTCTGAGGCCGATGTGATAGAATCCTTCAGAGAGGTGGACACGCAGAAAACATCCAGCCCAAATGGGGTACTTGGCAGAGATTGAAAGACCTGTGCTGATCAACTGGCAGGAGTGTTCACCAATATCTTCAACTTCTCAGTTCAGCAGTCTGAGATACCCACCTGCTTCAAGCAGACTCCACTTATACCACTGTCTAGGAAGAACATGGTAACCTACTTCAGTGACGATTGCCTAGTAGCACTTACATCCACTGTGATGAAGTGCTTTAAGAGGTTAATGATGAAACATAACAACTCCTGCCTGAGAAGTGATTTGGATCTGCACAACAGGTCCATATCAAATGCCATTATTTGGCATCTTGAACACACGGACAGCAAAGATACATACATCAGGTTGCTCTTTAGCTCAGCATTCAATACTACGGCAGCACCTCTATTTCCTTAGAAGTTTGTAAAGAATTGGCATGACATCATAAATTCTGACATTAGTCCAAAGTGGAATTTTTAATTGCTTTTTCATTAATGTGACAAACAGTATAAATTAACAGTAGGGAACAGAATCATGAAGTGAGTCCCCTTAACAAGTATTGTGTTCATAAGTCTGCTTAGCATTATAAAAGAAAATCAGATGTCTTACATGTGAACATATTTAAGAAAATAAACTTACATTTGCTCAATGACTTTTATAACTTCAATGATCCAGATGTGTTTTATTTCTTGGCTAAGGAATTTTTTTCTGTAGGAAGAGTGGCAACTAGTTTCTGTGGAACAAGATCAAGAAGCAACAAGGAGAAGAAACTACTTAACTGTTTAGTAACCACAAGGGGAGGTTTAAATAGGACAGGACACTAGAAAAGCTTGTTTACTCCTTTTCATCCTCTGAGGAAGGTAGGATTTTGGTTTGGCGTTTCATCTGAAAGGCTTGAAACTCCACATCCAATGATGTGTGTCTCCTGGTGAACTGTCAGAAATGCAGCATCTGTATACACATTAACAGAATTAAAGTAATGATCAGAAAATCTGCTTTATAACGTCGGTGAGGAATAAATTAATCGGTCAAGGTGATATGCACCTGACATATAAACAGGGAAATTCCAGCCATAAGGCATTCATAGATCGGCTTGTTTTGGACTTCTACACATGTTCCGGTAAAAGTTGGATATATAATAACACTGAGATCGGATGCTGGAGTCAGAGTTTGGTATCGTATGTAGATGTTGTCGCTCCATTCATTCCCTCAGTATTCCTTCGGATTTTTGTGCTCTCCATTTCTGAATTGTAACTTCAACCCATAGCCTTACCAACTGATCAATTATAGGACCATAGGACATAGGACATGGGAGCAGGAATAGGTCATTTGGACCATCAAGTCTGCTCTGCCATTTCATCAATGCTGATACAGTTTTCCTCTCAGCCCCAATCTCCTACCTTCTCCCTGTATCCCTTCTCACCATGGCTAATCAAGAATCTATCAACCTCTGCCATAACTATACATAAAGACATGACCTCCACAGCTGCCTGTGGCAAAGAGTTCCACAGATTCCCAATTCGCAGGCCTCTGTTCTAAAAGGATGCCCCTCTATTCTGAAACTGTGGTCTCAGACTCTCTCACCATGGGAAACATCCCCTCCACATCCACTCTATCGAGGCCTTTCACTATTCAATAAGTTTCAACGAGGGTACCCCTCATTCCTATGAATTCCAGTGAATACAGGACTCAGCAAATTCTCTTCATATGACAAGCCATTCGACTACCACATCCTTTCTAAGATAAGGGGCCAAAAAACTACTCACAATACTCCAAGTGAGGCCTCACCGGTTCTTTATAAAGTCTCAACAGTACATCCTTGCTTTTATATTCTAGTCTTCTTGAAATGAATGCTAACATCACATTTGCCTTCCTTACCACAGACTCAACCTGCAAATTAACCTTTAGGGAATCCTGCACAAGGACTCCTAAGTCCCTTTGTGCCTCAGCTTTTTTTTAAATGTTCTCTCCATTTAGAAATTACTCAGCCTTTTCATTTCTTCTACTGAAGTGCATGACCATACACTTCCTGACACTGTATTCCATCTGCCATTTCTTTGTCCATTCTCCTAATCTGTCTAAGTCCTTCTGTAGCCTCTCTACTTCCTCAAAATTACCTGCTCCTCCACCTGTCTTCATATTGGCTACAAACTTTGCAACAAAGCCATCAATTCAATCACCTAAATCATTAACATATAATGTAAAAAGAATTGGTCCCATACAGACCCCTGTGGATCACCACTAGTCACTGGCAGCAAACCAGAAAAGGCTCCTTTTATTCCCGCTCTTTGCCTCCTGCCAATTAACCATTGCTTTATCCATGCTAGAATCTTTCCTGTAATACCGTGGGCTTGCAGCTTGTTAAGCAGCTTCATGAGTGGCACCTTGTCAAAGGCCTTCTGAAAATCCAAGTACACAATGCCAACAAATTCTCCTTTGTCTATTCTGCTACTCATTTAGCGGATTAACATCAACAGGAGCCTGCTGGGCAGGATGGACTGCTTCAGTATTGTAATTGATATGTAACTCTTAACTAACTCCCACAATAGCCTCTAAAATCCTTTTGTCTCTTAATAATTGGTTCCTCCATTGGAGATCCATTCCTCATGTAATCCCAGTAATATTTATTGTTAGACATAAATTCTGCCTGGTGGGATTATCTTCAGAATCATCACTGATCAACTCTTCAAATTCTTCCAAGTGGCATTAGCAATTACAATGCAAATTTACAGCAACCAGTTTGATAACATATGCATATGAGCTATGTTTGAACAGAGTTCCCAAGACAATAAAACACATAATCCCCCAAAAGTAATCTGAACAAATGCCGTAACTTTATTGGCTTTACCCATGCTGAAAACCGTGACACTAACAGCACAGTTGATATGAATTTACCAATATAGTCCTTGAGAATTATTAATTCTATAGTGTCTTGAAAACATTAGCTTGCATTTGTGGAAATGTGTAACTGAGATGGATGCTTGATTAATGATAAGATTCTTGGGTGTAAGGTGTTTTAAATATTCAACATCATATTGTCTTGACATGTTTTTGTTTGGTTGGCCACAAGCATGGCTTTTAGAGCAAGTTTTCAGAGTGAAGCCTCTTTGAATAGATTGTGGAAATCAGAGAAAGTGAACTGAATACTACCTGACAAATAAACTCTTCTCGGGCTTCAAGTCGAGTACCGGTATTGATTATAACCGATGTTTCGATGACGAGCTCTGCCATCTTTTTCAGAGATGATGTCTGGGCATGTCTGGTCCGGTGGTATTTATACCCCTGTATTCCCTCCCTCCAGAATGGTTAGTCTTCAGCCAATTAGATTCCTGCTTTCCCACTTTGTTTACAATCGAATTCCAGTTCTTAATTAGAGCAAGACCTTTTATCTTTGTTAAAATTCTTTCCCTCTAGTTTCATTGGATGAGGACTAACCAATCAGAAGGGATGGAAAACAGGCGTATAAATTCCACTGGACTAGACATACCTAGGTATCATCCCTGAAGATGATGGCAGAGTTTGTCATCAAAATATTGGTTATAATAGATAACAGTACACTGAAGCCCGAGAAGAGTTTATTCGTCATATACGCCGGGAAAGCACTAGATCCTTGAATACTTACTGTTATTTTACAATTGAAAATTTATTTGTGCTGTATTTAATAATATTGTAATAAAACCAGCCTACACTTTATGAAATTTTATTTCTAATGTTAGCTTGATTCAGTATCATGGTTTATGAGCTTATGTTTTAAAAGAGAATTGAAAGTGCCTGCTTTCTCAGCATCTAGTCTCCTCAGATTGTGGAATATTTATGTTACAGAAAGAATCTTTCATATCAAGGATCCACTTGTAGCATCAAACTTTCCCAGTTCAACTGGGAAAGTAATAAAGCCCTTATAATTTGCTTCAGTTCCAGTCTTAGTGGAACACACCGTCTGCACCATTAGCAGCTCTCATTCCAAGGCAGCACAGAAGATGATTTGTATGATCTTTCACCTGGCCAAAAAAAACCAGAAGTGGATGAAGCAAAAGGCATTTGAAGTTCAAATGCTAGTGAAATTCAAATGTTGTGCAACTAGTGGTAATTTAAAACTTCGTTAAACAAAAATGGAGCGGCCTTTCCAATGACTAGGTTAACAAAGAGAGTAGTGTTCAATGGCACAGATTGTTCCATTGATTACAGGCAGAAAGTTGAAATAGCACAGTCAAATCTGCAATCAACATAATTTTGTATTTCACTGAATAATTTTTTTTTGATTCCAAGGTAAACTCAGCTTTGTATAATAATTAAATCTTGAAAAATAAAATGTTTGGTGATATTTGCAATGTACTGATTTAAATGAATTTTGCTCCTGTTTGTATTATTTAAACTTCAAGTGCCTTTTTCATCATCTAATACCTTTTTTTGGCCAGGTGAAAGGTCATACAAATTTCTTTAAACAGAACTTTATTAGTTCCTCCTTTGCACTGTAGGAGCCTTATTAATTGACTCCTTGTGCCGACATTCTAAGTGAATGCTGAAGTCATGTGGAAAACATCACACAGGCAACAGACAAGCTGCTACTTTCAGCCTCTGTTGTCTCTCATCATTCACTTAAAATGTTACATTCTTTGTGTTGAGTTGTCTTTCCTGTTGCTATGTACCACTTGAAATGCCTTCTTTCAGGAAAGATTCTAGAAGCAACTCTGTCACTGTCACTTTCCCACTGGTTGGATGAGTGAATGCAGAAGGATTTAGGTATCCTGTGCCCGAACCACAGCAATTTTGCAGGCATGTTGAGCAAACAGCTAGGAAGGCAAATGACATGTTGCTTACTGCAAGAAAGCTGGAGTTTGGAAATAGGGAAGGGTTGTTATAATTTCACTGGCAGGTGGTGAGACTGCAATTGGGTTACTGTGCAAAATTAAGAAAGGATATACAGGCATTGGAGGTAGTCCAAAAAAGATTCACTGAGCTAATTCCTGGCATGTAAGGGTTGTCCTGGTTAAATAAATTAAACATTGATTGTTTAGAGTTTAGCAGAATGAGGGGTGATTTGTTGAAACATATAGGATACTTGGAGGACATGACAGGGAGGACATCAAAATGTTTCCACTAAAAGGAGAATTCCAAATTAAGGGACGTAGTCACAAGAGTAGGCTACAGTCATTTAAAGCTGAGGTGCACAGTAACTTCTATCCACTGAAGGCAGTGAATCTTTGGGATTCCCTACCTAGAGAATTGAGAAGGCTAGGTCTTTGGAGTTAGTCAATGAGGAAGCAGATACATTTTGGAAGATTACAGAAGTGACAGCTATGGGGGAGCTGACAGCAGAGGAGATTAAGTCAGCTATGATCATATAGAACAGTAGGACATGCTTGAGGGGCCAAGGGGCGTATTCCTGTTCCAATTCCTATTCCTATTTTCTGATGTTCCAACCAGAAAAAATGATACCCTACTCTGATCATCAGAACCTACAGCCTAGTACATCACTAGGACAAAAGTCATTGAATAGATTTTCATTTTACTTTATCATATATATTTTATTACCAAATACCTTTAAAATTGTCATATATTTAAGAATGTTCAAATGCCAGTTGACCAGACCTATTTTTCTTACTTTTATGAGTATTTTGCCTAAAAATATCTGCAAGACGGACAAAGAAAGGCTTGCCACTGAGCAAGTACAGTGAGGCTGAGGTGGGAAGATGGAAGTTCAGTATTAGGAAGGCTGCAGGTTTCCTTCTGGAGGCCTGGATTAGCCCTTCTCTCCCTGCAATAAAATTTCCTTTACTGTATTTATTTTGGAGACTGCTTCTATCCCTCCTTACATCTTCCTTCCTCATACCTAGGTTAACTGCACCCAAGATCCCACTGATATGTCTGCTTAAATTCATGAAGTGTACTAATGATTCAGATAGATACGTAGATTGTGAGAGTCTATGCACCCAATATCTTCTCAAGCAGAGCACCTCAGATTGCAGTTGCCCTCTGATTGAAAAGTATTCCTCTTCAAATCTCCTTATTCCTACCTCAAATTTAGATCCTCTCGTTTCAGGTATCTGTGTCATGGTTTCTTACTACCTACCTCATCTGCAACATTTCATAACTGTGTATCAGAAACCCCTCATCCACCCATCTTCCTCTACTCTGAGGAGAACAAACCCAACCCATATCAAGTAACACTCCATCACTTGCTAATTTTCTTCTCTGTGTTCCATGTGCAAGGCCTCAGGCCTTTCTGTAATGCAGCAGGCTGTAATTGCTCTCCATTTAAGCATTGTTCTACTTTGTCATCCTTCTTATCAAAATGGATAATTTCACATTAACTGTCTGCTCACTTATTTAAATGTTGTCCATATACTCTGCAGATTCTTTATATCCTCATTATTTCACACCTTTATTGATTAACAAATTTATCAACAGTACTGTCTGCCCCTTCTTATGATTGATTAAGATGGTTTATAAATAAGTGAGAGCTCAGCACTGATCTCTATGGCACTTATTACATACTTAAAGAGATAGATTATTGGACATAAAAATATCTATGGGTATGAAAAGGAGAATACGAAAATAAGGCATTGAATTCGAGGATCAATCATAACATACCTAATTGTGGAGCAGTTAGGCTGAATGGTCTATCCTTACATCTATTTCTCTTTTTCTATACTTTCATATGAGAGCATTGTGAGAATTGGCAGAAAAATGGAGCGTAGGCCAATAGTCATATCAGCCAAGATTTTATTAAACAGCAGGCGGGCCTAAGTGCCACATGGCTTGGTTTTGCTTATTTCTTTTTATGGCAGACAGGTCAACGACCTGACTGATATAAGCAATGGAAATTCGAATGAGTTAAGACAGGATGGGAAGTCTCAGCATTCTACTTTTAAGTATCACCTTTTTCTTTCCTACTGGACAATCATTTAAAGTTTAATTCCAATTTGCATTGAAATGAACTGCTAAAAGGACTCTCAACACTATTTTGGTATTGTAATTTGATATGAGAATAATGTAGTTGTTTATTGGCAACAATAGTTAAAGTCTTGGTGGAGATGTCCGGATTATTTCTAGGATTTGAAGTAATATACACACCAAATACTGGAGCTAGTCAGCAGCTAAGGAAGGGAATAAAGAGTCGATGTTTTGGACTGAAACCCTTCATTGGGAAGTTGGTCCAAAATGTCATGTCTTTATTCCTTCCCATAGATGCTGCCTGACCTACTGATTTCCTCTAGCTTTTTGTGTGTGTTACTCTGGATTTCAATATCTGCAGTATCGCTAGTGTTTAGAATTTGAAATATCTTGAATTACAGAGTGGAAGGTTCTGAGAACTCTAAGGTAGGTCCTAGGATCTGGGAGGTGCAGGATCAATCATCAACTAACTTATAGACCATACTAACTGTTTACAAACATGGAAACCATTCTCAAGAGTCACTCTATGTAGCAGAATAGGCTGCCCTGTTCAGATGGGCCTTATGCAGTACATCCTGGCCTCTGGACAAGTCTGTTGGCCTTTGACTACTTATTATGTTTCTTAAGACTTCCAATACGATATATTCAGCAAATATCCAAATATAACTTAAGGTAAATGCTATCTGCCCTAACTTGTAAGGTACCTTATACAGTAATGTGTAAAAGTCTTAGACAAGTATATATAGTTGGGGTGCCTAGCCATATATGCTTACCTAAGACTTTTGGTGCCTAGCCATATATGCTTACCTAAGACTTTTGCGCAGTACTGTGGTAATTTTACGTATTGCACTGTACTGCAATGCTGTAAAAAGTGTCATGATATATATGAGTGATGATAAACCTGATTCTGAGGTGAACCTCTATTGTGGACTGAGAGTGGGAAGGGAGCAGGGAGAGGAGAATCATGGTTGAGAAAAGGGAAAGGGAGGGGGGAGGAAGCAGGAACCTCCAGAGAGATATTCTGTATGATCAATAAACCAATCGTTTGGAATCAAGTGACCTTTCCTGGTGTTTCAGGGCTGGGTGTGTCTGCTCCCCGGCACTCCTTCTCTGCCATCTGTCCCACACCTATCCCGTGGCACCTTCACAATCACCATTCCCGACATCCATTGCTCCCACCAGATTTACCTATTCGCTCTCCGCTCCACATTGACAAATACAATACAGCGCAAAAGTTGTAGGCATCCTTGCTATATATGCCCTTTATTTCACCAATCGACTTCCCAGCTCATTACTTCAGCCCTCCCCCTCTCCTTGTTTCACCTATCACCTACTCCCTCATATTTCTTACTTCCCTCCTCCACCTTCTTCACCTGACTTCTCATCTTTTTTCTCCAGTTTTGATGAAGGGTCTCGGTCTGAAATGTTGACTATTAACTTTTTCCATAGATGCTGCCTGGCCTCTTGAGTTCCTCCAGCATTTTGTGTGTGTTGCTTATATATGTGCCTAAGACTTCTGCATAGTACTGTATTTTATAGTACTAGCTTGCTAATAATTACAGAGAATTAAGGTAATTAGGTTTACTATTGTCATGTGTATGGAGGAACTGTCTACTGTTCATACAGATCAATTCATTAAAACAGGGCATTGAGGTAGTACAAGGTAAAATAATAACAAAATGCAGAATAAAGTATCAAAGTTACAGAGAAAATGCAGTTCAGATAGATAGAGGTAGACGGTGAATCAAGAGTCCATCTTATCATAACAGGAAACCATTAAATGTTTTTATAACAGCTGGATAGAAGCAGTCCTTGTGCCTGAAGGTATATGTTTTCAGGCTTTTCTGAGTTCTGCCAATGGGACGGGGAGGACAGGGGATGACTGGGTAGGTGAGGTCTCTGATTATGCTGGCTGATTTACCGAGCAAAAAGAATAGACAGATCTCATGGAGGGGAGACTGGTTTTCGTGACGTGCTGAGCTGTGTCCACAACTCTCTGCAGTTTATTGTGTTCACAGTCAGGGCAGTTACCATACAAGCTATGATATATCCGGGAGAGTCAAAGGGGATATGGCAAATTACTTTAGCCTCCTGAGGACGAGGAGGTACTGAGGTACTGATGAGCTTTCTTCGCCATGGCATCAATGTGGCTGGACCAGAACGTGTTCATTCCTAGGACCTTAAAGCTTGCAACCCTCTCAACCTCACGTATGCGCGTGGCCTCCCTTTCTTAAGTCAATGACCAGCTCTTTTGCTTTGCTGACGTTGAGGTAATGTGCTGTCATGACTCCTTGTTTCTAGACTTTCTACCTCTTTTCTGTTCCTGAATCATCGTTATTTGAGATATGGCTCACTACAGTGGTGTCATCTGCAAACTTGTAAACGGAGTTGCAGCAGAATCTGGCCATGCAGTTGTAAACGGACAGGACATAGTTGGATGAGCCTTGTGGAGCATCGGTGTTGAGGATAATTGTGATTAAAATGTTGTTCCCTATCCTTACTGATTGGGGTCTGTTCATCAGGAGGCAAAGGTCCATTTGCAAATGGAAGTGTTCAGTCCCAGGATGAAGCATTTGCATTGAGTTAGCTTGGAATTATAGTATTGAAGTCAATAAACAATAGTCTAATGTAGGTGACTTTTAAGTGAGGAAGCACTGCAAAAATAGCCTCGAGATTGTTGAGGATAGAGAAGAAATCTCTCAGGAGAATTATTCTCAGGAGTCAGAGAGTGAAAAGGGTTTCTAATCTTTAAAAGAGCAGCAGAGGGAGGTTAGAAGTACTTGATCTTATTGGAATATGGTGACGCAGAGAACAGGACTGAAAACTTCGAAGTGTAGGAGACTAAAATCCAGGCAAATTTTTATCTCTACAAGTCCAAACCTTTTTGAACTTGTTTATGAATTCTTTTTAATCCTCAGATACCCATGTCACCACTTTCCTCATTTTTAAATAATTCCTGCCTTTAATCTCTTCAGGCATTTCCACATTTCCACATGCTGTTTTGAATTAAGTGCTGGATCATTATGGACGGACGGTTCCCTTGGTGTCATGACCACAATTGCTTAGGTTTAACAATTTGCAATGTTTTCATTGAACATCAATTTTCACTATTCAGATTGATTACATAAGATGCTCTAAAGCTATTACTTATACAGTTTCTAAAGCTTCTGTGCATAAAATAAATCTTCATTAATTCTCAAATACCATACTGGAAAATGGTTGATTAAATGGTTGACAACTGTAAACGAAAATTCATTTTTCATTTGCACTTTCACAGTTTATTTTACAACCTTCCCAAGAAAGCAATGATTATAGATATTGCTACTCACAAGCTCCCGTTGTGAGAAATGAAAGATAAGCATGAAATAAAATTTTGTCATATCAATCATCACTTTCCTAAATCCTTTGTAAAAGTAAATAAACCCTCAAACCCTTATGGGATAGAGAAACAAAACTTTTTACTTCAGGTGTTGATTGATGCACAGATAGCATGAGAAGCAAAACATCAAAGTATTCTTGGTCATAAAAATCTGACTATATTTATGAAATCTCTCAAACTGTATGTTTTCAGTATACATGGATTAAATTGAAAGTTCTTTACAAGTTCTTGGGAGAAACATAGAAGCTGAAATTAAGGTATTAAGATATTCAGAAGTCAGACATACTGTTCGGGAAGTACCAAATTAATGGCATGAATTCTGTTAAAAGGGAGGAAGTAGTGTTAATGCTACAGGTGGCTGACCTTTTTTCAGAACTATTCAGTTCTGACATAGATCGGAAAAGCTGAAATTACCCCTTAGTCTTCTAAATTCCTGTGCAAAGTTCCATCAAAACGTTCTTCCTTTGTCAAATAGTTGGTATCTATTTGCCATTTTTCAGTCCTCCCTGACCTTTCTGGAATTTGGGGTAGATTGTAACCTATGCACCCCCTGTGTCTGCTACCACTTTCTTTAAGACCTTAGAATATAAGCCAGCAGGTTCAGATGACTTGTTGGCCTTTAGCCTCATTATTTGCTAAGGTCCTTTTGAAATATTGTAGGAGGGGAAGAGAGGAAAATATGCTTTTGATGGTACGGTTGTACATTGGTGAAATTAATCCATTAATTATGGAGGGTTCTAATGTAGAAGGTGAGAACAAAGGGAACCCTGTTCTTGTTTAGGAGAGGGGATGATAGGGTGACTGCAGAAGTGCAAGAAGTGCAAAGGGACGTCATGGAGAGCCCTTTCAACTATAATGCAGAGGCTTTTTCCCAGGGCTAAAATGGTTGCCACAAAAGGACACAGGTTTAAGATGCTGGGGATATGGAGGAGATGTCAGGGGTAAGTTTTTTTACTCAGACAGTGGTGAATGTGTGAAATGGGCTGCCATCAACAGTGGTGGAGGTGGATATGATACAGTCTTTTAAGAGACTATTAGATAGGTACATGGAACTTAGTAAAATAGAGGGCTATAGGTAAGCCTAGTAATTTCTGAGGTAGGGACGTGTTCGGACGTAGGGACGTGTTCGGCACAACTTTGTGGACCGAAGGGCCTGTATTATGCTGTAGGTTTTCTATGTTTCTAAATGACTGTTAAGGAATAAGAAGGACATCTGAGGAGATGCAACAACAACTGAGGATGTGGAGAGTTCGATCAAGAAGCAGAGCGGAAGGGAGCATCACCAGGATAATTGCGGAAGCCTATGGGACATTGGTCACTATCCTGTCCCCCGAGATGGAGATAAAGAGCCGAAGAAACAGCAGAGTCAGAGATTGATCTTGCAATTGATCATGCAGGGTAGAAGTTGCCAGATTATCCAGTTTGCGTACTTTTGGTTCTTAAAAGTTTAGCCCTGTGAAGTTACAAAAGCTTCAATTCCCCAGAGCATAAAATAAGGAAGAACACAGTGGTTATCTGACTTTCCATCCATAAGAGTCAATCAAATTGAAGGCTAAGCAGCATTTAATTAATTGTGTATAAAATACTGTCAACTTTTGCCTCTACTAAAGATAAATGTTCTGCCCATATTTCTATATGTTTTCAGAAACATCACAGAAATGTTTCCCTGAAAATAATTCCCTGAAAATCTGCATATTTATCTAGTATTGCATTTAATTTTGACATGAAAATAAGCAAAATAATTGCTATAATTTAAACAAAAAGTTAGAATGAAATCTGCAGGTTATTTCTTTCTGAGTGTCAGGACCTTCCCCCAGTGAAGCAAGCTGTTTATAGACAGCAGCAGCCAGTGTTGAGTGATAGAATGGAAGTTCTAAACATGAGCAGATTCCAATTTGTAATCAGATGTACAAAATGTTGCTTAGACTTTGTTTCTATTTCCTCAAAAATGTTAGTTGCTAGGATCTGTTGGAATGTGACGGCATTATCACTTGATTTGCTGTCTTAAAATATTGTTGTTTTTCCCGACTCCATCAGCAAAATGCAATAACACCAAGGAGACAGAGCTGCAGTGTGCTCAGTGGGATGTTCATTCATTTCGCATGGATTCAAAGGCTCAAACTAATATGAGAAACTTAGAATTGAATGCTAACAAGACAGCATTTCTTGATTAACAGCTGTGTAGTTCGATATTTTAATTATATTTTTTGCTTATTAGACCTTTCAGACCTATACACAGCTGCCCAAGGTAGTCACATACAGACTAACGTGTAGAGAATGTGAATTTATCATTTCACTCAGCAAATGGGCATTGCCTGAAAAAGTGACATGCAATTCAACAATATTTTCCAGACTTGAGGAGAAGATTTACAAGGAGACTTGAGTAGCACAGCTGGTTAGTGCCCTGGCTTTTGACCTCTGAGTTTTAATCAAGCCCAAGCTGATGAAATGAATTACATGTTCCCTCCTGCCCATCTCTCAACTCACTCCTGTCTCATCTACCTGCTAGTTATTGAAGGAGTGGAACTAGTATTGGCTGGTCATGCAAAACAGTTAATAATAAAGTGGTGAATTCCAACGGGAAAATGATTGGGGGAAGTGATACCAGAACCAGAATTGGAATCAGATTTAATATCACTGGCATATGTCATGATATTTGTTAACTTAGCAGCAGCAGTACAATGCAAAACATGATAAACATAGAAAAAACTGTGAATTACAGTAAGTATAAATTTATATTAAATAGTTAAATTAAATAAGTACTGCACAAACATAAATTTTAAAGAAGTAGTGAGGTAGTGTTCATGTGTTCAATGTCCATTTAGAAATCAGAAGGCAGAGGAAGAAGCTATTCCTGAATCAGTGAGTATGTGTACCTCCTTCCTGATGGTAACAATGAGAAGAGGGCGTGTCCTGGGTGGAAATCGTTAATGTGGACGCTGCCTTTTTGCAACACCGCTCCTCGAAGATGTGTATGATATTACAGAGGCTAGTGCCCATGACTAACTCTACAACTGTCTGCAGCTTACTTTGATCCTGTGCAGTAGCACCCCCCCCCCCCCCCCGGCACCTCGATACCCCGATACCAGGCGGTGATGCAGTCAGAATGCTCTCCAGGGTACATCTGTAGAAATTTTCAACTGACAGCTCACTATATTTTGCTCTACCACCGAAGACAAATTTGACCAATGAAATGTTGTCATATAAAAATATTAAGCCTTGTTTACCATTCACTAAGATGGTTGGCTGGTGATTCTGCAAGTTCTTTGTTGCACTTGTAATTAGCTCACGATATCCCTGCCACTCTGTTACCCATATAAGAGTTATTGATATCTTACATTCAATTTCCTTTAGAACCAGGGGAGGGTTCTAATGGATAATACTTACTCACATTTAGATGCATTAGGAATAGTCAGCATAGTCCCTTATAGGGAAGATCATTTCTTACAAATTCAATTGAAATTTCTGAGGAGGCGACAAGATCATTGGTGAGGATAGGGTAGAGGATGTTGTCTAAATGAACTTTAGTAAGGCATTTGAAAATATGCCTATAGTAGGCTCCTTAGTATGCATGATGACTCGGTAGAAATGGTTTATAATGAGTTTGGCCATAGAAATCAGAGGATAGTGGTGTTGGTATGGGGGAGGGATGGTTGTTCCTCTGACTGGAGGTTTCTGATCAGTGGTGCTCTACAACATACAGCTCAGCTGGAAAAATGGCAGGTGGAATGTAATCCAGACAAAAGAGAGACGTTGCTTTTTGGGAGATCAAGTAAGTGAGAAGTGCATAGTAAATGGCAGGAACACCATGTGTAGAGGGATCTCGGGGTGCACACTAATCATTCTCTGAAAGTGGCAGCACAAATAGATTGGATAGTCATGAAGGCGTACGGCAGGCTTGTCTTCATTACTCAGGATTTTGAGTATAAAAGTTAGGAAAATATGTTGCAGCTGTGGAATCAGATAGGATAGTGGCATCTAAGAGGAATTTAGACAAGCACATGAGCATGCAAGGAAAAGGGGAATTTAGAGCATGTGCAGACAGATGGGATTAGTTTAATTTGATATCATGGTTGGCATAGTCATAGAGGGCCCTGTACTGAGCTGTTTATGTCCTGTGCAAAGCTGACTCACTTCCGTGCTAGCATATGATACCTTTATCAGCAGTCAGTAGCTGTTTACTTAAAGTTCTGAATGTGTGCAAAATCTAATGCCACATGGACAAGTCAAGGGCTTTATCTCAAGATCAACAAACACGAGAAAATCTGCAGATGCTAGAAATCCAAAGTAACACACACAAAATGCTGGAGGAACCCGGCAGGCCAGGCAGCACCTGTGGAAAAGAGTTAACAGTCGACGATTCGAGCCCAGACCCTTCATTAGGACACTGATTGTGTGTGTTGCATATCTCAGGGCAATGCTGCAGTAGCATTCTAAAAATCACAGATGATCTAATCCCGCTCTCTGCTGACTTGATGTTATCTTCCTGAGGTCCTTCCTAAGGCAATCCTGGTGATCATCTCTTTCAGGTGAAAAAGCCTCTTTCCTCTATGCTACAGAACTGCATTCAGTTTTAAGATCTGAGTGGAAAGATTGTGTTCCATTTACATTCCATCCATCAGTGCCGGGCAATCAGTCACTGGAAACAAGTCTACTTGTCAGGGCCAGAGTGACTTTGCAGGGTCCGGCAGCACAGCTTTGTATTTACAAATAAAAGTGGTTTGGGCTATATATGGGAGCATTAGGCTGGCCGTGTGTGCAATTCCTGTCATTCACCTAGTGTTGGACAAAGAACTTAGCAAATTCCAACCAGTACACCATAAAGCCAAGAGGCAAAAGTTGTAGAAAATGGAAAAAAGATTTCACCACACGTCATTTGGTGTGTTATTGTATGCATTGTCAATAGGCCCAGTGAATTAAGGTGGGTCTCAGTGATTGAAGTGACACAGTGTATAGAGGATCCACATTCGCAAAGATGAGAACTTTGTCTCTATGGGTTGTCTATGTGGGTGGATGGTTTGAAAAATAGTACTTGAGAATTTCGGCACTCCAAGCCTATCAAAGGGAATTATTCATTTACGTCAATCATACAATATGTCAAACTAGCTTTGAAAACAACTTTATTTGCAACTGCTTAGCATAATTTATTTACAAAAGTGACTCAAGGTTCAAAGCTAGTTTTTTTCTGGTATGTCAAAATTTGCTAAAAACAATAGTCAGTCTATTTACTTATATCGTATCGGACAGAGAATCAGGGTGGAAACATAAATTGCACAGGATAATGTAGAAGGAGTGCCTGTTTGCATTCAAGAAGTCTAATATACTTTGGAAATCCATGACATAATCTGATCTAACATAACTCTGTGCAGTCATTTTCCAGACTGTCACCATCATATTAGGATTTATTCTGTTGCAAGAAATCCTCTAAACTAGAGGACCATACCGAATTTTACATGACAAAATAAATGTGTATGTCAGTCCTTACCAGCCCATTCTTAGTGAATATCAATAACTGGAAAGTAAACATTCCGAAAAAGATTGTATTGTTTTACTTGGCCTACATAAATCTGGAATGAATTCAAAATCATATTAATTATAGTTACCACCCAGCTAACTTTGGACCTAACAGTTCAGTAACTCTGAGCAGATGGGCCAGCAAGCTGATAAACAATAAAAACAAGCAAGTACTGTATCTTTTTTAAAAAAGGTTGACCTCTGATCAACAAAGGAACACAAGATGAAACCTCAAAAATTGGTATCAGTGGCCATAGGTCTGTCGATGAAACAACAAACATTGGTTCTCAGTTTTGAACATCAGCCAGTAATTCCACTGCACAATGGCTACAAGAGGATCAGATTTGGGAATCATCTGTCCCATAATAAAAGAAAGTTCCAGCAACTATTCTCAAGAACTATAGATAAATTACAACCGCTTATCTAAATTGTCTGGAGCTGACTGAGGGTCTTGTGATCAATCCACTGCAGAAATCAACTCTTCTAAAAGTGGAGGAAGGGTTTTGGAGGAATGAACAGGTGTATGCAGTGAAAGGAAGTTTCTACATCGACTTCATCTCGAGCTGATGCTATGCCCAGTGCCTGAATGTCCTGTGATTCTCTGGTCTATGATTGCCTGGAATTGAGATTCATTACTTTGCTGTATTTTCTCAATTTTTCCTTTAAACAAGAATGCTCCTTTATTTCCCATTTTTATGATTCAAAATTAAAGAGGCATATGCAACTTCTGAGCCATTTAATGATTCTTATTGAATTCCTTCAAAACTGTATGATTCTGTGTTTTTCTAACCACTTGTTCCATTTAGAGTATGGTAACAGTTGTAATGATTTCCCCACAATGACCATCTATGTTGAACTATTGTCTAAATCTTGGTGTCATGAAAGAGTGTTGTGTTTACTCTGTAGTTTACACCTACAGTCCTTACTGTACAGATCACCAGCTTTCAGATATTCTCTAGGTACAGCCTCTGCTTTCTTAATTTTTGTTCTGTCAGTTTGATTAGGGTATTTTCTTATCACGAAACCAATACCACAGATATTGGCACTGTTGTCCTGTTCTCAATGGGAGGTGAATGGAAGTCTTCCTGCATAAAACTGAAGTTAGGTAAGGCTACCCTCTTTCCTTCTCCTTGCTTCTCTGTGTTATAGAGTCATGGGGCTGTAGAGCATTACAGCACAGAAACAGGCCTGTTGGCCCAAACTAGTCCATGCCAAACTGTTATTCTGCCTCGTTCCATTGACCTGCTCCTGGACCGTAGCCCTCCAGAGCCCACCCCATCTATGGATGCAGAAGAGAATTACAAGGATACTACCTGGCTGAGAGGTCTGAGTTATAGGGCATGGTTGGACATACTGGATCTTTATTCGCTGGAGGGTGAAGGATGAACTCATAGAAATTTACAAAATCATGGTGAGTATGGAGAAAATGGACAATCATAGTCTTTTCCCCAGGGAAAGGGAGTACAAAACTAGAGATAATTGATACAAGATAAGAGGGGAGAGATTTAAAAGAGACCTGAAAGGCAACTTCTTTACACAGAGGGCCGTGAGTACCCGAAAGGAGCTGCCAAAGGAAGTAGTCAATTGCAACGTTTAAGAGGCATTTGATAGATACATGCAGGACAGGGGCTTGTAGCGTTGTGGGCTGAACATGGGTAACTGGGACTAGCAGGGAGGATGCTATGGTTAGCAAGGACCAGTTGGGCCAAAGGCCTCTTTCCATGCTGTATTGTTCTATAACTCTTAAATGATCATTGTAATTCAGCAAGTTCTTTGTTAAAAAGGTTCATTATGCACTTTGACAAGTTAACTACAAAGATTATAAATATTGATAACATTAAAAGAAAGCTCTGCACTATTTTATGTCAAATAAAAGGATACTGATGATCAGTAGCTCTAATGATCTATTGGATATATAGAAAAGGACGTATATAGAAAAGGAATAAAGAAACAGCTACAGATTTTTATGACTGAATCTAATGATAGCCAAACTACAGGAAATATAATTCACCAGAATTTTTCAAAGAACTGTAAATCTTTCAGAAGATTAGGGAGAATGAAATTAATCACATTATTTAGCTCAATCAAAAATTGGTGCAGCAGTAAAAGATAAATGTTTGGATGGAAGAAAGTTAAACAGAAATAACTAGAATACTACATGCTCTGTTCTCCATTTTCATGAGCTGACTTGTTGTTTTAATGTTGGAGATAGGTAATGATTCAATATCTTTAAGCACTTTGTTTTTTATAGGTGACTGGAATGAGGATGTAGAAGAATGGGGGGGGAGTTGGCAAATTTGCACACAGCACAAAGATCTGTGCTGTTGTGGGTAGTGTAAACAATTGTTATAAGTAACAACAGGGATGCTGAACTGGGCTGAGAAGTGGTAGATAGATGTCATTTTGGTAAAGTGTGAAGGCAGAGTACAAGGTTCATGGCAGGATTCCTAGCAGTGTGAAAGAACAGGGGGATCATTGGCTCCACATCCATAGATTCTTCAAAGTGACAATGCAAGTTAACCATATAACCATGTACAATTACTGCATGGAAACAGGCCATCTCGGCCCTTCTAGTCCGTGCCGAACGCTTATTCTCTCCTAGTCCCACCAACCCGCACTCAGCCCATAACCCTCCATTCCTTTCCTGTCCATATTCATGGTGATTAAGAAGTATATTCATAGTTCATGGTGATTAAGAAGGCGATGGAGTGTTGACCTTCATTAGTTGCAAGAACTACCTCAAGAGCCATGAGGTAATGGAGCAGTTCTATAAAACTCTGGTTAAACCACACTTGGAGTATTGTGTTCATTTCTGGTCACCTCATTATAGGAAAGATGTGGAGGTTTTACAGAGGGTGCAGAGAAGATTTACTAGGATGCTGCCTGGATTAAAGAGCATATCTTGGAAAATGAGAGGCAACTTGATGGAGCTGTACAAGGTGATGAGCGGCATACACAGAGTGGATAACCAGCTCCTTTTCCCCATGGCACCAGTACTAATAAAAAGGGATATATTTCTAAGAAGATTAGTGAAAAGTAAGAGTGGGGAGGTCAGAGGTGTTTTTTTTAACAGTGAGTGGAACAGTCTGCTGGGGGTGGTGGTAGAGGCAGACACATTACAGACACTTAGGAGACTCTTAGATGGGCACATGGATGAAAGATGGCTGTGTGGGCTGGAAGGGTTAGATTGAGTAGGGTCAATGGTCAGCTCATCATCACATGCTGAAGGGCCTGTACTGCACTATGATGTAATGACTTAAGTTCATGAATTCGAATCATTAATGTAAAATGAAGCATAGAAGAATGTAATATATATAGTCGAAATGTAAAAAAAAATTGTTGATAAGTTAAATTTGAAATGAAAAAGGAATTGCTGAAAATTCTCAGTAGGTCAAGTAGCATTCTACGAAAAGTGAAATAGTTAACACAGCTGGTTCAGACACCTTTCATCAGTGCCTTCTATTACAGGAAAACTGCCATTAACAGAGGATGAATTTTGCCAGCTGGTTTGGCCATTTCAGTGGGAAATGTTACTGTTCAATTATTGTAGCCTCATGCACTGTAGGGCTTCAACACACACGCTGTTGAATTCTAAGGTGCTCAGACTTGTTAGGTGATAGTACAACTGAAAATAGGATCTAACAGCAAAACCCAACCTCATGGTGGATCTGAAACACCATTGATTTCATGGAGATTCTAGGGCAGTGGGTCAAGAGAGAAAGAGGTCTTTTTAAAAATTATTAAACTTTAATTAATTGTTTTTAAAATTATTTTATGATTCATCTACTGTTTTTTTTACTAATCTTTATGTTTTAATTATTTTGGTATTTTTATTTGTTTTATCATATTTTAATGGTTTTTAAGTATCACTGTCAAAGGAAGACAAGAAAATATGACAGAGGGAGAAGATAAAATATAAAGAATAAATTAGTAAATAATCTAATTACATAGAGCAAGAGCACCTACAAAAACATAAAAAGAAAACACCTAGCCAAATTAAACACTTTTTTTCTTGAAACGAATTTACTAGGGAATTAATAATAGGAAATAGAGAAATGGCAAAGATTCTTAATCATTCTTGTGGATTGGTCACCATGATTGAAGAAACTAAAAACAATAATAATAGATCCTTAAGGAGATCTGTGAAGAAAAGGTCATACCAGGACCATTAGAAAATATAAGACAATCAAGAAGATTATGAAATGCATTAATTACGTCACAACTACGCTGGAGAGAGCCTGCAATTGTCACCATGCTTGCAGCATCAACTCATAAGTCAAGTCAAGTCACTTTTTATTGTCATTTCGACCATAACTGCTGGTACAGTACACGGTAAAAACAAGACAACGCTTTTCAGGGCCATGGTGCTACATGAACAATACAAAAACTACACTGAACTACGAAAACCACACAAAAACTACACTAGACTACAGACCTACCCTGGACTGCATAAAGTAACACAGAACAGTGTTACTAATAAACAGTTATAAATGATAAACAAGACAATAGGCACAGCAGAGGTCAGTAGACTGGTAGTCCAATGGCTTGGGGGAAAATCTGTTACATAAATAATCAACTGAATGGTGGCATCCGGGATTCTGTCCGTTTCTGTATTCCCGCCGAGTATTTCATTGCCATAGATGTAGTCCAATTTAATGTCCATTGGAGGGCAGAATGGACGGGAGAACCAGCCGGCTAGGGCTTGCTTTTTTCCTGGCACGCTTCCGCTTCCTCGCACACCGCTTACGACATTACCAACTCCGGCCACAGGCATCAGGCAACTCCGAGGACTGCAGGCCCGATTCCCTCAGCAAACCAAGGTCGCGCAATCTACCCAGCAGATTTTCATGAAGGTTTGTTTTTGGGCAATTTCTGTATTATAGCAGTAAATGGCGATGGTAGATAGTCGCTCTGTTATCCATTGCCCTAAACCCTAATTGTGCCTTAAAATTAAATTAAAGTTGCACCAGATCTGAAAGACCGCTGCTGCCGTGTGCTGCGCTGCCTACTGAATCTTTGGAAAATGGGGCAAACAGGAGCATCCGGAGAAAGCTCACTCTGTTCGGGGGAGAACATGCAAACTCCTTACAGACAGAAATGGGAATTGAACTCCAATCGCTGATTACTGGTTAATGGCAAAGGATTGCACTAACTATCATACTATCATGCTCCACAAAATAGGACAATAAAATATAACAGTACAAAGGGATCCAGGGGTTATAGTATGTGAAACACATAAGGTTAGTCATAGAATCATAGAAAAGTATAGTGCAGAAACAAGGCCTCCAGCCCATCTACTCCATGCCAATCATTTAAACTGTCTACTTCCATCGACACGCACCCAGACCATAGCCCCCCATACACCTACCATCCATGTACTTATCCAAACTTCTCTTGAACGTTGAAGTCAAGCTCGCATGCACCAGTTACACTGGCAGCTCATTCCACATTCTCGTGACTCTGAGTGAAGAAGTTTCCCCTCGTTCCCTTAAACTTTTCACCTTCCACCCTTAACCCATGACCTCCAGTTGAAGACCCACCCAACCTCAACGGAAAAAACCTGCTTGTATTTACCCTATTTACACCCATCGTAATTTTGTTTACCTCTATGAAAGCTCCTTGCAGTCTTCTACATTCCAAGGAATAAAATCTTAGCCTATTCAATCTTTCCTTATAACTTAGAACCCAAACCCAGCAAAATCCTAGTAAATTTTCTCTGTACTCTTTCAACCTTATTTACATCTTTCCTGTAGCTAGGTTTCGTGTGCAAGGACAAGAAGTAATTCAGAAAACTAATGATGTACTACCATTCATTGCAAGAGGTACGATTATAAAGGTAGTGAAGTTTTACAAGACACTGGTGAGACTACACCTTGCATACTGCTTGCAGTTTTGGTCTCCATTTTGAAGGAAGGATATTCTGGCATTGGAAGCATATCAGAGTTGAATCTCGGGGTAAAAGAGTTGATGTGTAAAGTGAAGTTGACATGTTGGGCCTTTTGGAGTCAAAAGAATGGGATGAATTTATTAAAACCTGCAAGGTTTTGAGGGGAATTGATCGGCTGGATACAAAGAGGATATGTCCCCTAGATCTAGAAATAGAGACAAGAATTCAGAAGGAGGGGGTCACCTATTGTTAAGCTTTGAAATTCTTCACTGCAGAGAGTAGCAGAGGTGCGGGCATAGAATCATAAACACAAGAAAATCTGCACATGCTGCAGCTCCAGAGCAACACACACAAAGTGCTGGAGGAACTCAGCATCTATGGAAAAGAGTGAACAGTTGGCGTTTCAGGCTGAGACCCTTCATCAGGGCTTTCCAATCCTGAGGAAGGGTCTCGGCCAACACATCGACTGTTTACTCTTTTTCCTAGATGCTGTGTGGCCTGCTGAGTTCCTCCAGCATTTTGTGTGTATTGCTCCTAGGCATAGAGTGTTTCAAGGCAGAGATGGATGCACATTTAAACCGCAAGGAAGTCGAGGGGTATGGAGTGAGAGTAGAAAGTAGAGTCAAAGCTGAGGATGGATCATATTATTAAATGGCAAACTAGGCTGATGGGTTAATTCTACTGCTCTTGTTTCTCATGTCATTATACTACTGAACTACAGCCGTGTGCTTCCATCTTTAGGGGGGCCTCCACTCAAAGCTGAGGAAAAGGTGGCTTAGCCAAACTATTTCTTAAAGAAACAAACAAGCAGAAGTAACTTAAACAATTTAAATAAGGTTAAAACAAAATAAACAGTAAGATCAAATAAGATCAAAACAAGAACATGCAATACCAATTAATTACAGAAAATGTTTACTGAGTAAGCAGACGCTGTGTGCTGTTATCATGTCTCAACTGAGCATGATAAACAGCCCAAAGAACAACCAGGAAAATGCTTGTTAATCACACAGTTCCAGTCTTTTCTGATGGCAGAATTGTGCCAAAGCTCAATACAGCATGATGCCCTGTACCTCACATGTGCACGGAGGGTGAAAAATAAACAGAGTCATGAATAAGTACTATTTTCAGAAGGCCTTTGACAAAGAGCCACACATGAGGCTGCTTAACAAGCTATGAGCCCATGGCATTACAGTGAAGATTCTAGCATGGACAAAGCAGTGGCTACTTGGCAGGAGGTAGAGAATGGGAATAAAGAGAGCCTTTTCTGCTTGGCTGCTGGTGAGCAGTGGTGTTCCACAGGGACCAATTCTTTTTATGCTATCCGTCAATGATTTTGATGATGGAATTGTTGCAAAGTTTGCAGAAGGTATGAAGATATGTGGAGGGCAGGTAGTTTTGAGGCAACAGAAGGACATGGACAGATTAGGAGAATGGGCAAAGAAGTGGCAGGTGGAATACAGTGTCAGGAAGTGCATGGTCATGCACTTTGGTAGAAGAAATGAAAGGGCTGACTATTTTTTAAATGGAGGGAGAATACAAAAACGCTAAGGCACACAGTGACTTGGGAGTCCACGTGCAGGATTCCCTAAAGGTTAATGTGCAGGTTGAGGCTGTGGTGAGGAAGGCAAATATAATGTTAGCATTCATTTCAAGAGGACTGGAAAATAAAAGCAAGGATGTAATGTTGAGACTTTATAAAGCACTGGTGAGGCCTCACTTGGAGTATTGTGAGCAGTTTTGGCCCCTTAGAAAGAATGTGCTGAAACTGGAGAAGGTTCAAAGGAGATTCACAAAAATGATTCCAGGATTAAATGCCTTGTCATATGAAGAGCGCTTAATGGTTCTGGGCCTGTATTCACTGGAATTCAGAAGAAAGAGAGGTGATCCCATTGAAACCTATCGAATAGTGAAAAGCCTTGATAGAGTGGATGTGGGGAGGATGTTTACTATGATGGGAGTGTCTAAGGCCAGAAGACATAACCTCAGTATAGAGGGGCATTCTTTTAGAACAGAGATGAGGACGATTTTGTTTTTAGCCAGAGAGTAGTGAATCTATGGAATTCATTACCACAGCCAACTGTGGAGGCTAAGTCTTTATGTATACTTAAGGCAGAGGTTGATAGATTCTTGGTTGGTCAGGACCTGAAAGGATGCTGGGAGAGGGCAGGAGATTTGGGCTGAGAGGAAAATTGCATCAGCCATGGTGAAATGGTGGGGAAGACTCGATAGGCCAAATGGCCTAATTCTGCTCCTATAGCTTATGGTCTCATGGAAATTAAGCCAAAACTTATGCTACAATTAGTTCAACTCCTTTCACCATTCCATCCACCAGTTATACCATGGTCATATTCAAAAAGGAGGAACAAAAAGCAATGATAAATATTCTTTGCCTGATCTACATGGCAGAGATTGTTCATGGTAAAGTTAGCAAATTTGCTCTTTTATTAAGCTACTTTAAACTGACAGGAGGGGTGTTAATAAGAAAGAAATCACTGTGATACAGAACAAGATCATGTCCATAAAGGTATCAACTGTTGTCACCAAAAGCAAAATCCCACGTAACGTGAAAATGAACAACAAAGTAAAGCAAAATTATAAAATCCATCAAGACAGTAATGACCGGGGAAGATACAATGAACTGCAAAATGTAGCAAAACAGGAAGAAAGAATTACAAAAGTAGAGTATGAAAAGAATATTAAAAATCAAAACTACCTAAAACCAGGACAGAGAGGATGTCTGAAGTAAACTGTCCCTTTAAAAATGGCTAACAGGGGTACCATAAATGAATTGAAGAAAATGGAGGGGATGCTGTCTGATTACATGAGGTCAGTGTATGGACTTCAGCAAGGCCTTTGACAAAGTTCCACATGGAAGGTTAGTTAAGAAGGTTCAGTTGTTAGGTATTAATGCTGGAGTAATAACATGGATTCAACAGTGGCTAGATGGGAGATGCCAGAGAGTAGTGGTGGATAATTGTTTATTGGGATGGAGGCCGGTGACTAGCGGGGTGCCTCAGGGATCTGTTTTGGGCCCAATGTTGTTTGTAATATACATAAATGATCTGGATGATGGGGTGGTAAATTGGATTAGTAAGTATGCCGATGATACTAAGGTAGGAGGTGTTGTGGATAATGAGGTGGATTTTCAAAGCTTGCAGGGAGATTTATGCCGGTTAGAAGAATGGGCTGAATGTTGGCAGATGGAGTTTAATGCTGAGAAGTGTGAGGTTCTACATTTTGGCAGGAATAATCCAAATAGAACATACAGGGTAAATGGTAGGGCATTGAGGAATGCAGTGGAACAGAGAGATCTAGGAATAACAGTGCATAGTTCCCTGAAGGTGGAGTCTCATGTAGATAGGGTGGTGAAGAAGGCTTTTGGAACGCTGGCCTTTATAAATCAGAGCATTGAGTACAGAAGTTGGGATGTAATGTTAAAATTGTACAAGGCATTGGTAAGGCCAAATTTGGAATATTGTGTACAGTTCTGGTCACCGAATTATAGGAAAGATATCAATAAATTAGAGAGAGTGCAGAGACGATTTACTAGGATGTTACCTGGGTTTCAGCACTTAAGTTACAGAGAAAGGTTGAACAAGTTAGGTCTCTATTCATTGGAGCGTAGAAGGTTGAGGGGGGATTTGATCGAGGTATTTAAAATGTTGAGAGGGATAGATAGAGTTGACGTGAATAGGCTGTTTCCATTGAGAGTAGGGGAGATTCAAACGAGAGGACATGATTTGAGAGTTAGGGGGCAAAAGTTTAAGGGAAACACGAGGGGGTATTTCTTTACTCAGAGAATGATAGCTGTGTGGAATGAGCTTCCTGTAGAAGTAGTAGAGGCCAGTTCAGTTGTGTCATTTAAGGTAAAATTGGATAGGTATATGGACAGAAAAGGAGTGGAGGGTTATGGGCTGAGTGCGGGTAGGTGGGACTAGGTGAGATTAAGAGTTCGGTACGGACTAGGAGGGCCGAGATGGCCTGTTTCCGTGCTGTAATTGTTATATGGTTATATGGTTAACCAAACAACCTCCATCAACATTTAAAGTAGGTAAATGAAGATACTGCAACTATTCTAACCATAATTTTCCAAAGCCCTCTAGAATCAGAAATATGCTTGCTTGTACTGGGAACTTTGCATGGCTCTCCACCACTTATCAAGACCTTGGCAATTGTGGGGATGTCTCTCAGCCGGCTGAATGCATGAGCATTCAGAAAGAGGATGTGCTGGAGCTTTTGAAAAACCCACTTTTTTTGATATTTACTAATTAGAGACTTCCTGCAATCTCAATTACATACATTTCCTACAACTCCTGATAAGAATTTATTAGGTGTAATTTTTAATTTGAAACCTTTTCATAATGGATCAATATATAATATTTACGGTATGTTGTTGGGAATGAGAAACATTCCTTTAGACAAAATTAAAGATCTCTGAGAACAAGATTTGCAGACTTCAATTTCTGAGAAAACTTGGAATGAAGTTTTTAAATTGGTTAATACCTCGTTGTGTGCCCATCACTCCCTCCTACATAGGGCCCACCTGACTAAAGATAAGCTGTCTCGTTTTTATTCGGATATATCTCCCTATCGTGACAGATGTAACAATGGAGAGCCTTCATTAATTCATATGTTCTGGATATGCCCAAGTCTTGAAAAAAACTAGAAGGAATATTTCAAACTTTTTCTGTACTTTTTAAAGTAAACTTTAAACCAAACCCTTTGACTGCCTTATTCGGTATTGTTGGAGGAAAAGATATCATCTTGGAGACACCTGATTTGCACATTTTGGCTTTTATTTCATTTATAGCTAGGAGAGCATTTTTGCTTCAGTTGAAGGATGTTGCTCTGCCTACTCATGCTCAATGGCTAAGTGATGTTATGTCATGCTTAAATTTAGAGAAGATTCGTTGTTCAATTTCTGAACCTAGACAAGATTTTCTAAGATTGTGGGGATCTTTTTTGAATTATTTTCAAAATCTTTGATTTGTTATCAAGTACAGATGTTGGCTAATAATATGTTTTACTATATGATAAGGATTTTTTCCTTTTTTCTTTCTTTACCAAACAGCTTTTCTTGGTAGTGGGTTTAGATTTTTTTGTATAATAAAATTATTACTTTTCAATATTATGATACAATTTAATTTACATGAATATGGGGTAATGAGACTATAAGTGTGATTCACATATATTGTAATTGGTATATGATATATATCCTCCTGTACTCTGTATTTTTTTGTAAGAAATCAATAAAAATATTGAAAAAGAAAGAAAGAGGATGTGTTGGAGCTTTTGAAAACATTAAGTTAGATAAGTCACTGGAACCAGATGAGATATACCCCTGGCTACTGTGGGAAGCGAGGGAGGAGATTGCTGAGCCTCTTGCAATAATCTTTGCATCATCAATAGGGACAGGAGAAGTACAGGAGGATTGGAAGGTTGCAAATGTTGTTCCCTTGTTCAAGAAAGGGAGCAGTGAGTCTGACTTCAGTGATGAGCAAGTTGTTGGAGAAGATCCTGGGAGGCAGGATTTATGAGCCTTTGGAGAGACATAATTAGGGATAGTTAACATGGCTTTGTCAAGGGTAGGTCTTGCCGTATGAGCCTAATTGGATTCCTTGAGGATGTAACAAAACACTTTGATGAAGGTAGAGCAGTGGATGTAGTGTATATGGATTTCAGTAAGCCATTTGATAAGGTTCCCAATGCCAGACTCCTTCAGACAGTAAGGAGGCATGGGATCCAAAGAGACCTTGCTTTGTGGATCCAGAACTGGCTTGCCCACAAAGGCAAAGGGTGGCTGTAGATGGTTCGATTCTGCATGGAGGTCGGTGACCAGTGGTGTTCTGCAGGGATTTGGGACCCCTCCATTTTGTGATTTTTATAAATGAGCTGGATGAAGAAGTAGAAGAGTAGGTTAGTAAGTTAGCTGATGACACAAAGTTTGGGGATGTTGTGGATAATCTGGAGGGTTGTCAGAGGTTACAGCAGGACATCAATAGGATGCAGAACTGGGCTGAGAAGTGGCAGATGGACTTCAACCCAGATAAGTGTGAAGTGGTTCATTTTGATAGGTCCAATTTGATGGCAGAATATAATATAAATGGTAAGACTCTTGGCAGTGTAGAGGATCTGAGAGATCTTGGGGTCTGTGTCGATAGGACACTCAAAGCTGCTGTGCAGGTTGAGAGCATTGTGAAGAAGGCGTATGGTGTGTTGGCATTCACCAACCATGTGATTGAGTTCAAGAGCCGTGAGGTAATGTTACAGCTATACAAGACCTTGGTCAGACCCCACTTGGAGTATTGTGTTCAGTTCTGGTCACCTCACTACAGGAAGGATGTGGATACTATAGAGAGAGTGCAGAGGAGATTTACAAGGATGTTGCCTGGATTGGAGGGCGTACCTTATGACAATAGGTTGTGTGTACTTGACCTTTTCTTCTTGGAGTGATGGAGGATGAGAAGTGACCTGATAGAGGTGTATAAGATGCTGAGGGGTATTGATCGTGTGGATAGCCAGAGGCTTTTTCCTAGGGCTGAAGTGACTAACACGAGGGTCATAGTTTTAAGGTGCTTGGCAATAGGTACCAAGAGGATGTCAGGAGTAAGTTTTTCACACAGAGAGTGGTTGGTGCATGGACCGAAAGAAGCTGCAGAGGGTTGTAAATTTAGTCAGCTCCATCTTGGGTTCTGGCCTACAAAGTACCCAGGACATCTTCAAGGACTGGTGTCTCAGAAAGGCAGCATCCAAGACCTCCAGCACCCAGGGCATGCCCTTTTCTCACTGTTACCATTGGGTAGGGGATACAGAAGCCTGAAGGCACACACTCAGCTATTCAAGAACAGCCTCTTCCTGTCTGCCATCTGATTCCCAAATGGACATCAAACCCTCGGACACTACCTCACCTTTTTAATATATATTATTTTTGTTTTTTGCACAATTTTAATCTATTCAATATACATATACTGTATAAAGTATACTGAGTAAGATTTACTTATTTTTTTCTTCTATATTATGTATTGCATTGAACTGCTGCTAAGTTAACAAATTTCACGTCACATGCCGGTGATAATAAACCTGATACTGATTCTGACATTGAGTGCAAAGTTGTTGCTGTGACACCACTCCACTAGTTGGCATATCTCACTCATGTACACCCTCTCATCACCACCTGAGATTCTACCAACAATGGTTGTATCGTCAGCAAATTTATAGATGGTATTTGAGCTATGCCTAGCCACAGTCATGGGTGTAGAGCGAATAGAGCAATGGGCTAGGCACATACCCCTGGTGCACTGGTGTTGATCGTCAGAGAGGAGGAGATGTTACCACCAATCCATACAGACTGTGGTCTTCTGGTTCGGAAGTTGAGGATCCAATTGCAGAGGGAGGTACAGAGAACCAGAGGCAAGACCAAAGAGCTGATCGTGGACTTCAGAAAGGGCAAGACGAGGGAACATAAACCAATTCTTATAGAGGGATGAGAGTGGAGAGAGTGATCAATTTCAATTCCTGGGTATCAATAACACTGAGGACCTCACCTGGATGCAACCTATTAATTTAAAGAAGGCAAGACAGCAGCTATATTTCATCAGGAGTTTGCAGAGATTTGGCTTGTCAACTAGAACACTTGAAAACGTCCACAGATGTACAGTGGAGAGCATTCTGGCTGGCTCATCAGTCTGGAATGGGGGGTGTGGAAGGCCACTACACAGGACTGAAGTAAGTTGCAGAAACTTGTAAAATTAGTCAGCTCAATCGTGGGTCCTAGACTCCGAAGTTTCCAAGACATCTTCAAGGAGTGATGCCATAGGAAGGCAGCATTAAGGACTCCCACCAACCAGGACCTGCCCTCTTCTCATTGTTACTGTCAGGAAGGAGGTACAGAAGCCTGAAGGCACACTCTCAGCGTTACAGAAACAGCAGCTTCCCCTCTGACACCTGATTCCTAAATGGACATTGAACCCATGAACACTACTTCACTACTTCTTTATTTGTTTTTTTTGGCACTACTTATTTAACTTAACTATTTAATAGACATATATATACAGTACTTACTGTAAGTCAGTTTACTTTCTCTATATTTATTTATCATGTATTACATTGTACTGCTGCCGTAAAGTTAACAAATTTCACAACGTATGCTGATGATATTAAACCTGATTCTGATTCATGAGTTTTTCAGCAGGAATTTAATAAAGTTCCTTTGAACAGATTATTTGCAAATGTTAAAGCTCATGGAACTGAAAACAATTTAGCTGTTTGGCTGTAAAACTAACTAAGAGTGGCAGTGACAGAGAGCAAGGAATTGGGCAGGATGTGTCCGAGGAGGAGTGTTATGGCCACAACTAATCACCATATTCATTAATAACACAGATGGAAGGTCACATTTTCAATTTGCCAATGATTCAAATATAAGCAGAACTACAAAAAGGCAGAAGGAAAATTTTATAGATAAGGGAAATCTGAAATGCATCAACCTGAAACATCAAGTCTGTTTCTTCCTCATTAGGTGTTGTCTAACTTACTCAATATTTCTAGCATTTTAAGTAATTTAGATGAAGGCATTAATGTCAAAATGTATTATCGTTCTGACCAAAATCATATTGAATTTTAACCTAAGCAAGTGTATGTCAGCCACCTTAAATCTAATATGGAACATTTCATTTGTATTAAACCTTCTTTGACACTGTCAGTGATAAATTCAATAAAGCACTCTTTCATTAACAACAGAAGTCCTGTGCCCAGTAACATGCAAAGTCTTGTTCTGTGGTCCAACTTCTTCCAAAGTGTAATCTTTTCTTTGTCACTGGACTTTAACAAATGAGAAATGCTTACCAATTTCGTCAGCACTTGATGAAGGGTTTTGGCCTGAAACATTAACTGTTTATTCCTCTCCATAGATGCTGACTGACCTATTGAGTTCTTCTAGCATTTTGTGTATGTTACTTCACAGGTCCCCACTTAAATAAGGAAAGGATCTAATACCTGAGTATCTTTTATTTCTGCACCAATTTTACACTCTCTGCTAGGAATGAGAGCTGCTTCATGTTGTGATATCAAAGGATGAGACACCTCACTAACACCACAAAACAGAAGTGATACAATCTAAACATCATTAAAAGATATAGAAGCAGAATTGTGTTATTTGGCCCATTGGATCTGGTCCACCATTTCATCATGGCTGATCCAACTTTCCTCTCAACCTCAATCTCCTGTCCTCTCTCTGTATCCCTTCATGTCCTGACCAATCAAGAATCTGCCTTAAATATACATAAAGACTTAACCTCCACAGCTGCCTGCGGCAAAGAATTCCACATAATCATCACTCTCTGGCTAAAGTAATTCCTCCTAATCTCAGATCTAAAATGACGGCCCTCTGTTCTGAAGTTCTGGTCTTAGACTCTCCCATCATAGGAAACATCATCTTCACATCCACGCTATCAAGGCCTTTTACCATTCGATAGGTTTCAATGAGGTCACCCCTCGTTCTTCTTAATTCCAGTGAATACAGGCCCAGAGCCATCAAATGCTAATGCATAAACATGATACTTAATTAATCTTTCTTAATATAGTGTGAGTTGTGTTGAAATGGAGGAAATTTCTTTCAAACTTCTCCTTTCAGTACAATCTCTGCATCAGCATCTTTTCCCCTCCACTAGCTCTCCCTGCTTTCTCAGACCTCCTCCTCATCCCAGATGCAGCTGCCTGAAACCTAACTTCACTCAGAAATTTCCCCCTCAAGGCGTGTTGTGACTTTGCTTTCCACAAAGCTCACCTCTGTAACCCACTAATCTCACCCGCCCCTTCTTGCCTTGCCTTCTTTAGTATGACACCCATTTTGTCTGATTATCACTTGCAATGAAGTGGGCCTTTTTATTGAAATAAGTATATTGTGTAAATTCTATGCTTTCCTGCTCCAGATGTTATTTACCAAAATCATTACTGTTTCCCCATTCACTGATTACTGGTTTACCTTGATTATCTGAATTAATTGGCTAGACAAAATAAAATCTCACCAGGCTTTACAAATCTTTGTAAACTAGTTGGTTAGCAGACAATTAACACAAAGTATGTATACTGATTCATAGATTTAAGATAACCAAGCAGCACATTTAACACAATTGATAATTGAATAAAATTAAATGTAGGCTTTTATATATTTTCCACTTCTCAGTTTTAAAAGGCATCTTCTAAGTGTCAAATTGCCAGTAGATACCCTGATACGATGTGTCATCTCCGGAGGAGAGGTTAAGGGCTAAAGCAGCTTCCTTTAAGCTGGCTCTCTGCCACTGTGTCATCTGTCCAGGACTAATCAAGTTATCATATGGGCAAATCTCCCCCAGTCGCAGACTTTAGCATCTGGCTTTTGAGGGAAGTTTGTTGGCAGCAGTGTGGACAAATTTCCATCAGCAGGGTGTTGGAGCTTTTTGCGTGGCTGTATGAAAAGCACCTGTAACCTCCACACAACCTCTCCTCGCCCTCACGCTGAGAATTTGCTTCATGGGAGTCTCGTGCTGCTTATCATCAGTTGGCAAGGCCTGAATACATGGGAGGTAGTGTTCTCTGTCTGAGCACGGCATTTACATAATGGGCTATATTCATGGCTTACCACTGACAGGAAGTTGGAATTAATTTGAAACACCAAACCACAGTATTTATGAAAAGACCACAATGAAATGATATTTCTGGGGATATTGTTTTTGTAATGCATACTTCTATTTCTTTTACCATAAAGCCCGTGTACGGGGGCTTGCAACCTATTTGCAATTTGCCACTTAGGTTCCTTTAAATTAATTCAATGGAATTTGTAACTGGAATGCTCCGTTAATTATTTTATCCTATGATGTCTTAGAGGTGAAAAACCCATAACCACTCAGTGTTAGAGAAGGCGCCAGATATAAAAATACTTATCTAAATGGAAGAAGATGTATTTTTAAATGGGATTTTAAATTGTCTTATTTTCCACCTCCTTTGGGATTAAATAATTATTCACTCCTATTATAAGAGCAGATATTTGAAGACTCCTTCCTTACTCTTCAGTCCAAAATTAATGCTTGGAAATCTTGGGCAGTGCATCTGTGGAATTTCAGTCGGGAATTCTCTGCAGATTTGGTCTTGGCCAAAAGTAGGCTGCCTTGGAAATTATGTCTGACAGCTCAAAACTCTAGGCTTCAGTTTTGACTCTGGGCAGTATTTTATAAAAATGCCTACATTTTCCTAATTTTGCAAATTTCATTAGTTCTGACTTCACCTGAAGAAGCAAGTAATTGCCGTGTGAATATGCTGGTTGTGTACATTGAGATTTCCAAGATCCTGGTCACTAGCGTCCTTGAAATGTTATATGTTCTAATTCATTCTCTGGAACTGACATAAAGAGTTTTGGATTATTTGGCACCCTCAGTAAATCCCCTCCTACTGAGAATTTTAGCTCAAGTGGATTTGTATATATCTGAAATGCAAAATACGAGACTTAATGTTCCTGAATGAGAGGGAAAGGCTAAAAGTGTCCAACATAGACCTCTTGAATGCCAGCCTTTACTGCGGCACCATTGATTAATGTATTACAGGCTAAAAGTTAGCATGTAATGAAAGTCTATCAGAAATATAGAAGGCAAATGATACTTTAACAAAAACCTTGATCTATTTGTGATTATTACTGAGCAGCAACTGACTGGATAACTATTCAAACTTTAGGATTAAGATATTAGGGTTAGAGTCTGCAGGAGTTTCATTTTGTGTGATATCTGGCAGTCGGAGTATGAAATTTTGAAAGATACACTCAGTGGCCACTTTATTAGATACCTCTTGTACCTAATAAAGTGGCCATTGAGTGTATCTTCATGGTCTTCGGCTGCTGTTCTTACCAGGTTCAGATATGACCCAAGTGCGGAGTGAGAGACACTGAAGCAGGTCAATTGTTCACAAATTTTAATGTGAACAGGGAAAATAAACAATAAACCGTTAACTAAAACTCTCAAATGGGAAATGAAGCCTACACTGCGGCTGGGAAGAAAATCTAAACATTAAACAAATACCACCAGTCTTCAGAATCAGTTGACTCAGAAGTCCAATTTCTCAGGGAAGGCCAAAAGCAAACAGGCAGCGAAGCCTTGCTGTGCTCTGTCCAGGTCTCGACAAGCACTGCAACGACAAGTATGGAGTTAAATACTATCACGATTAAATAATAATTAGCTGACATGTGCAAATTCACAAGTGTAATTGACGAATCTGTGGTTGTGACAGCTGCAGCCCGTCACTTCAAGGTTCGACGTGTTGTGCATTCAGAGATGCTCTTCTGCACACCAGCATTGTAATGCGTGGTTATTTGAGTTACTGTCACCTTCCTGTCAGCTTGAACCAGTCTGGCCATTCTCCTCTGACCTCTGCCCTTCTGAAGGAAGGAACAGCCTATTGTGGCCTTTTTCTCCACTCTGATTTTCCCTCATAATTTTTCACCTTTAAGCATTTGTCCAATTTTTGTCTGAATCTTCATGTGGTGTATAATAATAAAAAACAAATCCAATCTATCTTTCGTTTTTACACATTGACAATATCTGAATGAAAAAGATGACAGGTTTCTCCTTAGTTGCTTTTTCTATGATAAGGCATGCTTGCAAAGCCTGTGTAAATCTTTACTTAAATACTCTTGAGTCGCATATATTGACAGATCTGCTTTCTTCCATTAAAATTCCTCACCTACAAGTGTTTGCATAAACAGGATGTCAATATAAAACTCTGCATTAGCAGACTGGGAATGCTAGGCTGCAGTTTTACTTGTTGAATTTGGCGAGTTCCTGGTATACTAGCAGCTTTTAGATGGACTCCATCTGGGCCCTTTTCTATTAACTTTCAGTTTTAGATTCAATGATGTTGCTGGGGATTCACTGCTAAATATTAAATAAACCTGGGTTGGGTTCACTATATCCTATAAAGCAAAGGTTCATTCAAACATAAAAAATCAGGTGTAGTTGTTAATAATGTTAGAGGAGCTTAGAGTCAGAGCTTGCAGCATGAGGAGAATTTTATGAAGTTTCAAAATAGCTTTTAAAACGATTGTTTCCGTATTGGATTTCCACCTGCTATCCTGAGCTCTCAACCATCATAAGTGGTGCTTAGAACAAGCCATGGAATTTTCTATGAGAAGTTCCTTACTCAAAATCAGGAGGAAGAGGATGAAAATCAGGGAAATAGCTTAGTTTACCATGGAGAGCATTCTAACTGGTTGCATTATTATCTGGTATAGAGGGACCACTGCACGAAGTGCTACAGAAAGTTGTAAACTCTGTCAGCACCATCAAACGCACTAGTTTCCTTAGCATCCAGGAAACCTTCAAAAGGTGATGCCTCAGAAAGGCGGTATCCATCATTACACACCCCCCATCAACCAGGATATTCCCTCTTCTCATTGCTCCCATTGAGGAGGAGATACAGGAGCCTGAAGACACACACACAATCTTTCAGAAGCAGCTTCTTCCCATCCACCATTTGATTTCTGAATGGACAATGAACCCATGAACACTACCTCAGTATTTTGTCCTTTTTTTTTACTATTTATTTAATTTAATTATCTTTTTTATATATACTTCTCATTGTAATTTCTTATTTTTATTATTATCTATTGCAATGTACTGCTGCCACAAAACAACAGATTTCATGACATATGTCAGTAATATTAAACCAGATTCTGAATCTGCCGAGCAAGTTTTAGTCTCTCTGATCTATAATATGCAATACGTTCATACTTCAATAAATAAATGTTCAGCTATTTATATTGTATACGTGTAAGTTAATCTCATAACTCCTCCCTGTGATGAATAGGAGAGGTCACAGGAAGAAGGTTTAGAAGAGGAGAGAGTCTGGGTGGCAGCATGGAAGGACTCAAAGCTGAAAGACGTCCCTACAGTTCTGATTTTGCTTGCCTACTTCTTCATCAGCCCACAACTATTCAGTTTCAACCTCTACTTCATACAAGGATAGGATTTATTTTAGCATCTAGCACTTGAACAACTTTAAATAACAATTGATATGTTCTTTGAGGACAGGAAATATGGTGACTAAGCAGCATTCAAGAAACTGGAAGATCTGGAATCTCATAGTCCAAATTGTGGACCATGGATTTGATTTTAAAGAGCCTCAATGAGTAGGTGTGGGGTAAAGGTTTTTGTTTTCAATTTATTCATTCACAAGATGTGGATGTCACTGACAATGGCCATCCCTATTTATTACTCATCCATAATTACCACAAAATAGGAAGGGAATTTAAATCCATGACAGTAAGTTAGAAGAATGTAGGCTACCTTGTCTGAATATGATTAGTGAACCATACTGATTCCCGTGGTAGGGCAAAGTTCACAAGCTGGGCAAATACTAATTGCAATGTTGGGGGGAAAGGAGGGGTGTGGCCCAAGGAAGGATCAATTACACTTAATATAAAAGGAGAGCTTGCCTGAAATGTATCCTTACCATTGGTATTGTTCAATAACTTATGCTGACTCAGGCTTCAGAAAGAGATATGAGAAGATGTATTTACATGAGTGACCCATGCTGCCAGCAGTGCCTTAGACACCATTCCCCTGGTTGACGCATCAGTGAGGCAGCTGGACGGAGGACCTGGCAGGAAAATCATAGAACTCCTTTCCAAGTGATTTTTCATTGAAGTTGAATCATGTGACTTCCATAAATGTGCCCTAGGCAGTTCAGCTTCAAACGATATATCCTTTGCTCCATCAGATTCAATACTCAAAGTGAAATCCAGACACAAAGCTAATCTGTAAGTTATAGGGTTGAACCTGGTAAAATGGCTTTGAGCCGAACTACCAAATCCAATGTAAAATACATCCGTTAAATCTAAATATTCCTCATTCTCCACTATCCTGAGTTGCCATTCAAAATTTGCTCTAACCCGAGACAAATGGATTGTATTTTAACTGTAAAAGTTTATCTTTTTAAAACATAATGGTATATTTAAGATCAGTAGTTTATGTTATTGTAAAAAACTAGCATTTTGAAATGAAAGTGTTTAATATATCATTTGTGAATAACCTGATGTTGGGCTATGGGAAATGAATTTTAAAATCTATGCAAAGCTATTCTCAAGTTGAATTGGTTGGTCTTCAAGTAAAATTTAAAAAATAATATTTCATTCAAAATATTCTTTTTAACGCCAAGTCAAGTTTATAGTTGAATACACAGGTACATGTATGCACGTGTATTCAAAATACCAGATTAAACGTTACAGCCTTCTTGAAAGCCTGCAGCTGAGAGTAATTAGTGGAAAGTCACAATGGTGATTATCTCATCCTACAGAAGAAGCTGTTTTAGATGAAGAATGCTTCTGGCAGGTTGTTTATTGCTGTTAAAATTTGTGCACAAGATCACAGCAAGTAAAGCTTTGGTGAAGTTTTGCATTCTGCTGAGTTGACTGATTCATGATTACCAATACCATTATTTGAAAAATTTCATCCTCGTGTTTAAATTCCTCCATGGTTTTGCTGCTTCCTGTTTCTATTAGAACTCCAGCAAATGTAAGAACACAACATTTCTCTACCCAGGCCTCTCATGCATCTCGGGGATCTTCCTTCCCTGCCAATGTTATCAGTTAAGTGATCCTAAAATGAAGGAAGACCATCCCTTTAACCTCTCAATTTCTCAAATCAGTCTTGATACTTACTTGAGCCTGCTTCTTTTGGATGCCAATATTTCCTCTAATTGCACTTAAGTGAATATAGTGAGGTATTTCCTTATATTAAAAGTGCTATGCAAAAGAATGTTCCTTGTTGTTTCCCTACATAAATGTGATTCTCTTCTTACTCTACCAAATGCAGATGGCATTTCCCTGGGGAGCTCTCTAAGGCCTTTGGCCATACAGAGAAAGCAGTTCCCTGGAGCCTCTGGTGTGTGCATTCTGAGCAGTCTCCTTTCTAAATGCAGAAGGTAGCTCCTTGCAGTTCTTGGCTGTTTGTACAGGGCAGCTCCTTATGCTTTTTTGGATTGATCCTGCACAAGGTTACATGTGTGTTGAAGGAATGAAGCCATCTCTCCGCATATCAGATTACAAGGCAAAATTAAGGAAGTTAACATACCATTAACTTCATTAGCATACCACTCTATCAAGAGCTGATTATGGTTCATCTTTTGGTTTATAAATCTCTGAAGTGAGAATAGTGGAAAAAGTTGATTCCACTTTATTTGGTTATATCCTGTCTTATTATCTCCTCTATACTTCTCCCTTTTTGCCTTAAAGGTAAAGCTTGGTTTCATGGACAGCAGCCATTTGGCATAAACCATCCTAAAGTGTCCTCTATTCAACTCTGAGTCTCGATAGACTGGTCATCATTGGAAGCTTTGGGTCAATCTATTCCATAAAACCATAAGGTATAGGAGCAGAATTAGGCCTTTTGGCCCATCAAGTCTGCTCCTCCACTTCATCATGGCTGATCCACTTTCCTCTCAGGCCCAATGTCCTGACCAATCAAGAATCTATCAAACTCTGCCTTAAATATGCATTCTCTGCATATTAAATACTCAGAGACTGATGCTTTTAGAAGGGATCATTGTACATGTATGAAAGAGAACTTAGCTTTTTTTTCTCTCTTCTCTGCCAAACATAACTTTGGTCCACTTGTAACATCTTTGGTCTTGTTTGAGATAGGTTTACAGATCCCTGCTTTATCACACCAGGGATCAAGCTGTGATGAATCCTGGTTTATCACACTCAGGGATGGTGACCCTATCTCTGATCTATCAGGAAACCCAACTGATTAGTTTCTATGGTAAGAGGTGAATCACTTTAAAAAATATAAAGCTGTCAGTAGATATCTTCATCATGTGTATCAATGCATCTTTTTTCTTGCAATGCATGGCTGGTTTCTCCAATTATCTTTTTGTTCACTTTATGTTAGTTAAAAAAGCTATTAGTCTAGAGATCAAACCCATCTGCTATACGGTAGGGTACTTTCACACAGATGTTCCAATTAAAAGTTTACCACAGCCACATCATGCTAATTGGAGATTATTCCAACATTTAAATTTGTGTCTTGACATATCCTTAGATAACCACCAAGGCAGCTCAATAGACTAATCCCAAGAAAAGCTTTGAATCTGATGATTTGGTTCAACTGTTTGAAAGAAAGCCCAACTGTCTAATTAAATTGTTAAATGACTTATTAGATAATTACTAGTAAATGCAGTTCAAAACTTTTCCAAATCTCTCGAGACAATAATCTCTCACTTCAATTTGAAGTAGAACTATTGTTTCTCTAGAAAAAAATTGCAAGCCTATTTAAATCATCACTGAGATGTTTGAGTTCTTATGATAGGCTTGTAATATTTTCTAGAGAAACAATATTTCGATTTAAAATTTGAAGTGAGAGATTCTAAGGATCTCAGCCTGAAACTTCAACTGTTTATTAATTTCCATAGCCGCTGCCTGGCCTGGTGAGTTACTCCAGCCTTCTGTGTGTGTTATCTTTATTTTGTTCTGTGTATATGCACGTACTTTGCACAATCACCTATGCTACACTTCCATGAAAAGAATGATTCATATTTTTGTGTTGTATTATTTATCTTAGACTCTTTCACCTTCTCAAAAGAATTCTTGGCATTGGTGTTCTAAAGGTTAGCTTTATTTGTCACAGTCATAGTCATACAGCAATGAAGTATGAACTTTGGCCCATCACAACCATGCCAACCATCAACACTAACGGTGTAATTGATCCACACTAATTACCTTTACTAGCACTCAGCCCACAGCCCTCTATGCCATTTGAAAATGTCAGATATATTACGTGGTATTAATACAGAAATCTGTCATGTTTACAATGTCTTAAGGCGTAATTTCATTTGTATTGTTAACTCTTCTCTTCCACTCTTCCATTCAGATGTGACTGAGCAAAGTTTCATCCAATTCTGAGTCTTTTATTCATTATTAACTCAGCAGGGCAATAAGCTATGGTGAAATGTGGTCCGGTTTACAGTCAATTGAGAATTCTGTTAATGGATGTTTCAATGCTCTCATTGTCCATTGTACTCAAATGTTAGATTTGGTTCTTCCTTCTTTGTTGTTGCTTGACCTGCTGAGTATTTATGGCATTTTTTTTTTGTTTTACTTTCAGATTCTGAATATTTGCATTTTTTTGCTTTTTGTTATGCGCAACTTTCATATCCAAAGTATGCATCCATACCCATGATAAGAGACTTCGTTGGCATACAGTGCTCATATCAGTGCGCCAGCCTTTGTCCATGTTGTTGCCTTAATGTCATCCTGTTTTGCTGTATTGCTACCGATGATAAAAAATACTATAAGAACCCAATTCTCCACTGATTACTTCATTTCCAATGCCATATATACTCATTTTTTTACTGCTTTTTATTTGGAAAAATATTTTTCCTGGTGTAAGGAAATCACCTATTGAAAATGCTTTGGCTCCAGATATTGCTTTCACAGTTAAACACTGAGGATATGTATTTCCACTCAATCTATACCTAGAGCAGCCCTTTGCACTAATCACACCCATGCTGCTGTAGAATGAGGGTCCTTACTATTGTTCTGTGACTGTAAACTATGACTGTACTTGTACTTTACATTGGTTAAAAATTGATGATGTCACTTCCATAGATACAGCAGCTTAACACACAAAATCAAATATGGGATTTTAGTTTTTAAGTTGAATTCACTCATTGATCATATCAAAAGACATTTCTTGCAGCACATCATCTATGAAAATATCAAAGTTACAATGCTAATAAGAGTCTTTCAACAAGAAAGTGTAGTTGCTGAGTTTTGCCTCACTTCTGAGTTTTGGTTCTGATTTGTACTTCTCCATAAACTCTTTGAATTTAGTACCAAAATGCTCTTGTAAATTAGCACTCTTCAAGAAACAAAGCATCTTTATGTTCAATGGCATTAAAAGTTTTGGAATATATTATAGTTTTCTGAACTAATTTCAGTTCAGTTAACAGAATAGCTTCTTTGCTCTCCTGTGTAATATTGTTTTATACTAGCATATTCTCTCCATTGCTATCAATTTCCATCATGTCATTTATTTTCAAAAACGTTCCTCTGCATTGTATTTATGAGCTGAATTGTTCATGCACCGAGTCATACATGCCAAGGTTTCCAACATAACAAGCACTTTTACAATGGAATAAGAGTTCCCTGCTACTTCAGTGACCTCATCTCTGATTCATTAAACTAATCTATCAGCTTTCTTAACAAGATTTTAGAATGTTGGGAGTTATCCAGTCCTACTGCATATACACATGTAGAATCACTCAAATGCTACATGATATCTGCTTGACCTTGCTTTCCTCCACAATTGCCTCACTCTATCTCCTCACTTAGGTGTGAGGGCTATGACAAATGTATTGTGAGATCAAGAACTCATCAGTAACATAAACGAGTTCTGTTCAAGAGTCTTGTAACAGCAGGGCAGAAGCTGCCCTTGAGCCTGATGAAGTGTATTTTCAAGTTTCACACGTGAGGTCTGTGCATCATGTTGCTACGGTGGTCAGAAATGCTCTTGACATTGTGCTTATGAGCTTGTGGGGGTATCTTTTTGGTTAACAAATGATACACTTTTTGTGCCCCTCTCACACCTTTAATGCTTTGGTCATTCTTTGCATCCTTATTTCCAATATGCAAAATATATCTTCGTTCTTATTTTAACTGCACATAAAGACATAAAGCCAGAAACATAATGAAGTGCTAAATTACATTGAGAACTGCTAAAACGCAGATCTCATTTTTAATTCCACTTTCTGCAATTACTCTAATACGTACAGCATTATATATATTGACAGTCTTGCATATACCATACATTGCACATTATGGAATTTGGAGATCCGCAATACTTGTACTTTAGGTGGGAAATTACCTGTAATATGCAAATGTGTTGTGTACACATCCATGAATTTAAGATGCAGACACAGTATACTAGTTGAGAGTGTTTAAGTTAGGAAATTCATCCATTCTTGATAGGATGATCCTCAGTTTCTGTGAAAAGGTGGCTAATGGTGAGAAACAGTACAGGATCTGGGAACAACCTTCCAATGCTCCTTCAATGCAGGAATCATCCCAGACTGTAATTATTATACCCTCCTACTTACAGAGTTGAAGGGTAAACCCAACAGCTACTGTATAACCCAAGTAAAGGAGTATTGGGATGAACTTGTCTAAATGGGGATAGCTTGCTCTTGACAGGAGGAAAACATTTGGTTGTGTCTTCCTTAGTGGCCATGCCTTGCATCAAAACTTTATTTGGAGTTCTTCTTCTGAAGAGTTAAATTCTATAGATCAAGTAAACAGGATGAATAAGTGGTAAGATCAAGCCATCAATTTTAAAAGGTTATAGCTTTGGTTAGACTTACAAATGTAAGGAAGAAGAACTTTATGCATTTTTGAAGACCTGAAAGATGCTAAGATATTTGTGATCTTTTGAAAATCATCAATGAGATTGTGATTCAAGCCATGTTGTCAAAGAATGGAACCCAAGAATTCTGAGGATGTCCATCTGAAGAAAGAATCACAATCAGACTCCGGTTTTCCGTCACCGACATACATTGTGAAATTTGTTTCATCTGCAGCAGCAATACAGTGCAAGCCACAAAATCTTCAGCTTCATTTTGCAAAATGCAGAATAATAACTGAAGGAGTATTCTGTAAGAATTAAAACTGTAAGGAATCCCTGAGCTAACAGAGGGAAGAGTAAGAGGATTGCATTAGGAAGACAAGCACATCCTAAATCTCCAATAATGCTAAACACATGGATGCAATGAAAGAATACATTGTTCTAATTCAAGCTTGAGGGACAAGTTATTTGTTTTGGGGTAAGAATATTTACTCTAGAAACAAATTTATGAAATAGAGTTATTGCTTATTCTTAACATTTTTCTGACAATTGTATTACTGCAATTAAAATTTAAATGCCTTCTCCAGAAAGTGACTTCTCCGGAGTCACTTAGAGCCATGGAGCACTACAGCACAGAAACAGGCCCTTTGGCCCATCGAGTCGGTGCCAAACTGTTATTCTACCTAGTCCCATCATCTGTACCTGGGCAATAGACCTGTAAACCCTTCCCATCCATGTACTTATCCAAATTTCTCTTAAATGTTGCAATCACACCTGCATCCGTCACGTCTGCTGGCAGCTCATTTCACACTTGCACCACCCTCTGAGTGAAGAAGTCCACAAACATGTTCCTATTAAAAATGTCACCTTTCACCATTAATCTATGTATGACCTCTAGTTCTAGTATCACCGCAAATCAGTGGAAAAAGCCTGCTTGCATTTCCCCCATCTATACCCCTCATAAGGGGAAGGGTGAGTCATGGACTAGACGTCCTGCTCACTTAAGCAAGGTGAAACGTCTTCCATAGTCTCTCCTTTCCAGATGTAGTGATCGCCACAGGACCACTGTTTGGCTTGCCACGTGGCAGGTCATCACATATGGCCTCTCCTACACTACTGTGCCCATAGCAACGCCTTCATGTGGCGTCCCTGTTCTTACTGAGTTTCCTATTCAGCCTTAGGGAAGGGCAACTCTGATTCCAAACGCGACTAGATGGGACTTCTTAGCTTTGCCAGGCAGTCTGTCTAGGAGAAGGAAAAATTCGATACTCAATCTACAGCCTTGTGGTCACAGCTCGCTGTGCCATTGTGGAACGCCCCCCAGCCTAAAGAGTAGAATTGATTCGCCCACACTAATCCTCACTAGAAACCTACTGTCACTCTTGAGGACTCTTATTCCCTCTTGATCTTCGCAAGCGAAGAACCAGCTGCCCCCACCCCTTATAAAATTGTACACCTTCAATAAATCTCCCCTCATTCTCCTACACTCCAGGAAAAAGTCCTAACATATTCAACCTTTTCCTATAAATCAGGTCAAGTTCTGGCAACATCCTTGTAAATTTTCTCTCTACTCTTTCAATCTTACTGATACTGTTCCTGCAGGTAGGTGACCAGAATGGAACATAAAACTCCACATTTGGCCTCAAGCATCTCATACAAAGTTTTATATGACTTCAGCATAACATCTCAATTCTTATGCTCAATACTCCTATTTCATGAAAGCCAATGTGCCAGAAGCTTTCTTTACAACCCTATCTAACCGTGACGCAAATTTCAAGGAATTATGGATCAGTATTCCCAGCTCCGTCTGTTCTACTGCATTCCTCTGTGCCCAAACCTATCCTGCCAAACCAAACCTTCCGAAATGCTCTCACACTTCTGTGCATTCAATTCCATCTGCCATTTTTCATTCTATTTTTTTCCAGCTGGTCCAGCTCCAGCTTTGATGGCCTTCCTCATTGTCTACTATGTCACCAATCTTTATGTCATCTGTAAGTTTGCTGATCCAGTTTACCACGTTATCATCCAGATTGTTGATATAGATGACAAACATCAATGGACCCAACACTAATCCCTGCAGCATACCACTCATCACCTCTCGTCTCCAATCAGAGAGGAAACTACCTACTACCACTCAAACTGAACAGTGCTTGATGTCTACAGTTTACACAACTTGCTCAGTAACATGAGATTTTTTTACCCCCTGTATTTTTTGTCTGTTTGTATCTTTCACAAGGCAGTGCTGTGCAGTACCTAGTTCAGTCCTGACCTCTGGTGCTTTCTGAGTGGAATTTGCAGGTTGTCTCTATGACCAAATGGTTTTCTTCAGGTGCTCCAGTTTTCTCGTAAGCCCCAAAATGTGCAGGTTGACAAGTTAAGTGATGACTGTAAATTGCCCCAGGTGTGTAGATGAGTGCTGAAATCTGATTGGGATTTGATGGGAATGTGGGGATAATCAAATGGGCTTGGTAGGATTGAAGTAAAAATGTTTGGCACTCACTGAGCACAAGAATGTTTGCAGTGCTGTGATACTTCACGACTAGCTTTGTAAAATCTAGTCAATGATTAACCTTTCAAATAACATACTTTTTGGCATGATGCCAGAGAAATACATTGAAAGAACAGTTAAATTACAATAATCTGCTGTCTCACAATTCAGAAATCCTAATGATTTGGCTTCAGGCTCACCAAGTGATATTTTCTGCACTTGAAACACACAAGATTCACTGGAAAACAATAAGTTCTAACCATACTGACTTAACAGAATTTTTCTATATTATCAATATCTACTATATAATGGAGTGGTGGGTGAAGATACATCTCTACCAGAGGAGGTGTAAGGTGCTCCTTGCCTTTGCTAGCCTGCAGGTCACCCTTGGGCAAAGTGTAGCACCTGCTTAGCCCCCTCCCCAACCCCACCCCAAATCAGGGTCACATGAAGTCATGGAATGGGTGGTCGATGGTCATATGAGCAGCTGATACATATCACGTCTTGGTTATGCGACCACTGAGGCCAGACAGACAATCTCTGAAGAGTATTGATAATGGCTGGGGTCACCCATCTTGTAAAGGCACTGCCCAGAAGAAGGCAATGGCAAACCAGTTCTGTAGAAAAATTTGTCATGAACAATCATGGTCATGCGAAGACTATGATCATCCATGTCATACGACAAGGCACATAATGAACAAACAGACCATATTATATTTTTCTGTATTATTTTAGTTATCAGAATGTTACCATATTATTATGAAATTTTGCAGTGTTTTAGCTTTACGAACAAACAAACTTGATTTTATGATTTTTTTAAATTGTTGTTTACTGAATATCTAAATTACACTTTTGAAAATTCCTCGGTGAAGGTGTCAGAGTTCATGTTAAAGCTGCTGTTTCAGTTCCTGGTCAGTGGCAAGTTCTCACCACTGAGAACTTGTGGTGAGCGTAAAGGCTCTCTGGTTCATGATAAATTGCTTGCGAAGACTGAGAAAGCATTAAGTGTGTGGCTAGAGGACATGTCACAGAAGCATATCCCTGTCGATGGCCAAATTATACGTGAAAAAGCTCTTAGTCTCTATGAGCATTACTGTGACGGGGTTGATGAGAGCGAGAGAAAAGAATTTAAGGCTAGTAAGGGATGGCTGGCTGGCGATGTAAAGCTCTACTGCCTCAAGAATGTAAAGATCATGGGAGAATCGGCGTCTCGTTCATTTGCTGCTTGTGTTGTGAACGAGAGGAACATGTACAGTTCTTTTTTCTTGTCAATATTCCCTAAACAAGACTGTGTAACAACTATTTACATAGCTTTTCCATTGTATTGGGTGTTATAAGTTCTGTAATCTAGAGATAATTATAAGTTTTACTCGTTGTTTGATCATTGTATGCCTCACATCTCGTTTGTTCGCTGCTTGTGTTGTGAGCGAGAGGAACACGTACAGTTCTTTTCCTTGTCAATATTCCCTAAGCATAACAGTATAACAACTATTTACATAGCATTTACATTGTATTAGGTATTATAAGTAATCTAGAGATGATTTAAAGTATACAGGAGAATATGTACAGGTTATATGCGAATACTACGCCATTTTATATAAGGGACTTGTGCATCCACATTTTTTGGTATCCGCGGGAAGACTGGAGCCAATCCCTCGCGGATAAGGAGGACCGACTGTATACAGTACTACACCTCATAAAAGCTAGTGTAGTAATTACAAAGGAAATTAGAACTATTTCAAACTCACAATTTTGGTTATTATTTTTTAGTAGATCATTGACAGGTTTTGGAATTTTTCTTTTAATTTGATATGATGCAAAATGTTTTGTAGATTAGCTTAAAAAATCCTTCAACATATTTTAAATTTAGAAAATGAGACAGTAAAATGTGAAAATAGTTGTTGGGGCTGAACACTTCTTCAAGGCATATACAGTATTTACTTCGAATTTTAAAATGTTTGTTGAAGTTTACACAAAAACTTAGTTCTGTTCTTTCCTCCCAAATCCTTAGGAATGTTTGACAATGATAACTGTGAGTTCCTTGAAAATTAACAGTGCTGTACTTACAGTATTAGAGCTAATCCATGTTGGTTATTGAGTTGATGGTCCGTATTTCCATTCAACTGACTAACACAGCTGTGAACTAGGTAAATTAAATTTCCCTTTTAATTAGAGATTGCTCTGGGGGGTATGTAGACCTCCCTAAATTCTGTTTGCCTGTGTGCCTTATTTAGTTATGACAAAATGCTAGTTGTAATGTTTGCTCAGGTTGTCTGTTTTAATTGCTAGAGGTTCAGACTTTACTAATGCCACCAGTTAGTGCCTTCCCAGTTTGAGCAGTTAAACAATCCCAGCCTTTTTAATAAATAATGGTAAGTTCACTTTCTACTTTATCACACATGCACGTTCCAGCACATCAGAAAAAGGAAAAAAATACATAGACTGATGACAAAAATCAGCACTTTAAAATAAATTGCTAACTATAAAAGCAATAAAAATTAATGACACTCCATATATGTCTCTTGATCGTTGCACTTGCTTTGCTTTCCTTTTCAGACCTACTGTTCAAACACAAGTTTTACAGCAGGTATTCTGTAAGTCAGCACTTCCAGTTCTCTGTTGCTCCCAGTTCCCACAATTCCCATTTTAGATATTTTTTATCCATGTTCATTTTCTAGTTCATTCTGCTACTGTATCACACCAAATTGCACTTGATATGATTTTATCATCTTTATACAATTTTTGCATTATCTGATAGTCCTTTAAGTTAGTTTGGCTATATGTATAAATTCTGCATTCCCATGAAAATGCATCAGATTCGTGGCGTATGGAAGAATACACTTCGGCTCAACACTTTGAGCTAATATTATTTGTCTGCATTGGACACATATTCCTCTAAACCTTTCCTATTCATGAATGTGTCTAATTGTCATTTAAATGTTGTAATAACAGTATACCCAAGTTGCCAATCTTGCCTGGCAGGTCTATGTGAAAAGCCTGACTCTCAAATCTCCTTTAAATGTTTCCCCTCCCACGTTAAACCATGCCCATCTTTTCACCTATCACCCACTACCTCGTACTTCTTCCTCCCCTCCCCCACCTACTTACACTGACTTCTCATCTCTTTCTTCCAGTCCTGCCGAAGGGCCACAGTCCAAAATGTTGAGTGTTTTCACCACATTGTCGCCCTGTGTTGTCACTTTCCCGGAACTATGTACTTGCAACCCTAGGTCTCTCTGTTGTACAACACTCCCCAGGACTCTGCTGTTCACCGTGTATGTTTTGCCCTGGTTTAATAATAACCCAACAACATCCTGGTGTTACATCTGACCACTATCTCCACTGGACCACTCGCTTGGATACTATTTCAGCAAAGGCACGTCAGAAACTGGGTACTAGTTCATCTCTAGACAACTATTTGTCCCTTCTTTTCAGAAGCATAATTCAATACTTTCCACATGCCAAGATGAGTGCAGCTCCAACAACCTCCAAGAAACTTGAGACCATTCAGAATAAAGCAGACCATTGAAGTATATCCCATGCCATTTACAAAACATACAGCAGGTATTGATCCAAGTAGAACCAACAACATCTCCCAAATAAGACAAGGGCATAAAACATGTGGGAGCACCATCACCTACAGGTTTCTTTCCTCATTATGCACCATTCTGATTTGGTGATCCATCACTAGGCCTTCACTGTAAATGGGTCTGAATCCTAGAAGTCCCTGAGCTATACCATGATGGAAGTAACTTCAGGAGAAGGACTCCATCACCTTCTTGGGACATTAAGAGTTTGGTCAAGATCGAATATAATGATGTGTTTACAAAGTATTCTTCAAATTGAAAATTAAATAAATATAACAGTAAAGCACAGAACACTGATTAAACATTACTTTTCCCTGAACATTGAAAATGTCTGATCTGTTAAGAAATTTCTGATTATGGAAAGCATATGACACAAGCCCAAACATTCGTAAGGACCTGCCACGCTTCTTAGTGTAACTGCTGCTGGGTTTCATGGATCCCAGGCAAATGTGAAAGTCATGAAATTGCTGGCCAAACTTCAATCAAAGTCCAGTAGTGGCACAGAAGGTTGTTGTAATCCCCCAGCAGTTATCCTGAGGATTCTGATCTTGAATCCAGTCTGTTGAAAGAGCCTTTAACCCCACTCATTTGAATAGAATAGTACAGCTCAGAAGAAGGTGGAAAAAAATGCTAGCATTTCGTAAATTATATTTTGTTATTTAAGTAGTTTGAGTTGTTTTTAGATTGTTTTAAAGTTATTTCTTTTGATAGTTGTTTCGCAGAAGCTTTGTCTAATCTTAGCAGCTTTGGAAGAAAGCAAAGTTGAGGGTGGGGCTTTGCCATCTGTCAAACCCTTTTTGTCAAGCTCTTGGACAAGACTTCTTCTGGCCCACACACATGGCTTAGTTACATCATCAGAGGCTCTGCCACTGCTCAGCCCCAGGACCATATCAGCCAACAAGATTACAATCTCAGGAGAACTGGAAAACTGGCAGCAAATGTGGTTGGGAGGCCCTATTCAGGAAAATCTAGTCCATTCTGTTTCATCTTGGGACAGTTTGAAATCAAAATTCTTGCGATCTAGTTAATCAGATATTTGCTGTATATTTCAATATGTCAAGTACTTACGTATGCTCTGAAATTAATGGGCAGTCTCTACTGAATTGTGACTGCATTAACAATGTGATCTAAATATCAAGTGGCCATGATTCCAGGTGGCAGTATTGAGGATGGGCTAAAAATGTAAAAGTATTGGAAAACAGATAGAATTTTTAAAGAATTCATCACAATTTACCAACTGTTGGGAGAGTTGGTAAAATTTCCCAAAATATCACATTAGCTTCATTCTTTTATTTCTAAAACTGTAACCAAAATTTCGGCATGTTTCCCGATTACAAAAACTTGTTCAGCTGATTTTTGGCAAGAACATGACTTTTCCGCACTTTGCGTGCAATCCAACTGTGCAAGTATTCCTGCATGTAATAATTTGAAAATGAGCAGCTGGGAATATTGAACATTGAATTTTGGGTTGCCATGCTAACTCTACTTTCAAAAATAAAAGGTTAGTCAAGAAGAATTTTTTTCCCACTGAGGAGCTGCTGAATCTGCAATTCTCTCCCTGGAGGACTGTGGAGGCTCTGTGGTGATTACTTTTAAAACAGGGATAAATTGGTCTCTGGGTACTAAATCTAGTTTTGTTTAGATGAGGTTTTTGAGTATTTCTAATCATGAACCCTTGAGAAATTGTTCTTGAAAATCTCACAACAAACTTCACAACAGTCTTCAAGCTTCCAATACTGAGTAAAATGGTAAATGTCTTCTCTTTTTAAATTCCTCAGGATTAAGGATGACTTACTTGCATTACAGTTTTGATTTCTGAGTTGACCAAGAAGTGAAAATTAAAATTGCAGACTTGTGGAAGTTGCAGCAAGGCAAGGATAGCCTGGGGCAGTTGTAAGAAGTGAGAACTTTGGAGTGAGACTGTCTGAGACACCTCTGCTACTACAGAATCAGAATTAGAATCAGGTTTAATATCGCTGGTATATCAGAATCAGGTTTATTATCACCGGCATGTGTCGTGAAATTTGTTAACTTAGCAGCAGCAGTTCAATGCAATACATAATCTAGCAGAGAGAAAATAATTAAATAAATAAAGTGCAGTATATGTATATTAAATAGAATAAAAATCGTGCAGAAACAGAATATAAAATTTACAATTTGAGGTGGTGTTCAAGAGTTCAATGTCCATTTAGGAATCTGATAGCAGAGGGAAAGAAGTTGCTCCTGAATCACTCAGTGTGAGTCTTCAGGCTTCTGTACCTCCTATCTGATGGTAAAAATAAGAACAAGGCATTACCTGGGTGACATGGGTCCTTGACGATGGGTTCCACCTTTTTGAGGCACCACTCCTTGAAGATGTCTCGGATTTAATGGAGGCTAGTGCCTATGATGGAGCTGACTAATTTTACAACTCATTGAAGCTTACTTCGATCCTGTGCAGTAGCCCACCTACACCAAATGGTGATGCAGCTAGTTAGAATGCTCTCCACAGTGCATCTGTAGGAATTTGTGACTGTTTTTGGTGACATTCTAACTCCTAATGAACTATAGTCACTGCCGTGCCTTCTTTATAGTTGCATTGATATGTTGGATCCAGATTAGATCCTCAGAGATATTGACAGCCAGAAACTTGAAATTGCTCACTCTTTCCACTTCTGATCCTTCTATGAGGACTGGTGTGTGTTCCATCATCTTACCTTTGGTCCACAATTGGCTCTTTGGTCTTACTGATGCTGAGTGTAAGGTTGTTGTTGTGACACCACTCAACGAGTTGGTATATCTCACTTCTGTATGTCCTCCCATCACCATTTGAAATTCTGCCATCAATGTTCCTATCATCAGCAAATTTATAGATGGCATTTGAGCTGTGCCTAGTCACGCAGTCATGGGTACAGACAGAGTAGAGCAGCGGGCTAAGCACACACCCCTGAGGTGCACCAGTGTTGATTGTCAGTGAGGTGGAGATGTCATTTCCAATCCACACAGATTGGGTCTTCCGGTTAGGAAGTCGAGGATTCCATTTGCAGACGGAGGTACAGAGGCCTAGGTTTTAGAGCTGCTCGAGTAGAACTGTAGGAATGATTTGTCAAATGCCGAGCTGCAGTCAATAAACAGCATTCTGACATAGGTGTTTGTATTGTCCAGGTGACCCAAGGCTGCATGGAGAGCCAATGAGATCACATTCACCGTAGACCTATTGTGGCGATTGGCAAATTGCAGTGGGTCCAGGTCCTTGCTGAGGCAGGAGTTGATTCTGGCCATGACCAACCTTTCAAAGCACTTCATCGCCATGGATGTGAGCGCTACTGGATGGTAATCATTAAGGCAGCTCACCCTGCTCTTTTTGGGCAGTGGTATAATTGTTACAGATGAACTGGGCTGGGCTGACTATGGCAGTGCGTACTCAAGCCAGAAAGCTCTTCCTGAGGCATAGTATCCCTTTACACATTGGGGGGTGCCAGAGACAGATGAGAAAAGAGTAACAAAGGGATGTGAAACATACTCATCAACTAAGGCCCTATATCGAAACAAGGTCAGAGGTGTTAAAGTCAATCCAAACTTTGAGCGGACAGCCAATGATATTTTGTAGTTAATAAAGGCAGTCAACCCAGCCTATCTAGTCTGTAATAAGCAGAGGTGCCTCGGGTGGTCTCATTTGATGCTGTGATGATGGCAGAAGCATAGCAACACTTGTGGACTTCTCCCAGCACAGCCTTGGATGTGTTGGTCATTGATGGAAATGAAAACCTGTGCCAACCAACTGGCAGGAGTATTCAAGGACATTTTCAACCTCTCATTGTAACAGGTGGAAGTTCCCACTTGCATCAAAAAGACAACAATTATACCAGTGCCTAAGAAGAATAACGTGAGCTGCCTTAATGACTATAGCCCGGTAGCAATCACACCTACAGTGATGAAATGCTTTGAGAGGTTGGTCATGACAAGACTGAACTCCTGCCTCAGCAAGGACCTGGACCCATTGCAATCTGCCTATCGCCACAATAGGTCAATGGCAAATGCAATCTCAATGGCTCTCCACACGGCTTTAGACCACTTGAACAACAGAAACACATATGTCATGATGCTGTTCATCGACTATAGTTCTGCATTTAATACCATCGTTCCCACGATTGAGAAGTTGCAGAAATTGGGTCTCTGTACCTCCCTCTGCAATTGGATCCTCAACTTCCTAACTGGAAGAGCACAATCTGTATGGATTGGTGGTAACATCTCCTCCTCACTGACTATCAACACTGGTGCACCTCAGGGGTGTGTGCTTAGCCCACTGCTCTACTATCTGTATACACATGACTGTGTGACTAGGCATAGCTCAAATGCCACCTATAAATTTGCTGACGATACAAACATTGTTGGTAGACTCTCAGGTGGTGACGAGAGGGCGTAAAGGAGTGAGATATGCCAACTAGTGGAGTGGTGTCGCAGCAACAACCTGGCACTCAATGTCAGTAAGACAAAAGAGCTGATTGTGGACTTCAGGAAGGGTAAGACGAAGGAACACATACCAATCCTCATAGAGGGATCAGAAGTGGAGAGAGTGAGCATTTTCAAGTTCCTGGGTGACAAGATCTCTGAGGATCTAACCTGGTCCCAGTATATTGATGCAGTTATAAAGAAGGCAAGACAACGGCCATACTTTATAAGGAGTTTAAAGAGATTTGGTATGTCAACAAATGCACTCAAAAACTTCTATAGATATACCGTGGGGAGCATTCTGACAGGCTGCATCACTGTTTGGTATGGAGGGGCTACTGCACAGGACTGAAAGAAGCTGCAGAAGGTTGTAGATCTAGTCAGCTCCATCTTGGGTACTAGCCTACAAAACACCCAGGACATCTTCAAGGAGCGGTGTCTCAGAAAGGCAGCGTCCATTATTAAGGACCTCCAGCACCCAGGGCATGCCCTTTTCTCACTGTTACCGTCAGGTAGGAGGTACAGAAGCCTGAAGGCACACACTCAGTGATTCAGGAACAGCTTCTTCCCCTCTGCCATCCGATTCCTAAATGCACATTGAAGCCTTGGACACTACCTCACTTTTTTAAAATATATAATATTTCTGTTTTGCATGTTTTTAATCTATTCAATATATGTATATTGTATAAAGTATACTGAATAAGATTTACTTATTTATTTTTATTATTATTATTTTCTTCTATATTATGTATTGCATTGAACTGCTGCTAAGTTAACAAATTTCACGTCACATGCCGGTGATAATAAACCTGATTCTGATTCTGATGTATTTCACTGTACGTTTGATGTTCTGATATATATGTGACAAATAAAGCTAATCTAATCTAATCTAATCTAATCCCTTGTATGTTTCTAATCAAATGACTTGCGGATGTAGGGCTCTCAGTACCATTACCTGTGGTATTAGCTGTTCAGACTAACAAAAGGTCTTCTCTCTCTGTAATGTTATTCAATGCTGTAATGGGTTTCTGGGTCTGGGATATTTGGGTTATGACTGTAGATAAGGGGGGAGCTAACCAATGGAGAACTGTTATGCTATCTTGTATGTGTGAGCTGAGTGGGAGTTTGCAGTCTTTTTCGGGAGGAGAGCGAGGAGGACGGACGTGTGAAGAGCGGACAGGGTTCCAGTGCGGTGGATACTGGATGACGGCGGTTCGGACAGTGGCCGAAGGCTCGGAAGGTCGTTGTGGATGGAACCGGAGGCGTGATCTCCAACGTATTGAAATATCATGTGCACAAGCTGATAAACTTACTGATCTGGTGTCTTTAGGTTATCTATTCCTACTGACACATCACTAAGAAATAACTATAAAGTTGCAATTATTTACTCGCCTTTGGTGTATTGTCTGAAATTTGTGTTGCGAGTGTGTACTGGGGGGGCATTACACCGTATTTACACTGAAGTACTGCACTATTGGTGGGGTGACAGCATGAACAGGGAGGCATGGATGCTAGAGAGCAGACAAATATTATTGTGCTTGTGAAGCAGTAGTACTTGAAGGGGGTTTCATAAGCAGATGATCCATCCAGGCTGGCGGCTCAAACAACAACGTTCTCTGCTCCAAGCTTTAAGTAATGCTCACTCAAAATAATTAATGAATCATAAAATACATTGGAATAATTTATAAAATCTCAATTAATGTGGACAATTGGTTTTATTTTTTGCTGTTTACCTAAATTGGTGCTTTGCCTTCATTATAATCTTTGGTTTGCCTCACTGTATGGCTCGTGATTAATTAAGAAACAACATGACATCTGAATTGTTATAAGATCTCTGGCAACTTTTGATTTGTTTGGAAGAACAAAAGGAGAGTTTCAGTGGCTCAAATCCAGAAGTATATTCATCGTATCACAGATGTTTGCAATAAATTATATGTTGTACTCCATTTCAGGGAAAAGATGGTCAGATATTTACTCCTATCACTGGCCCTCTTCTAACTGTTACTATCAGGGGGGAAGTACAGAAGCCTAAAGGCACACACCCAGCGACTCAGGAACAGCTTCTTTCCCTCTGCCAACCAATTTCTGAATGGACATTGAATCCATGAACACTATCTAACTACTTTTTTTTAATTTATGTTCTTGCACTACTTACTTAACTATTTGATATACATATATATACTTACTGTAGTTCACAGTTTTTCCCCTATAGTATCATGTATTGCATTGTACAGCTGCCACAAAGTTAACAAATGTCATGACGTATGCCAGTGACATTAAACCTGGTTGATTCTGATTCTGATATTTCCTTTCGCTTTAACATCTATGCCCAAGGAGCTGCATACAAAATGGCCCTTTGGACTTAATAATTATTATTTGTTAAGTATTTTACGCAGTTTTCTCAAGCGTTTTATTAATAACTTCTTGAGACTGATAAAACTACATCTTCATAAACAGGAATTCTGTTGAAGAACCAATTCAGTTAAATTAAAGATTTTATTGAATGATGGTAATCTCTAAAAGCTACATTATGTACAAATCCTGGAACTGAGCAAAGGTCTCAGTTCTACTTGTGCAGGGGAAAATACAAATGACCTGAATAAAATTTAATGTTGTTCCTATTGAATGTATATTCCTAAATTTTAATTTAATTGTGTCTGTCAGTGTATTTTGCTTTGCTGAAAAACTGACACAAAAATTTTCATTTCTAACAGAAAACTGCAAAAATTGCAAAGCCCCCAAATATCCACAGAAAGAAAGTGAATGAATAGGTAGAATATGGTGCAAATAATGAATTGCTAGCTCTTTATTCCATTTATTGTGTCACAAGAAATTACAGTGTCATTACATCTTAGAAGTATCTAGGAGTTAGTCAATCAGGACTCAGATAAAGAAAATTTTTCATCTAGTTGATGATGAATCTTTGGAAATCTGTAATACAAACAGTCATGGAGGCTTGGTTAACACAAAGGTCATTATTGAATGCTAAATGTCTGAGATTATGTTGGGCATGACATCAAAAATGTCGACAAACTTCTGTAAATGTGCGGTGGAGAGTATATTGACTATATACTCAGACATTTGGTATGGAAACACCAATGTCCTTCAATGGAAAGTCCAACAAATGTAGTGGATATGGCCCAGTCCAACACAGGTAAAGCCCTCCCCACCACTGAGCACATCTACACAAAGCGTTGTTGCAGGAAAGCAGCATCCATCATCAGGGACCCCCACCACCCAGATCATGTTGTTTTCTTGCTGCTGCCATCAGGAAGAATGTTTAGAAGCCTCAGGACTCGCACCACTTGGTTCAGCGACAGTTGTTACCCCTCATCCATCATGTTCTTGAACTAAAGAAAATAAATTTACTCAACTTTATTTACTCATCATTGAAATGTTCACACAACCTGTGGACTCACTTTCAAGGACACTTCATCTCATGTTCTTAATATTTATTATTTATTTATGTATTTATTATTATTTCTTTCTTTTGTGTTTGCACAGGTTGTTGTCTTTTGCATACTGCCTGAATGCTCAAGTTGGTATTCCAAGTATTATTCTATTATGGATTTATTGAGTATGCCCACAAGAAAATGAACCTCGGGGTTGTATATGGTGAGATAGCGATGCACCATCAATAACTCTCGGAGACGGGAGGTGAATGATAGGCGTTTTATTAGCAGCAAAACGGAGCACAGCATCTCGGAGACTGAGGGGGGAGCAGTGCCTCCAATTGCCTTTATACAGGGGTCTGTGGGAGGAGCCACAGGAGCAGTCAGCAGAGGGGCATGTCCAGACAGGTATACATAGTTTACCACAGATAGATTGTATGAATGTTGATAATAAATTTACTTTGAACTTAGAACCAAACAATGATACTAAACCAAAAGTTCAGCAATACTGGCAAAAGCAGGCATAAACTGCAATCGGTTTACTTCCTCAATTTCTTGTGATTGAGATGTGATAAACACTTATACAAATCTTTTCTTGTCTTACCTATCATTGTTACTAAAATTGGATGAAGGTGCATTACGGAAAAATTTATTGCTGGCCTGCAAGAGCAGTCAGAGATTGCTGCAAGTTCTCTGAACATTGTCATGCTCTGCATAATTGAAGTTGTTCATCCCAGTCTTCCTCCAGCTTTTTAAAGGATGATTGGCCCAAAATGCGAGCTGTTGTTAGATCTTTCCGTAAAAGCTGATTATTTTTGTCATTTTCTAATATTACATTAGATTTCAAGGAGTCTCATTTTTTTTCTTTGATTTTGTACACCACAACACAAAATCGTCAGCAGTGAATACACTGATATATTCAAAACAAAAAAAGTATAAATTAATTAAGTACTAATATGTGCTGGCCTTGTGTCAGTGTAATACCTAGAGTTACATTAAAATAATACCTTGTCCTCTCTTACACAGCACACTGACACCTACTGTATATTAATAATCTGGATGAGAATGTAGATTGAATGTAAATTTGCAGATGGCAGTAAAACTGGTGGTGTATTAGACAGTGAAGAAGGTTACCTACGGCTACAACAGGATCTACATCGTGGGAAAGTGGGCCAAGGAGTAACAGGTGGAAATCAGTTTGGATAAGTGCAAAGTATTAGATTCTGGAAAGTTAAACCATGGTGGGACTTACTCAGTAAATAGCAGGGCCCTGGAGAGCGTTGTAGTTCAGAGAGACCTAAGGATACGAGTACATAGTTTCTTGATGGTGGTGGCACAGGTAGACAGGATAGTGAACTTTCCTTCATCGGTTGAGCCACTGAGTTTGGGAGTTTGGATGTCACGTTATAAGGTGCTGTACAAGACCTTGGTGATACCAGACTTGGAGCTTTCTGTGCTGTCTGGTTACGTAGCTGATGTCGTCAAATGGGAAGGGTGCAGAAAGGATTCACAGGGATGTGACTAAGACTAGAGGGTTTGCATTATAATGAGACACTGGATAGGCTGGAGCTGTTTTCCCTAGAGCATAGGACAATCAGGGGAGATGTTAGAGGTTTATAAAAACTTGGGTGGGCAGAGCAAAGGTGAATGGACTCTTTCTTTTTCCCAAGGTAGGGTAATCTAACCCCTGAGGGCATAGGTTTAAGGTGAGAGGGGAAAATATTTAAAAGGGGTCTGAAGTTCAAGAAGAGGCAAGAGCTTAGTCATGATGACGATAAGCGGTGACTCCTTTGCTTGCATCTTCGGAAACAATTCTATTTCCATCTTTAATATCTCTATTTTTCCCTTTCAAGGTTCTTTTGAAGACCCCGACCTGGAGTTACACGCTGACTTTGGTTTTTTGCGGGAATGGGACCAGCTCTCGGGGTTTCACAACTCCCGTTATTCGGCATGCCAAGGACGCAGCCTAAGAACTTCACTCGCCTTCAGAGGTTTGAGATTTCATGGCTTTGGAGATAGGGGGATCGAAGGTCGGTGTCCTGGCAGGAGATCGGTGTGTTGTGGGAGTTGGAAGATCTCTGGCTGTGTGGCCAGATCTTTGGGCACAGAACTCAGAAAAAGCGACGTAATGGACTTTTAACATCATAAACCAGCGAATTGTTTGTTATGTCTCCCCTCTCGTTGTGAAACGGAGACACCTCTCTCTCCCTTATTAGGGAGAGATAGAGCCTGTGGTATGTCGAATGAGTAGTCTTTGGGGTACTGCACGTCTGTGCCTTTGCTGTTGCTTTGCTGCACACTTGAGTGCTTGGTGGTGGGTGCCGATGCTTTTTTTAGATAGATAGATAGATAGATACTTTATTCATCCCCATGGGGAAATTCAACTTTTTTCCAATGTCCCATACACTTGTTGTAGCAAAACTAATTACATACAATACTTAACTCAGTAAAAAAATATGATATGCATCTAAATCACTATCTCAAAAAGCATTAATAATAGCTGGTGGGGGGAAGGAGGATTGTTGTTTGCTGCCACTTACACATGGGAGGGAGGGCAGATGGGGGGGGGGACTTTGAGGTTCTAACATTTAACTGTCATTCATTCTTTAGGCCACTCCTCTGTTTTTATGGATGGTTGCAAAGAAAAAGAAGTCATTTTTGGATGTATATTGCAAGCATTTATCTGACATTAAATGTCCCTTTGAAACCTTTGAAGGACAAATTTTTCCACACAGTTGGTATGTGGAACAAGCTGCTAAATGAAATGGTAAAAGCAGGTTCAATTAGAATATTTAAGAGTATTTAGAGAGGTACATGGATAGGAAGCATTTAGATGTTTAGGGGCCAAATGCAGGCAAATGAGGCTAGCTCAATACTTGTTGGAAACTTGGAACGAATGAGTTAGGTCAAAATGGCAGTTTCCATGTTGGACTCTATATTCTATCAAATCATAGACTTTATAACAAAAAGATTTTACTTAGTACTCTGGAAAGTGAAATAATAATCCTGACTAAACAGCATTTTGACAAAGAGGGTGGTCGGATAAGAAGCACTAAGGATGCAATTTATTAGCAAATTCAGATGATCTAAGTCATAGCTGGCAAGAAAACTGTTGCAGGATCGTGAGAGACATTGATATGCCGTCAGTTCCTATATCCTTGATTTACTTGTTCTTGATCTAAAAACCCTGAACTTCACTTGTAAACTTGTCTGTGGTTGTGTGCCTGCTAACTTCAGCAACTACACCCACTTTCCATTTTCCATTCTGTAACTGCTGATTAACTTGCCCATCAGCCTTCTTGCCATCCAGCCATTGGTGGCAACAGGCAACCACAAGCATCTCAATTGAATCATTAATTATTCTTCCTCATTTTCCTTGGCAGACTGATCCCATCTAAATCATCCATTTGAATTATCTCTGATCATTCTTCAACACAAATCACTTCTGTCGTTTATGCTGACAATTTAAATGCCCTGCACTATATTGATTATTACAGCCATAACTGGAAGTAATAATACGTTTTAAATAATTAACAATTATAAACCAAATGAACTTTGTTCTTTCAGTTTATGACTTCATTAAGAACTCCTGGCAGATTAAAGCACTTGTGACAACTCCATCGTTCAACACTGCATAGTTGACTACCTCAGGACAGGCTTGTTAAAATGCTAACAAGCTGCAATCTTTTACAGTAGGGCTTCTTAAGTGTAGTTTAAGCTTTACCTTCCAATTACACTGTGTATATCGCATCATGTGATCTTTGGGAGTGAGAAGCAAGATTGTTTGGCAGCTCCCAAGGTCAGAGACACAAAAATATGCTAAAATTCATTTTTGGTTTATGGTTTCAGAAGAGATTCCATGGAAAATGGTTACAGCTGTTTCCTCATTTTCCTGCACTGTGTAGGCCATGTTCTAATACTTCGCTGTTCTTCAAATTAAACATTTTAACATCTGTTCTATGTAAAGTTCATTCAAAACCAGTTTTATATTAACACAAGAGATTCTGCAGATGCTGGAAATCTAGAGCAACACACACAAAGTGCTGGAGGAACTCAAAAAGTCAGGCAGCATCTATGGAGAAGAATAAACAGTCAACGTTTCAGGCCATGACTCTTCTTCAGGTCTAGCTTTTGTTGCTTTATATTGTAGTCTCAGTTATATGAAAACTGAAGTACAATTGTGAATCTACATGAAAGTTCACACTTCTAAGTGGTTCACATTTAATAACATTAAGCCTTCACCAAATTATGCTATCTGTTTCTACTTACACTTAGTTTAGTATTATGAATTAATTTTCAGATGAAACACATGTGCTTTATAAGATACATTTTAAAAATATTCAAGTGTCACAAGTTTATCCAGTGTCAGTTATGTGTTCCTCATACAAGATATGGGAGATCTGGGACCTCCAGTCTCCCTATTGCTAGATCTGCAGGAAGAACATCTGGGTGCAACTCCTTACAGACTGTGTTAGGACACTGGAGCTGGAACTGGATAATCTTTGGCTCATTCCGGGAATAAGGAGATAATAGGTATCTGAGTTGCAGGGAAGTAGCTTACCTCTGCAAGAGGCAGGTAGCCGGGTGACTGTCAGGAGAGGGAAAGGGAAATGGTGCAGAGTAGCCCTAGAGTTGTTCCCCTCAATAACAAATATACCACTTTGGATACTGTTGGGAGAGCAACCTAACAGGGGAAAGAGTCACAGGCTAGATATGTGGCACTGAGTCTACCTCTGTGGTTCAGAAGGGAAGGGGGAAGCAGAGGAGAGTGGTGCAGATTGGGAAATTCAAAAATTAGAGGAACAGACAGAAGAGACTCCTGGTTGGTATGTTGTCTCATGGAGCCAGTGTTGGGAACATCTCAGATTGGGTCCATGGCATTCTTAAGGGGTAGGGTAAGCAGCCAGAAGTCATATTGCTACCAAAAACATAGAGCCATTTGCAGGAGCTGATGGAGAGAGTTTGAAGTATATTTGAAGGAGGGTGGGAAACAGATGATAGATCAGAGGATGTGGCAGCTGGTGTAAACATAGATGCAGCATGTGGAGAGACTGTGAAGAAGGGTAGACATTCAATAAGGCACAAATACAGTTAGTTGGGTGGGTCGAAATGCAACTAATACGTTACATGTCAGAAACAGGGATGATGAACTTAGAGCATGGATCAGTACAAGTAACTACAATATTGTGGCCATTCCAAAGACTTGGTTGTCACAAGGGTGGGATGTTCTGTGGTTTAGATGTTTCAATAGGAACAAAGAGGGAGGTAGAAGAAGTGGGAAGTAGCATTGCTAATCAGGGATAGCATCACAGCTACAGAAAGGGAGGGTGTCAAGAAGGGAGATGGGATATTGGATCATGTGGGTGGAAGTCAGAAACAGGAAGGGAACAATCACTCTATTGGAAAAGTTCTATAACCACCCCCGCCCCAAGTAGCAACAGAGTCACTGAGAAATAGACTGTCACGGGTGTCTTCAACTTTCTTAATGCTGATTGACACCCCCTTAATATAAAAGGTTTAGATGGGGTAGAATTTGTGAGGTGTGTCCATGAAAGATTCCTGAGCATAAATTGGGAACAGATATACTCAGGGAAATGCACAATGGGAATATGGAGGTTGTTTAGAGAGCATATGCATGGGGTTCTGGATAGGTTTGTCCCATTGAAGCAGGGAAAGGATGGTAAGGTGAAGGAAACATGAATGACAGAAGTCAAAAGGAATAAAGAAGCATACTTAAGGTTTAGGATGCAAGGATCAGACGGGGCTCTTGAGAGTTAAATGTAGTTAGGAAGGAGCTTAAGAGTGATCTTAGGAGAGGTAGAAAGAAGCATGAGAATGCCTTGATGAGTAGGATTAAGGAAAACCCCAAGGAATTTCACATGTATGTGAAGAACAGGAACATGACTTGAGTGAAATTAGGACCGATCAGGGATAGAAGAGGAAACATATGCCTGGAGTCGAAGAAGATAGGTGAGGTCCTTATTGAATACTTTGCTTCAATATTCACCATAAGAGGCACTTTGATGAATTTGAGGGCAATGTAAAAAGGACTGATATGGTGGATCATGTCCATTTTAGTAAAGAGAATGTACTTGAACTTTTGAAAAACGTTATGACAGATAAGTCCCTAGGTCCAGACAGTCTATAGCCTAGGTTACTACAGTAAGTGCGAGAAGAGATAGTTGTGCTTTTGGTGAAGATATTTGTGTCCTTACTGGCCACAGGAGCAGTACCAGAAGAGTGGAGAGTGGCTAATGTTATTCCTTTGTTCAAGAAAATTAATAGGGATAACACTGATAATTATAGATCAATCAGTCTTATGTTTGTGGTGGAAAATCCGTTGAAGAAGAGCCTTAGAGACAGGATTTATAAGCACTTGGAGAAGCACAGTCTGATTAGGGATAGTCATGTCAAGCACCTTTTTACCACATCTTATAACAAACAACAAGTAACTCAGAGTGGATCAATCATAAGCATGTTTATTTTATGTGCAGCAAGGGAAGACTAGTATCACACAAGAGCTTCAAAAAAAACAAACAACATAGTCATTTCTTCATACTCAAGTGTTAGCTCTGTTCAAGGACAGGGTGTATTCAGTTCTTCTGCTTAATTAGTGTACTTAGCATCCTTCCAGCAACCAAATCTGCTTGTCTTTCTGCAGTTTGTCAGAATCAGAATCAGGTTTATTATCACCGGCATGTGTTGTGAAATTTGTTAGCTTAGCAGTAGCAGTACAATGTACACAATAATTTAAAAAGAAAAAAAAGTAGGTCAATTATCGTAAATATATATTTATATTAAATAGTTAGACCAAAAATAGTGCAAAACAAAAAAAGGACATATTAAAAAAGTGAAGTAGGTTCCATTGCATAACGTTGCACGTACACGAGCAGCAAAGCACAATACAGGTTCCATTTTGTTACTGCAGGTAAAGTACGTTTACATTGTCAGCATGGCTTTGTGAGGGGCAGGTACTCCTGATGAGCCTGATTGAACTATTTGAGGAAATGACAGAACAAATTGATGAAGATAGACAAGTGGATGTGGTGAATTTGGATTTTAGTAAAGCATTTGACAAGCTTCCCCATTCTCTCTCACCTAGATGGGGTCAGTTGTGCTGTGAGGATTACATTCCTTGACTTCTCTAGTGCCTTTAACACCATCCAGCCCAAGATCTTAAGGCACAAACTAACGGAGATGGGAGTAGACTCTCACATGGTGGATTGGATAGTGGACTACTTGACAGATAGACCTCAGTATGTGCGGTTGGGAGACTGTAGGTCTGACACGGTGGTAAGCAGCACAGGGGCGCCGCAGGGGACCGTGCTCTCTCCGGTCCTGTTCACCCTGTACACATCAGACTTCCAATATAACTCGGAGTCCTGCCATGTGCAAAAGTTCGCTGATGACACGGCCATAGTGGGGTGTGTCAGGAATGGACAGGAGGAGGAGTATAGGAAACTGATACAGGACTTTGTGATATGGTGCAACTCAAACTACCTGCGTCTCAATATCACCAAGACCAAGGAGATGGTGGTGGACTTTAGGAGATCTAGGCCTCATATGGAGCCAGTGATCATTAATGGAGAATGTGTGGAGCAGGTTAAGACCTACAAGTATCTGGGAGTACAGTTAGACGAGAAGCTAGACTGGACTGCCAACACAGATGCCTTGTGCAGGAAGGCACAGAGTCGACTGTACTTCCTAAGAAGGTTGGCGTCATTCAATGTCTGTAGTGAGATGCTGAAGATGTTCTATAGGTCAGTTGTGGAGAGCGCCCTCTTCTTTGTGGTGGCGTGTTGGGGAGGAAGCATTAAGAAGAGGGACGCCTCACGTCTTAATAAGCTGGTAAGGAAGGTGGGCTCTGTCGTGGGCAAAGTACTGGAGAGTTTAACATCGGTAGCTGAGCGAAGGGCGCTGAGTAGGCTACGGTCAATTATGGATAACTCTGAACATCCTCTACATAGCACCATCCAGAGACAGAGAAGCAGTTTCAGCGACAGGTTACTATCGATGCAATGCTCCTCAGACAGGATGAAGAGGTCAATACTCCCCAATGCCATTAGGCTTTACAATTCTACCGCCAGGACTTAAGAACTTTTTAAAAGCTATTACTAATGCTTTTTGAGATAGTGATTTAGATGCATATCATATTTTTTTACTGAGTTAAGTATTGTATGTAATTAGTTTTGCTACAACAAGTGTATGGGACATTGGAAAAAAGTTGAATTTCCCCATGGGGATGAATAAAGTATCTATCTATCTATCTATCTATCTATATCCTCATTCATAAAATCAGGATATATGGGATCCAAGGGAACTTGGCTGCATAGATTTAAAAATTGGCTTGCCCACAGAAGGCAGAGAGTGGTAGCAGATGGGGTATATTCTGCCTGATGGCTGGTGACCAGTGGTTTTTTTATAGTAATCTGTTCTGGGCCCCTTACTCTGTGTTGAAGAAAAGAGAGATTGTGGATTTAAGTCCCTAGACCCCACAAAGATGCAGCACAATTTGGTTGGGTGATTAAGAATGCATATGGTGTGTTGACCTCCATTGGTAGCAGGATTTGGTTCAAGAGCTTTCAGGTAATATTACAGCTCTATAAAACTCTTTGTTAGACCACACCTGGAGTAATATATATAATGTTCAGTTCTGTTTGCCTCATTATAGGAAAGATACAGAAGCTTTAAAAAGTTTGCAAAGGAGATTTACCAGATGTTGCCTGGATTAGAGAGCATATCTTATGAGGATAGACTGAGCAAACTAGGGCTTTTCTTTTTGGAGTAAAAGAGGTTGAAAGGTGACTTGATAGGGGTGTACAATATAATATGTGGATAGCTAGAGACATTTTCCCAAGGCAAAAATGGATAATATGAGGAGGCATAATTTCAAGGTAATTGGAGGCAAATATAGGGAGTGATGTCAGAGAAATGTCCATGTACCTACACAGAAAACACTAAGTACGTAGAACATGTTGCCAGGTTTAGTGGCAGATGCAGATAATTAGGGACATTTAAGAGACTCATAGATAGGCACATTAGAACACTAGAACCATAGAACACTACAGCACAGTACAGGCCCTTCAGCCCTCCATGTTGTGCCGATCCATATATTCCTTAAAAAAAGGTGCTAAACCCACACTACTCCATAACCCTCTATTTTTCTTTCATCCATGTGCCTGTCCAAGAGACTCTTAAATACCCCTAATGTTTTAGCCTCACCACCATCCCTGGCAAGTCATTCCAGGAACCCACAACCCTCTGTGTAAAAAACTTACCCCTGATGACTCCCCTAAACTTCCCTCTCTTAACTTTGTATATATGCCCTCTGGTGTTTGCTATTCGGGCCCTGGGAAACAGGTACTGGCTATCCACCCTATCTATGCCTCTCATAATCTTGTAGACCTCTATCAAATCCCCTCTCATCCATCTACTCTCCAAAGAGAAAAGTCCCTGCTCTGCTAACCTTGCCTTCCAATCCAGGCAACATCCTGGTAAATCACCTCTGCACCCTCTCCATAGCTTCCACATCCTTCCTTTAATGAGGTGACCATAATTGAACACAATACTCTAAGTGCAGTCTCACCAGAGATTTGTAGAGTTGCAACATGACCTCTCTACTCTTGAACTCAGTCCCCCGTTAATGAAGCCTAGCATCCCATAGGCCTTCTTAACTATCCTATCAACCTGTGCAGCGACCTTGAGGGATGTATGGATTTGAACCCCAAGGTCCCTCGGTTCATCCACACTCTTAAGTAACCGACCATTAAACCTGTACTCAGCCTTCTGGTTTGTCCTTCCAAAATGCATCACCTCACACTTATCCAGATTGAACTCCATCTGCCACTTTTCTGCCCAACTCTGCATCCTGTCTATATCCTCTTGTAACCTTCAACAACATACGGCTCCATCCACAACTCCTCCAATCTTCGTGGCATCCGCAAACTTACTCACCCATCCTCCTGCTTCTTCATCCAGGTCATTTATAAAAATCACAAAGAGCAGGGGTCCCAGGACAGATCCTTGCAGCACTCCCCTAGTTACCGACCTCCTGTAAGCCAATTTTTTATCCAAACAGCCAAGGTTCCACTATTCCCATGCCTCATGACTTTCTGGATAAGCCTCTCATGGGGGACCTTGTCAAATGCTTTGCTAAAATCCATGTAGACCACATCTACCGCCTACCCTCATCAATTTCTTTTGTTCAAAAAACTCAATTAGGCTCGTGAGGCACGACCTTCCCTTCACAAAGCCATGTTGACTATCCTTGAGTAGACTGTACTTCTCCAAATGCTCGTAGATCCTATCCTTAAGAATCCTTTCCAATAGTCTGCAGACCACTGACGTAAGACTCACCAGTCTATAGTTCCCAGGATTCTCCCTATTACCTTGTTTAAACATTTACCATTCTCCAATCCTCCGGCACCTCCCCTGTAGCCAAAGAGGATTCAAAGATCATAGCTACTGCTCCAGTGATCTCTTTTCTCACTTCCCACAGCAACCTGGGGTATATCATGTCTGGCCCTGGGGTCTTATCAATCTTGATGTTTTTAAGAAGATCCAACACTTCTTCTTCCTTATCTCCACATTGTCCAGCACACAGGCCTGTTCTATTTCGACCTCACTCTGATCAAGATCCTTTTCACTTGTGAATACTGAAGCAAAGTATTCACTTAGGACCTCCCCAACCTCCTCCACCTCCAGGCACATGTTGCATTCTTTATCTTTTAGCGGCCCCACCTTCATTCTTGTCATCCTTCTGTTAAAAGAAATAATAAAAGAAAAATGGAGACAATGTTGGAGGAAGAGTTAGATTAGTTATAGAGTATTTAAGAGGTTGGCAAAACAGTAAATTGAAGACTGTGTACTGCACTTTACTGATCTACATTCAGTGGAATGTTATTAGCTGTATTCTGTGCATTATAAAATGCCCATTGAGTGTATATTCATGGTCTTCTGCTGCTGTAGCCCATCCATTTCAAGGTTCGACATGTTGTGCATTCAGAGATGCTCTTCTGCACACCACTGTTGTAATGCATGGTTATTTGAGTTACTATCACTTTCCAGTCAGCTTGAATCAGTTTGGCCATTCTCCTCTGACCTCTCCCATTTAAAAAGTATTTTCACCCACAGAACTGCTGCTCACTGGATGTCTTTTTTTTGTTTTCTGCACCATTCTCTGTAAACTCCACAGACTGTTGCTTCTAAGATAGTCAAACCAGCCTGCCTGCCACCAACAATTACTTCTTGGTCAAAGTCACTTCAGTCACATTTCTTCCCCATTCTGATGTTTGATCTGAGCAACAACTGAACCTCTTGACCATGTCCGCATGCTTTCATGCATTGAGTTAAAGACACATGATTGGCTGATTAGCTATTTGCATTCATGAGCAGGTCTGGGACCATCTTGGGTACCCTTGCCACTGGATCATGGCCTTATTCTGTGAAACCTGTTCAGTAGCTAGCATGCAACAGATCCCCATATCACACTCAAGAAACCACACTCAAACATCTTCCACTCTGCACCATGAAGTTCAGGACCTGGAATATCATGAACCTCATGTACAATCCCAATGGCAACAGATACAAACAATGTTCGACTTTCATGACAGTTGAACTCAGATGTGTTGACATTAACATTACAACACTGCATGAGACAAAGTGAGCAGGAGATGCCTTTTGTCGTGTACAATTCTGTACTTACACCTTCTAGAGCGGCAAATCAAAAGGGGAATGGCTTCTTTGTGGAATAAGTTTCAAATCAAGCTTGGATCAATCTAGATGCTCAACAACTAGCCCGAAGAATGCCTAATTATCCTTGAGCTCAGTTTAACAGAAAAGCACCATGCTAAATTATCAGGGCATTGATGGTACCTTCCAAAAACAAAGCCTCACAAGTCTCATCCCTCTGTAGCCTTCTCTCGAGAGGTGATCAAAGGAGAAATTCACCACTGTATTCAAAGCACCAGTGAAGTAATTGGTCTTTTGCCTAAAGAGTGTTTGAACTTCAAGATGTCAGACATGACATAAAACTCCATCTCTCAGGCAGCAGTGATCCTTGCCCTCCTATGTGCTTCTGAGGCCTGGACTACCTCTATCAGATACGTCAAGCTACAGGACCAATACCACTTATTTTGACTCGGCATCATCTTCCAAATCCACTGGAGACCCTTTGTAAGTAGCAGGTGTTGTCCACTCGGGATTTATTTGGGACATGCTTCAGGGTTTATGGAATGGAGGAGCAGCCATTTTATTGAAATTTCACATTTTAGCTTCTGCTGACAACTTAAGGCCATGAAGCCAGTCACTGGATATTAGCCAGTTCTGATTCTGTACCATTGTAACAATGCAGGGGAGACAACAGATGAATGATTATGTTAATTAACTGTTAATGAAACCGTCTTGATTAAATCAGGAAGCCAATTAGTGGCCATCTCTTCTATTAACTTATCATTGAAGACATACAGTGTTCCTGACTCTTAATGCAGTTCACTGTTTTGTTGCTTAATTTCTTGGCTGTTTGGATATTCATCTAATATAACACATCAAAATGCTAGAGAATCACAGTAGGTCAGGCAGCAATTAGGAAAGGGAAAACAAAAAGTGTCAATGTTTCTGGCTGAGAAGCTTCATCATGACTGGAAAGGAAGGGGGAAGAAGCCAGAATAAGAAGTTGGGTGAGGGGATGGAGTACCAGCTAGAAGCTGATAGGTGAAGCCAGGTGAGGGGATGGAGTACAAGCTGGAAGCTGATAGGTGAAGCCAGGTGAGAGGATGGAGTACCAGCTAGAAGCTGATAGGTGAAGCCAGGTGAGGGGATGGAGTACAAGCTGGAAGCTGGTAGGTGAAGCCAGGTGAGGGGAAATGAAGTGAATAGCTGGGAGGTGATAGGTGGACAAGGTAATGGTCTGAAGATGAAGGAATCTGACAGGAGAGTGGACCATGGGAGAAAGAGAAGGGGGGCACCAGAGGGAGGCGATAGGCAGGTGAAGTGAAAAAGAGAGGTATGAGGGGAGCCAGAATGGGCAATCAATGGAAGAAGAGAGAAGGGGGAGGGAGGAGAAATTATTGGAAGTTAGAGAAATCAATGTCAATACCGTCAGGTTGGAGGCTATTCAGACGGAATATGAGTTGTTACTCCTCGGACTTGAGAGTAGTATCATTGTGGCGGTAGAGGAGGCCATGGAGTGACACATCAGGATGACATGGCACTGTACCACTGAGTGTGGGGAGAGAAGAAATAGATTCTCCAGAAGACCTCATATGCTTTGTATCTATCAGCTTCAGTCTCCAGTGATTGAGTCACAGTCATGACATTCAGATGTCAAATGATCTACTGGTTTACCTCAGCAGCCACCATTTGCAAAATCTGTGGAAGAACCTGTGGTAGAGTGCATTATTAGACATCTCAGATTAGAGTGGAAGTGTGAATAAAACAGAATATATTAGAATCACTTAGCAGGAACCAAAGAAGATGGCACCAGTAAACAACGAGACCAAAGGCTACATCCTTCACACAGTTCACAAAACTACTTCTTTTACTTCTTCTTTCAAATATGATTCTGCTACCATTGGTACATTTTGATTTACATTTTGATGGTGTGTTTTCAGGCCATTTACGCAATTTGGTGCTTTGCTCTCTCCAAGGGAGTTTGGTGAGGTTTTGAGCAGAGGCCAAGAAGACTGGCAACAAGATGTGAGCCCATGATTGACTCCATTTCTCACCAATTAAAGTGTCAAGCAAGATTGAAATCAACAAGGACAAGAGCGGAAGGTGAGCGGGTGTTCAATGCTCTCTGCCTGTATTTGACTAATCTCTCTGTTGCTTACTGCTTCCGGAGCATTTGACTGATCTCACTCTCTCCCTCTCGCTCGTTGCTGCTAGTGGGTGGTGCTGGAGTCTTGGATGTTGGGCAAGGTTTAATTGACGTAGTCAGTGGATTTAACCCTGGAGTTCATGTTATGATGTATTTCTGGTTTCTAGATGCTCCTTTTTTATTGCTATTTTGTGTGATTTGGATCTGCAACCTGCAGTCAACGAACGACACAGCACTAAATTGAACAGAACTGAAATAAACTGAACATTCCTAGAGTTTTTCAATGACTGCGGTGTTTCTTTGTTTTGTGGCTGTCTGTGGGAAGACAAATCTCAGGGTTGTTTACTGTATAGATACTTTGATAATAAATGTACTTTGAATCTCCGAAGTTAGGCAGCATCTGACAAGAGTAGAGTTACAGTTTTGGGATCCTCTGTCGGAGTAAGTTATCCATGGTGCTGAGGAACTGCACTAAGAAGACTGTGGTTTGGTCATTATAATTTGGCTTCATAGGGCAAGTCAAAACTGGGAAAATTAACAAAAGATTTTTGTCCTTTACCCATTCATCTGTATTTTTAATCCACAATCATTTTAAAGTTTATCTAAGTCCAGTTCTGATATTTCCTGTAAAAGTGATTATATAAAAGCAATTTAAGCTCAGAACAAGTTTCCAATGCATATTTTCTGTCTTTATTTTAACTGTTGATACATGTTCAGCAAAGGCTTCTGTCAACTGACTAGGAAGATGTGTATAATCAGGAAACAGAAATCAGTAACTTAAGAGACTCTGCAGATGCTGAAAATCCAGAGTAACACATACAAACTGCTGGAGGAACTCAGCAGGTCAGGCAGGATCTGTGGAAATGAATAAACAGTTGATGTTTCAAGTCAAGACCCTTCTTCAGATTTAGTAATTGGTACTCAGATTTAATCAGAAATCAGAATCTGACTTCACATTCGAGTAAGATATCAAATCATTTGTGACAGTACTCTTAATAATAAAGAAGTAATATGGTTTGATCCTGTCTGGTGTTGAAATTATCTCGTAAGTACTTTAATATTTCCTAAAAGAGTAAAATCTCTGCTTCCCCAAGAAGAAATGAAAATCAAGCTCAAGTTTAATTGTCATTCAACCATACCCATGAATACAGCCAAACAAAACTGTGTTCCTCTGGGGCCAAAGTGCAAAACACAGTACCAAAAGAATATACCACACAAGACACATATTACACTGATAAGATGGCAGTAGACATATTCACAGAACAAAAAATAATAATATAGCCCAAGTCCTGTAGATTGATGGTACATAGTATATTGTGGCAAGATCAAGCTCACAGCTGTCCGATCCAAACACACTGAGCTAACTCCGGAGTGTGGAACCGACGGGAAGGGCCAACCCCTACCCAGCATGAAATCCGTGCCACACTGCCTCCAGTGTCTCCTTCCCCGGGTGGCTGGAACTGACATTCCCGCAGCATGGGACCCTGGTCTGCTCTACAATGGAAGCCACACAGCTGGTCTCGGCAATGAACCAGTGAACTTGCAATGAACTGGCAGTATTCCACATTACCAATGTCCAACTCACAAGAGAAATGCCTAAGACAACCACTCGCACCATTTGTTGGATCACGCACCACCTCCACACACTCCTTCTGACGGCTTCTTACCTGAGCGGCTGAAGCAGGCTGCAGTACGATGCACAACCATCGTCAAGCAAGTCATGAGGTAGCCCTGCAGTGCTCGATGGTCTTGATCATCTGCGGTGTCTGTGCAAGCATAAAGAAAATGCAAAGGACAAACAGTTGCAACTTTGGTTGGCCCCAGAGAGGCCACTGCATCTGAGCGTGTAACATCTTACTGGAAGACTTTGCTCAGAAAATGCTTAGTTATATGTTAGTACTAATCCAGGAAAGATTTTTCCTGCATGTGCATCCTGCAAGGATTAATAAACACTTAGAAAATTCTGCTATAAAGGAAATTTTCCTCAGGGAAAATGTGTTTTTTGCAATATTGTCTTAACGACTAATCAAGTAATGATAAACGGTGAATTCAGTGAAAATAAATAGACAGCTTAGCAACTGAGTTTACGAAACTTTCCTCTGCTGTTCTAGCTGTAATTGTGGTACAGTTTAGCAGCACTTAGCAAAACAAAAGCAAATAGATCCATTCTGCCCTATTTAATTATTTTCTCTCACAGTATGTGACAACCACTGCCATCTGCCTCCTTTAACTTTCAGCAGTCATGGAAATGGATAAGTGCTCGTGACAATTGTATATACAACTTGTTAATGATTTTATGATCAGTGAAATGAAATGCAAAACGGCATGCAACTCAGTTTACCCAGCTCAATCTTACACGGCTGTACATATGTATTAACTAGCAGTAATTGTGGTACAGTTTAGCAGCAGTTAGCAAAACAAAGGCAGCCATTACCATTGGAAAGAAAGCCAACTTAAAGGAATTTATACCACATAGCTAATGACCTTAGTTAATGAGCAGGTGCATAGACATGCAGATGTGTTCTGTTGTCCGGAATTAGTTTATTACCTTCATAGGGAACACAAAAACATCTGCATTAAACCGAGACATTTGGAGTAACATTATTCCATTGTGTCGATGCAAATAGAAAGAGGTCGTGGTTTATTGACTTTATTGGTGTGAAAACTCAATGATCGAAACGAGTAACTTTTCAATTAGCATGAATGGAATGCCTAAATGGTCTTTAATTTGCAGGATTTGGTTTCAAAGGGATTACAGTGCTCTCAAGGTGAAAAGAGCAAGGGAGACAATGATTACAATGAAGAACTGTGTTTATTAAAACTTCCCAGATAATGCATAGTCTTGGAAATTATCATAATATTACCTAAGCTTGCAGTCATGGTTTGGGTTATTCTCTAATTCTGTATCAACATAGAACTTTATTGAAGCAGAGTGTAACTTTTAATGGAGTTATGAGCAATATATACATTAACCTGAATTCCTTTTCATCTATGTCAAATAATTCAGAGATTGCTTGAAATAACATTTGCATTAACCACTATAATTAAGATAGCAAAATGGGAAACTAGCAGTAATTTGATGGTAAAAATGAATTAATGTACATAACATGTCTTTGTATGGTAGAAAAAATCTGCATATATTGGCTTGGGAGTAATTACACTTTAACCCACATCACACACAATCTAATTTTAGAGAAGGGAAGTTCCTGATTTGCTTCCAGGTAATCAGCATAGATTTTCTGTTTGCCAAATGCTTTCAAGTTATTTATTCATTAAACTGTAAATCTAAGACTTCCGGTAAGATTGCGGAGCACTCAGATGTAACGACCTCTACAGGGCCAACCAGAGGTGTTTGTATCTTTTTTAAACATCTGCTTTACAATTGCAAGATACTGCTGGAACTTCAAATCCTGCAGGTCTACCTCAGCAGCGAGTTGCTCATTTTGTGGAGGAGCTGGTCTTCTTGCAGACTATGCTGCTGCCTGCTACTGAAAGGTGTTGAAATCGATGGGCAAAAGCAGTGTGCAGTCTAACTGTGAGTGATTGCTGTTGAGTCATAGCGTCACAGAATGCTACAGCACAGAGCCGGCCAAACCATTAATGTGCCTCAATCATTTTTTTCTTGTGATCGCAAGACCTTGTTGGACATTGGTAGTGTAGAACGCTGCAAGACAAGTTCACTGGGTTATTGGCAGGTCCGATGTCCGATGGCAGGTCCTTGGTTATAGTGAGGACTAGGCCTCGTGCTACAGTGTTGCCTGTTTGCAGCCTCTTAGGAGAGAGGGGTTGGGGTTGGTGCCTGGAAACGGTGCGGCACAACCTCCATGCTGGTGTCGGTGTTGCTCTTCAACGTTTATCTAGTGGAAGATAAGTTGGATTGTTTTCATTTGTGGACTTCTGAATACTTACTTTTTCCAACAACATTAACGGACTCAGAGACTTGGGCTATATTATATTTTTCTGTGTGACTATATATTTCCGCAATCTTATGTGTGCCACATGTGCTTTATGCTGTGTATTACTGTTGGCATTGTGTTTTGCACCTTGGCTCTAGAGCAACACTGTTATATTGTGGTTGTATTCATGTACGGTTGAATGACAATTAAACTTGAATCTGAACTTGAACTAAAGAATTTCACTGTTTCCAGACATTGACATAACCTGGGGTAGTTTGCCAGAAGAAAATATGTTGTAATTCATGGACTTTATTATCACATATTGCAATGTACTGCTGCTGCAAAACAACATGGCATATGCTGGTGATATTAAACCTGATACTGATTCTGATTCTTGCTGTTATCCAGCTTATGCACAAAAACCATGAAGCCCAATAGGTGGTTTCCTTTCTGGAGTACTCATGCGTGCATTTTGTTCAGCCTGCCATACCTATAGCAGCCAAAGCCTGGTTTCAAATACCAGTGTTAATTTGGTTGATGACACTTGTCCACAGCATCTACTGCATATTCCCAGTTCTGTATTCAAAATCCTGGGGAATCTGGTTATTGTTATCTTTAACCATGTTACTAAAGAATTACATTTGAATTGAATTGACTTTATTAGTTACATTTTTCACATACACAAGGAGCAAAAATCTTTTACGTTATGTCTGTCTGAATGTGCAATATGCAATTTATAGTAATTTATAATTAGTATGTACAACAGGATAATCAATATAACACAGAAATACAGTTGTATCGGCATGAATTAATCAGTCTGATGGCCTGGGGGAAGAAGCTGTCCCAGAGCCTGTTGGTTCTGGCTTTAATGCTGCGGTACTGTTTCCTGGATGGTAGCGGCTGGAACAGTTTGTGGTTGGAGTAATTCAGGTCCCCAATGATCCTATTTTTACATACCTGTCTTTGTAAATAGACATTGTAGATAGTCAACTTGTATTTGTCCCAGCAACATTGAAGCCCATTTATAAGCATTAAAATGTTTAGTCACTCATGACTTTGGTTGGCTTTTGGACAGTTAGCTGCATTAAAATCAGTGGGGAGTTTCAGCTCCTTTTAAAGAAGATGGCCAAATAGAGTTGTGCATGTAAGTGAACAGTCTTCTCTCCCTCCACCCAATACTCATTGAGAATATGAAGGACGTGTATGTACAATTGAATTATGTGCATGTTTATCTTGCCCTCAGGAACACATCCATTTTAAATCCCTGGCTTGCCTGTCCTGCAATGCTTTTAGACTTTGCAGCCCAATGTTCTCAGTTTAATCCCAGGATCCTCAACCTCTTTGTTTGCTGTAGACGATGAGACTTTTCATCCTAAATCTCGTGTTCTCTCTCGTGTTAGCAACGTATGATTTGGATAGTGATAAATGAAAATCTGCTCTGTTGGGTCAGCTTATGAACAGTACCAGAAGTTTATCTAACACAGCTTTCCTCTGGTGTTCTACATTTTCAACACACCCCCTTACTCTATTGTCAGTGTGCTCTATAACTGACCCTTTGTCTGTCTGTGTCCCACCAGGGATTTCCTACATATTATGTCTAACTTCAAACCCATGACCTCCTTTGTTTCAGCTTTTATCACGTCCAATAGACCATTTGAGTTTATTACCATTTTAATAGATGTCTTTAGAATTAGAACTGGTGCATTCAATTCAAATTTAACATAATTGGAGGCCATAGCCCATTATAGAGTAACTTTGTTTTTAGGCTTAACCTTGTATGGTACAGAATGAAATTAGAATGGCTACTTCACCCAGGCTTGCTGCTACTTCTAGTCTGAATCCTATCCCAGGGAAAACAGTGCAGATCAATTTCAGCCTCCCGGCTACTTCAGTGACATGTTTTCAAATTTGTAAAAATTTGCAGAATAAATATCAAACCATTGTATCCACACATCATGCTTACTTGGTTTGTGAATTTATTTTCCTTCTCTTTCTTCTGTTGTAGCACAATATCACAAGCAGATATTGAAGTACTTGAAGCTAACTTTGCGATGCATCTTCTGGAGATTTCACAACATTATAAATGCATGATATAAAATTATTTCAAATGAATAAAGAGTCAATATTCATGCAGGAAAATCCTGTTCTTTTTTCTTACTCCTTTTTGTGATTTAAATTATAGTGTATATCTGATCTACAAGTTTGCTGTTAAAGACGCAAAACTGTAAATGTATCTCACATTTTTGTAATTCATGCTGTTCTTCAAACTGACAACACAAAAAAACATAAACTTTAACATTTCAAAATGTGATCATCGGTACCTACAGTGATTGTGTTTTTGTGTATTCCGCTGATCTATAAATGATACATCATAAATTCAAACTTCAATTGTTGCAAAATTCAGTAAAAAAAATAGGAGCATAGGGACCACTTTTAGCTCAAAAATATTTACTTATCTGGATTCTCATCTGGATCAGTTTTACAAAATCAACAGGACCGCAGAGGATTTCAGAGCAGTTACATTAGTAATCTAGCAAAGGAAAGATTGACAGTTCAGATTCAAAAATAGCCAGATGAGGAATTGAATTCACAGGATAATATTCTACTAAGAAACACTTAAGCCATCCATCCAGAGAAACATTAGCCTTCATTTATTGAAGGCTTGTTGTGTGGAAGATTTTTTCACAAGACTAATCTAGCTAATCAAGCTAGCATGAAGTATTTACAGAGCGGAGACACAAGAGTCTGCAAATGCTGGAATCTGGAGCAACAAACCAGATGCAGGACAAACTCAATGGGTCAGGCAGAATCAATGGAGCAAAGTGGAGGACCTCAATGGGTCAGGCAGAATCAATGGAGCAAAGTGGAGGACCTCAATGGGTCAGGCAGAATCAATGGAGCAAAGTGAAGGACCTCAATGGGTCAGGCAGAATCAATGGAGCAAAGTGGAGGACCTCAATGGGTCAGGCAGAATCAATGGAGCAAAGTGGAGGACCTCAAACAAAAGGCCTCAACCCAAAACATTGACTCGCTATTTCACTCCAGAGATGCTGCCTGACCCACTGATTACCTCCAGCATCTTGCATGCTCTGTTGAAATACTTATGGGTTAGACAAGAAATTTTGCTCCTGGATCATTGCTGTTAATTGGGTCAATAGAAATCATCAGGCTTATTCGTGATCATTTCTTCTGTTAAGTTCCAAATATGACTGACAGACTTGTGGTCCCCTATGTCTGTTAGATCAAAGTTATTGAACATAAATAGCAAATTGGTTCATCTCTGATCTACTAAAGCCTTTTGATAGCTTATTTAACCACTTTCAATCTGAGCATAAGCTCTCTAGACTGCTCTGTGCATTTAGACTGACCAGAACACGTATAATGCAGGTGAGTTGATGAGGGTTTGCCAAAAAGACAACAGGTTTCTGCGGTTTTGATAAATAGAACATAGAATTTAGATGAGAGTACTGGCCTCCAGCCCACAATGCTGTATCCCCACCTGGCAGCATGTTCCAAACCCCTACCTGACCCATTCTGTGTAATAAACTTATTTCTGACACTCTCCCCCCCCCCCCATTTTACTCCAATCACCTTATAATTATGCTCCCTTGTTTTAGCCATATGGTCTAATAATAGGATAAGTAGTGTATTTCATTAGCCAATGAGATTCAAGGCTTGAGAAATAAATAAAACATACTTAAAAAGAGAATTAATCAGACCATGTACAGCCAAATAAGTCACATTTAGAATAATAACAAGAAAAAGGAAATTGGTTTAGAAGATAAAGAAAAATGATAAAAGTCAGGAAAAGCTGTGAAATTTAGAATTTCATTTATTAAATCTCAAGACAGCTCTCTACCCAATGGAATGGCCCTTTGTCTTGTTCTTCTTACAGGCAAATAAATTGCAATTGATAACAATGATAATATCACTTGGACGCATAGGTTTATGATGATAACAACAGTAAACATTTCTATTTTATGCAACTTGAGAAATAATTATCTTCTCCCATTAAATGAAGATACAGTACATTTTTCAAATTTTAGATTGAATATAGCAAATTACATTGCAGAAAAAAGTATTATTGCAATCGTAACAAGTAAAATTTGCAAGTGACATTTTCTGCTTTGCAGGACGAAGGTGTTAGATTCTTGATCATTTGTGACCTAATAAAGATGCAATTTCCCTTCTGCTCTGAGTGATGGAGGTGTGTTCATTCACTCTAAGACAAATTGATCCTTGAAGATTGTCTGCATCTGCGTATGTGTCTTTATCCTCACTTGAGGATAAGGAGAATAATGTTTATAGAGACTCCAGAGAGTTCTACATGATGAATGCCATGTACAAGCCAGCAGGATGTTCGGTCTTTGAAAGTGTTTATATTTTATTTGTGTCTGACATTGAACCTAAACCCATTCCTGATTATGTTGAAGTACTTAAGACATACATTTTCACATATGGTTCAAGTTTCCTATCTCTGCTCCTGCTGCTCCATTTCCTACAATTTATAGCATCTGGAAAAAATCTGCATTAAAATATCACTTCAGGAAGAAATATGCAATGGAACCTTAATTGTATGAAACTCTGGTCTAGAAATTCAATTACTCCTAAATAAGAGTACTCAAGCTGCAGCATGTGGTTAACTTGGATCTATTCATAGCTTTGCAGCTGGGCTGTGGTATTCAAATGCAATACTGGCACAGTGACTTGAACAATACTTCATTTTCACCTGGTAATGCAGTCTCTGATGATTGCTGGTTCAATATGCACACCTGGAGAGCCATCATTTGCCAATTAGCATCAGGGTTCCAGCCATAAAGGGGCAATGTTTCCCAAGGCACAGAACTGCTTGAAGTACATTACTTGCAAGGGAGATTATGTACTGGTAGGAGTATATCCCTCTCCTTGTTTCCTTTCACGTGCCTTCATCCCTTATATTCCTGTGAATGAGGTTGGAAGCCACCTCCTCTGCACCAGAATTGTCTGGAGATCTTCCTGATCAGTGAAGAAGACAAAAATAGATGCTGGAAGAGACACCCCAACTCTTTGAAAGAAGAAATTCTGTCACCACACTGGATTAGAATTTGCTAATAAGCTGAGTTTTTGATAACTGGAACATAGAACAGTGCAGCACAGTACATTGCCCTTGGTGGACATTCTAACATGGTTAGATTGGTACTCATTGGTGCAATCTTGAAATGTGTATCTCAACACATATATACAAGGACATAACTTGAAGGTAAGATCCTGTCCCCTTTGGTGTTAAGATTACACCTAATGGCACACCTGTGGTTTCACTATAACCTTTATCATGTCTCCTCCCTTCATAGCAATACATAGTTACTTGTGGTTGGTTGTAATTCATGATGATTCACTTTTTTAATTGAATTAACAGCCCAGATAGAGAAATCAATATTCAGTTGAGTAAGGCTGAATAATAATTCCCAGTCCAATCCTGTTTCTGAGTAGCATCTATTCCAGATTCAAAATTCTTTAATATCTTACAAATTAATAATTATTTATTAATGACTTTCAAACAGAGGTGAATTCTCTGTTGCACATTGATTGATCAGATCTATAAAAATTTAAAAAGGAAGCCTGCATAAAAATGCATATATTGTTGTATATACGGCATATACACTAACCTTCAAAGAGTTGAAATCCTATTCATCAATATCAGTTAAACTATAAATACTACTGTACTTTGTAACTGATAGTTAAACACAAATGGGAAGATATTCAACAGATCTTTACTTAATATACACCATACTGAAAATTCTGCCCTCAATACTTCTTGACACTTTTCAAAATGCAAATGTTATTCTCAAGGGATCAAAAATTGATAATAGAAAGATGAAGATAAATAAAATAATTCCATTGGCATTGAATTATTTGTGTCCACCAACACAAGATTATCAGAGGAAAAGTATAATTATCTATTCTGCTGAGACAATTAGTTCTATCTTAGTTAAATTACAGATTTCTTGTGACATTGTTCATGAGACATCATTGGTCACACTGTTCTGTGATTGTGGATCACACAAGGCTGTCAATATTTTGTCATCATCATGGTTTGTGGCAAAGGAATGAACAAATTTCACCTTGGCTAAATTATTTCCCCTCTTTTCAGCAATGTTTTCAGGATCAGCCACAATAGAAATGTTTATGTAAGATAAAGACATCCTCAAAACAGGCTGATACTCTATATTTTGTTTTACCTGTGTTGGATCAAGTGGACGGTGAGCAGTAATTCCAGAGGGAGCTGACAATAAAAAAAAAATTCCAGAGGGAGTTGACAAAACCAGCTGTACATTGCAGTACAGAAGTATGGAATCTACTTGAGGTCAGATACAGGCATATTTGACCTTTCCTTCCACCTCTACATCCACCATGGAACTCAAAGGCGTCCTGCCATACCCTGAACTGCAGGGCTGGATGCAATCGGTCCTTTGCTACACATCAGCAATAGCTGGTTCTTCCAGCATGGCCACAGTCATTTAAAGGGATTTCTTGTACTTTATTTTAACAAATATTCATCCTGAAGATTAAATGTTTTTAAGTATCTTTAATTGTTATTAAACTTGTTTTTTTAAAATTCAGTTCTACTATTTACAAATGCATCGGCAGCAGCATTTAGCAAATGGAAACAATAGAAAGGTGTTGTTAGTAGGCTAACTTCAGGCTACGTCCACACTATGCCAGATAAATCCGTAACCGAAGCTTTTTCTCTTCGTTTTTACCCTCCGTCCACACTAAAACGGCGTTTTCATCCCCCGAAACCGGAGCTTTTCAAAAACGCTTTCCAGGGTGGGTATTTTTGAAAATGCTGCTCAGGCAGATCAGTGTGGACGGGGTGGATAGTTCCAGCTCGAAGGATCTGGACTTCTTTTAACCCAATTTCCCTCGGGATCAATAAAGTATGTCTGTCTGTCTGTCTGTCTGTAACCGGAGACTTCTGAAAACGCTATCAGACGGCAGCGCGCTATTTCATTGTTTTCTTGAATGCAACCAAACAATTCCAGAACAGAGTGCAACAAAACAACCCATAACTTACTGAATAAATAAGTATACTCACTTTGCCCTGTTTTCTGTCCCTGCTGGTATGAACGTGGTTTACCTATTTATGCAAGTACTTCTCTGACAATAGATGTGTAACAGCCTAATGTAACAATGTATGGAAATACAAGATAACACTGATGCAGACATGTTTTATACATTTAACAAGGTGCTTTATTAATGCAGCACAGGTAGTCAGTTTTTCAATTTTCGTCGTCAGCCGAGTCAATCTGTCCGTGAACTCCCTGTCAGTTGCCTCCGTACACTCCAGTATTTGTTTTTTTTAGTTTTAAGTTCTCCTGCGCAAGAGCCAACAGCTGTCTGTCGTTTAAGTTTTTCTAGTCTGTAACTACACAAACGCGTACTTTCACACCGAGATTCGCTTGTTTTCGGTAGATGTGTCCTGCACATGCGCAGTAGGAGGAGATTCGCCAAAATCTCTGTTTCAATGTAGACAGAGATACTTATAAAAATGCATAGTGTGGACACCTATCGTTTTTACACGAAACCGGCGTTTTCAAAATTATCCGGTCCAATGTGGATGTAGCCTCAGATCCAGACGAAGTACAAATTATTGTTGTTATGCAATACAACATTGTTGTACTGATCTCCTGTAACACAGACCTGGGTGCAACTGAAGTGCGCTTGGCAGTTCTGTGAAGAAACACCAGTGAACAACAATGTATTGTCTTCCTGGCTTCCATGTATACACATTACAAAATGTAAACAAAACAAATACTTTATTGTCACCAAACAATTGATACTAACGTGTACAATCATCACAGTGATAATTGCTTCTGCGCTTCGCGCTCCCTGAAATACAAATCGAAGTATAAATAATAAAAATTTAAATTATAAATCATAATTAGAAAAAAGAAAAAGGTAAGTACAGTAGTGCAAGTCAGGTCCAGATATTTGGAAGGTACGGCCCAGATCCGGGTCAGAAATGAAAGTCAGAAATTCACTAGATGTCAGAAGCCTTTAGTTCCGCTGGTGGGCTAAGACCAATTTCATTCTTACTTGGGGGGAGGGGGGGTCAGATGCATTTCTTATCTGGCCCCTCAGTTTTATAGTTGTCTGTTTCATAACCTTATTCATTGAAAAGCCAAGTAAAGATAAGTGGTTTGATTTTAATTACTTTACTTATTTCAATGCTTTAATGAACATGTATAATAATTGTAAGTGTTATTATTTTTAAACATTTAAGGTAACATGTAATTCTTTAACATTATTTGATCGTTTTTACTTTCCAAATGCTGTTGGTTTTCAGAGACATGCCGAAACCATTGTAAAGTATTTGGTAGCAGTGAGTTGTCTAAAGCTATTTAAACTCCACAGGGAGTAATGCCTCAGGATGAGATATAGTCAACACTTGTGCTCTAGGACGGACGACTTGGCAAATTGATCATGCATTTGTGCTGAATGACTGCTAACTGTTAGATACCACAGGGATAGTAGATACAAGTTGTTTAATTGGTGAGCTTTCTTTGGTCTGTGGATGTTAACAGTGGCTTTCTGGTGTTCTTATAATCCATACTTAATGTGTGAAAAATAAACTGAATAATGCACATACAGGAAAGCACTGGCTTCATTAGCCAGCAGCAGTAAATCATTTTCCTGAATAAAAATAATTACCACAGCAAACTAACTTTCATGCAACATTCCATATAACCATATAACAATTACAGCACAGAAACAGGCCATCTCAGCCCTTCTAGTCCGTGCCGAATGTGTGGAGCAGGTTAAGACCTACAAGTATCTGGGAGTACAGTTAGACGAGAAGCTAGACTGGACTGCCAACACAGATGCCTTGTGCAGGAAGGCACAGAGTCGACTGTACTTCCTTAGAAGGTTGGCGTCATTCAATATCTGTAGTGAGATGCTGAAGATGTTCTATAGGTCAGTTGTGGAGAGCGCCCTCTTCTTTGTGGTGGCGTGTTGGGGAGGAAGCATTAAGAAGAGGGACGCCTCACGTCTTAATAAGCTGGTAAGGAAGGCGGGCTCTGTCGTGGGCAAAGTACTGGAGAGTTTAACATTGGTAGCTGAGCGAAGGGCGCTGAGTAGGCTACGGTCAATTATGGAAAACCCTGAACATCCTCTACATAGCACCATCCTGAGACAGAGAAGCAGTTTCAGCGACAGGTTACTATCGATACAATGCTCCTCAGACAGGATGAAGAGGTCAATACTCCCCAATGCCATTAGGCTTTACAATTCTACCGCCAGGACTTAAGAACTTTTTAAAAGCTATTATTAATGCTTTTTGAGATAGTGATTTAGATGCATATCATATTTTTTACTGAGTTAAGTATTGTATGTAATTAGTTTTGCTACAACAAGTGTATGGGACATTGGAAAAAAAAGTTGAATTTCCCCATGGGGATGAATAAAGTATCTATCTATCTATCTATCTATCTAGTCCCACTGGCCCGCACTCAGCCCATAACCCTCCATTCCTTTCTTATACCTATCCAATTTTACTTTAAATGACAATACCGAAACTGCCTCTACCACTTCTACTGGAAGCTGGTTCCACACAGCTACCAATCTCTGAGTAAAGAAATTCCCCCTCGTGTTACCCTTAAACTTTTGCCCCCTAACTCTCAATTCATGTCCTCTTGTTTGAATCTCCCCTACTCTCAATGGAAAAAGCCTATCCGCGTCAACTCTATCTATCCCCCTCATAATTTTAAATACCTCTATCAAGTCCCCCCTCAACCTTCTACGCTCCAAAGAATAAAGACCTAACTTGTTCAACCTTTCCATGTAACTTAGGTGCTGAAACCCAGGTAACATTCTAGTAAATCTTCTCTGTACTCTCTCTATTTTGTTGACATCTTTCCTATAACTCGGTGACCAGAACTGTACACAATACTCCAAATTCGGCCTTACCAATGCCTGGTACAATTTTAACATTACATCCCAACTCCTATACTCAATGCTCTGATTTATAAAGGACAGCATACCAAAAGCTTTCTTCACCACCCTATCCACATGAGATTCCACCTTCAGGGAACTATGCACCATTATTCCTAGATCACTCTGTTCTACTGCATTCTTCAATGCCCTACCATTGACCATGTATGTCCTATTTTGATTATTCCTACCAAAATGTAGCACCTCACACGTATCAGCATTAAACTCCGTCTGCCATCTTTCAGCCCACTTTTCTAACTGGCCTAAATCTCTCTGCAAGCTTTGAAAACCTACTTCATTATCCACAACGCCACCTACCTTAGTATCATCTGCATACTTACTAATCCAATTTACCACCCCATCATCTAGATCATTAATGTATATGATAAACAACATTGGACCCAGTACAGATCCCTGAGGCACACCACCAGTCACCGGCCTCCAACCTGACAAACAGTTATCCATCGCTACTCTCTGGCATCTCCCATCCAGCCACTGTTGAATCCATTTTACTACTTCAATATTAAAACCTAACGATTGAACCTTCCTAACTAACCTTCCACGCGGCACCTTGTCAAAGGCCTTACTGAAGTCCATATAGACAATATCCACTGCTTTACCCTCGTCAACTTTCCTCGTAACTTCTTCAAAAAATTCAATAAGATTTGTCAAACATGACCTTCCACGCACAAATCCATGCTGACTGTTCCTAATCAGACCCTGTCTATCCAGATAATTATATATACCATCTCTGAGAATACTTTCCATTAATTTACACACCATTGACATCAAACTGACAGGCCTATAATTGCTAAGTTTACTCTTAGACCCCTTTTTAATCAATGGAACCACATGAGCAATATACCAATCCTCCGGCACCATCCCTGTTTCTAATGACATTTGAAATATTTCTGTCAGAGCCCCTGCTATTTCTACACTAACCTCCCTCAAGGTCCTAGGGAATATCCTGTCAGGAACCAGAGATTTATCCACTTTTATATTCCTTAAAAGTGCCAGTACTTCCTCCTCTTTGTTCATCATATTTTCCATAACTTCCCTTATCCCTTCCATTTCCCTTATCTTACACAATTCAATATCCTTCTCCTTAGTGAATACCGAAGAAAAGAAATTGTTCAAAATTTCCCCCATCTCTTTCGGCTCCACACCTAGCTGTCCACTCTGATTCTCTAAGGGACCAATTTCATCCCTCATTATCCTTTTGCTATTAATATAACTGTAGAAACCCTTCAGATTTATTTTCACCTTACTTGCCAAAGCAACCTTGTATCTTCTTTTAGCTTTTCTAATTTCTTTCTTAAGATTCTTCTTACATTCTTTATATTGCTCGAGCATCTCATTTACTCCATGCTGCCGATATTTATTGTAGATATCTCTCTTTTTCCTAACCAAGTTTCCAATATCCCTTGAAAACCATGGCTCTCTCAAACTTTTAACCTTTCCTTTCAACCTAACAGGAACATAAAGATTCTATACCCTCAAAATTTCACCTTTAAATGACCTCCATTTCTCTATTATATCCTTCCCATAAAACAAATTGTCCCAATCCACTCCTTCTAAATCCTTTCGCATCTCCTCAAAGTTAGCCTTTCTCCAATCAAAAATCTCAACCCTGGGTCCAGTCCTATCCTTCTCCATAATTATATTGAAACTAATGGCATTGTGATCACTGGACCCGAAGTGTTTCCCAGCACATACCTCCGTCACCTGACCTATTTCATTCCCTAACAGAAGATCCAACACTGCCCCTTCTCTAGTTGGTACCTCTATGTATTGCTGCAAAAAACTATCCTGCACACATTTTACAAACTCCAAACCATCCAGCCCTTTTACGGAATGGGCTTCCCAGTCTATGTGTAGAAAATTAAAATCTCCCACAATCACAACATTGTGCATACTACAAATATCTGCTATCTCCTTACAAATTTGCACGTCCAGTTCTCGCTCCCCATTAGGTGGTCTATAATACACCCCTATAATTGTTACTACACCTTTCCCATTCCTCAGTTCCACCCGAATAGTCACCCTAGATGAGCCCTCTAATCTATCCTGCCAGAGCACCGCTGTAATATTTTCTCTGACAAGCAATGCAACACCTCCCCCTCTTGTCCCTCCAATTCTATCACACCTGAAGCAACAAAATCCAGGAATATTTAGTTGCCAATCACACCCCTCCTGCAACTATGTTTCACTAATAGCTACAACATCATATTTCCAGGTATCAATCCATGCTCTAAGCTCATCCACCTTTCTTACAATGCTCCTAGCATTAAAATAAATGCATTTAAGAAATTCTCCACCTCTTCCTCTCTGTTTATCTCTAACAGTACAAAGAACTTTACTGTCTTCTTTTTCTTCCTTCTACCATACATCTGTTCCTACACTCTGGTTCCCCTCCCGCCTCGTATCTAGTTCCGTTGGTGTCCTTATAAAAATGAATAGATATGAAATGAATCAGGTTTTGTTATGATGAGTTTCAATATGAAATTAAAGTTTACTATTCTTTATATATTCTCATAGCAGTATGTTAAGAGGAATTTCCAACTAGAACATAGTTTTTGTTTCAAATTATACCATTTGTACTTTTTACAGGTCTATTGTTCAAACTCTGATCCAACCAATAGCATTGCACATTTGTCTATGTCAGTTTGGCACAGAAGTAACCTTCTTATTTCTGAATCAATAAACAGAAAACTCATCGTATGCCTTACATATGTAATCTGCATTGAACTAAGGAGAGAGTGTAGGAACATAGGAACTGATTCAGTCACTTAGCCCTATGAACCTGTTCTTCTCTATACTTAAATGTCGGTATGTCAAGTCAAGAGAAGTTTATTGTCATTTAGCTACACACACACACACACGCACGCACGCACACGCACACGCACACGCACACACACACACACACACACACACACACACACACACACACACACACACACACACACACATATATATAATGTATATATCCATATAACATATATAGAAACGAGACAATGTTTCTTCGAACCATGGTGTAAAGTACGGTATTACACACAACACACATAACACACAATTACTTTTGAAGGTAAGGATAAAATCTACAGATGAATCACACATAAATAACAAATTAAAGTGCATTAATGTTAGCAATGTATTCTTGTTATCTTTAGTTAACACGAAAAAATCAGTTTTAAAATGCAATTAATAATTGACTCAGCATCAACTGTAATTTATAGAAAAGAATTCCATACTTCTATTACATTTGAATTAAGATTTTCCTAATTTTTGAAAGGCTTGGTCCCATCTCACTAGTTCCTCTTAATAACTTGAAAACTTTTGTCAAATTTCTAAAGTTCATGGAATGAACTTGGATGGCTCAGGGACAGGACTGGTTACTTCAAGTGCTGGGTTTTAGATGTTTCAGAAAGGACAGGGAGGCAGGCAAAAGAGTTGGGGGCGTGGCACTGCTTGATCAGAGATAGTGTCACGGCTGCAGAAAAGGTGGACGCCATAGAGGGATTGTTTATGGAGTCTCTGTGGTAGAGGTTAGGAATAGGAAGGGGTCAATAACTTTACTGGGTGTTTTTTATAGGCTGCCCTATAGTAACAGGGATATCGAGGAGCAGATAGGGAAACAGATCCTGGAAAGGTGTAATAATAACAGACTTGTAATGATGGGAGATTTTAATTTCACAAATATCGATTGACATCTCCCTAGAGCAAGGGGTCTAGATAGGGTGGAGTTTGTTAGGTGTGTTCAGGAAGGTTTCTTGACACAATATGTAGATAAGCCTACAAGAGGAAAGGCTGTACTTGATTTGGTATTGGGAAATGAACCTGGTCAGGTGTCAGATCTCTCAGTGGGAGAGCATTTTGGAGATAGTGATCATAATTCTATCTCCTTTACAATAGCATTGGAGAGGGATAGGAACAGACAAGTTAGAAAAGCTTGTCATAATTCCCCTTAATTGGAGTAAGGGGAATTATGAGGCTATCAGGCAGGAACTTGGAAGCTTAAATTGGAAATAGATGTTCTCAGGGAAAAGTGCGAAAGAAATGTGCCAGATGTTCAGGGGATATTTGTGTGGAGTTCTGCATAGGTATGTTCCAAAGAGACAGGGAAGTTATGGTAGAGTACAGGAACCGTGGTGTACAAAGGCTGTAATAAATCTAGTCAAGAAGAAAAGAAAAGCTTACAAAAGGTTCAGAGAGCTAGATAATGTTAGAGATCTAGAAGATTATAAGGCTACTAGGAAGGAGCTTAAGAAGGAAATTAGGAGAGCCAGAAGGGGCCATGAGAAGGCCTTGGCGGGAAGAATTAAGGAAAACCCCAAGACATTCTACAAGTATATGAAGAGGAAGAGGATAAGACGTGAAAGAATAGAACCTATCAAATGTGACAGTGGGAAAGTGTGTATGGAACCGGAGGAAAAAAGCAGAGGTGCTTAATGAATACTCTACTTCAGTATTCATTATGGAAAAGGATATTTGTGATTGTAGTGATGACTTGCAGCAGACTGAAAAACTTGAGCATGTAGATATTAAGAAAGAGGATGTGCTGAAGCTTTTGGAAAGCATCCAGTTGGATAAGTCGCCGGGACCAGATGAGATGTACCCCAGGCTACTGTGGTAGGTCAGAGAGGAGATTACTGAGCCTCTGGCGATGATCTTTGCATCATGAATGGGGACAGGAGAGGTTCCGGAGGATTGGAGGGTTGCGGATGTTGTTCCTTATTCAAGAAAGGGAGTAGAGATAGCCCAGGAAACTATAGACCAGTGAGCCTAACCTCAGTGTGTCATGGTCCGGATCTGGTTCCCTTTAAATTTCCTTTGTTTGTGTTACAATCCGGGCCGCTAATTCATTTCCCTTTAATTCCCTGTTTTCCCGTGTCCCTCAGGCTTGATGATTAAAGGCAATTTACTCTCTACTGATCCGGCAGTTTATAAGTCTCCGGCTTTCAGCCGTTTGGCACGAGAGCGTTATTGAAGTCACCGAAGCTAGTGCGAGCCAAAGCCACCTTGCCGTAGCCAACTAAGTTTCTTGCTGGAGCAAGCCAAGTCTCCTTCCTGAAGCACGTGCCAGCAAGCCGCCTTCTCTCACCAGAGCGGGTCCATCAAAGTTCACCCGACGGGGTGAGTCAAGAGCTCCCAGCTGCTTGGATCAAACTTGTGTCCAGATAAGGAACTGTCTATCATTGTGTGATCTCCATCTCCATGTCCTGTGTCGCAAAGGGGTTCCGGCCCTATGCCCTAGAAGGGTCCTGACCCTGTGTCAAAAAGAGTCCCGACTCCGTCCTATGTCCAAGTAGGTGACCTGGCTCAGTGTTTCTTGTCCTCACCTCCACAGAGTAGGCCCTGCCATTTGCCACTACCCTGAGTTGGGAACTGTCTCTTCGTGTCCTCTCCTCTGCAATGTGGGTCCGGCTGTTTGCTGCTACCCTGAGTTGGGAACTGTCTCTTCGTGTCCTCTCCTCTGCAGGGTAGGTCCGGCTGTTTGCTGCTACCCTGAGTTGGGAACTGTCTCTTCGTGTCCTCTCCTCTGCAGGGTAGGTCCGGCTGTTTGCTGCTACCCTGAGTTGGGAACTGTCTCTTCGTATCCTCTCCTCTGCAGGGTAGGTCCGGCTGTTTGCTGCTACCCTGAGTTGGGAACTGTCTCTTCATGTCCAAGTCCAAGCTCCGAGGTTCAAGCACCAAGTCCATGTCTGGGTCCCGAGTTCCAGGTTCCAGTTCCAAGTCCACGTCCAAGTCAAAGCTTTGTGCTCTCTTCCTGTGCAGGAGTTCCTCGTCCAGTCCTGTTGCCTTGCCACGTCTTGACCTTTCCTAGATCCGGCGTCTGAGACCGAGTCAAGACCCATGTTCTGGGTCCCTGTCCAGTCTCTGGCTTGGAGTCCTTGTCCAGGTTCCAAGTTCCTAGTTCCTCATCCAGGTCCCGCTTTCCTAGTCTAGTCCTAGCCCAGGCCCTGTATCCTCGTCTCGTCCAAGTCCTGTGGCTTGTCCAGTGTCGTTTCTTCCCCTCTTCCCTTGCTTTCTTGACACACCTAGTCCAGTTCCTAGTCCATTACACTTATTCCCGCTTCCACTTTGCTCTCTCCTTGATTTCTCTCTGTTCTATCCTTGCGTCATGGCTTTCCTTGTTATTATTAATAAACTCGATTGAGTTAACCCTACAAAACGTGTTTGTGTCCTGCATTCGGGTCCACCCTTGCTCCGCACTTGCTACATAGTGGTTGGTAAATTGATGGAGAAGATCCTGAGAGGCAGGATTTATGTACATTTGGAGAGACATAATATGATTAGGAGTAGTCAGCATGGCTTTGCCAAGGGCAGGTCCTGCCTTAAAAGCTTGATTGAATTTTTTGAGGATGTGACTAAACACATTGATGAAGGAAGATCAGTAGATGTAGTGTATATGGATTTCAGCAAGGCATTTGATAAGGAACCCATATAAGGCTTATTGAGAAAGTAAGGAGGCATGGGGTCCAAGGGGACATTGCTTTGTGGATCCAGAACTGGTTTGCCCACAGAAGGCAAAGAGTGATTGTAGACGGGTCATATTCTGCATGGAGGTCGGTGACCAGTGGTGTGCCTCAGGGATCTGTTCTGGGACCCTTACTCTTCGTGATTGTTATAAATGACCTGGATGAGGAAGTGGGGGGATGGGTTAGTAAGTTTGTTGATGACACAAACATTGGAGGTGTTGTGGATAGTGTGGAGATCTGTCAAGAGGTTACAGCGGGACATTGATAGGATGCAAAACTGGGCTGAGAAGTGGCAGATGGAGTTCAACCCAGGTAAGTGTGAAGTGGTTCATTTTGGTAGGTCAAATATGATGGCAGAATATAATATTAATGGTAAGACTCTTGGTAGTGTGGAGGATCAGAGGGATCTTGGGGTCCGAGTCCATAGGATGCTCAAAGCAGCTGCGCAGGCTGACTCTGTGGTTAAGAAGGCATATGGTGTATTGGCCTTCATCAATAGTGGAATTGAATTTAGGAGCCAAGAGATAATGTTGCAGCTATATAGGACCCTGGTCAGACCCCACTTGGAGTACTGCGCTCAGTTCTGGTCACCTCACTACAGGAAGGATGTGGAAGCCATAGAAAGGGTGCAGAGGAGATTTAGAAGGATGTTGCCTGGATTGGGGAGCATGCTTTATGAGAATAGGTTGAGTGAACTCAGTCTTTACTCCTTGGAGCGGTGGAGGATGAGAGGTGACCTGATAGAGGTGTATAAGATGATGAGAGGCATTGATTGTGTGGATAGTCAGAGGCTTTTTCCCAAGGCTGAAATGGCTGCCACAAGAGGGCACAGGTTTGAGATGCTAGGGAGTAGGTACAAAGGAGATGTCAGGGGTAAGTCTTTTACTCAGAGAGTGGTGAGTGCGTGGAATGGGCTGCTGGCAGTTGTGGTGGAGGCGGATACGATAGGGTCTTTTAAGAGACTTTTGGATAGTACATGGAGCTTAGAAAAATAGAGGTAGGGACATGTTCAGCACAACTTTGTGGGCTGAAGGGCCTGTATTGTGCTGTAGGTTTTCTAAGTTTATGTTTCTATGAATAATATCTTAATTTTTGAAATATATTCTCATAATTTAGCATTCACAGTTTACAATCATACTGATAATTCCAAGGAAAGTAAATTCTTCCTGAACCTCCCATATTATCAGCTGGAAAGCCCACTTCACACCATCTGCCCACAGACCCAGTCAAAGAAAGGAAAAGGATACGAAAGTAGATTCTCTGTGCTGACTTCGTATAGTAGCATTGTGTATATTAATTGTACTCTTCTTATGAAATTTGGTTGCATTGAAAGTAACTGAATTTAATAGAACATAGAACAGAACAGCACAGTACAGTCCCTTTGGTCCATGATGATGTGCCAACCTTCGAACTTACCCCTAGATCAATCTAACCCTTCCCTCCTACACAGCCCTCCCTTTTTTGTTCATCCAGCTGCCTACCTATAATTTATAGATAATAGATTTATCCATAATTTATTGCCTCTGTCATCATGCTTGGCAGGACATTCCATGCACCCATCACTTTCTGTGTAAAAAAAAAACCTACCTCTCACAATTCCCCCCCCCCTATACTTTTCCTCCAAACATTTTGAAATTATGTCTCCTTGTATTAGCCATTTTCACACTTGGGAAAAGTCACTGGCTGTCCGCTCTATTCCGCTTTATCAGCTTATAGATCTCTTTGAGGGCACCTCTTGTACTTTTCAGCTCCAAAGAGAAAATCCCTAGCTCACTCAACCTACCAACCTATCCTCATGACATATTCCAACAGAAAGATATAACATACACCTGCTACTTCTACAGCTATTAGCACATAGGTATTTAGTGAATGCCACATCTGTCAGGGTTATGGACATTGATTTTCTGTGGATTATAAATAGTGTGGTACAGCTAAGTTTGCTATTAATGACAATAAGTTTAATGTCACCTAGATTGCAAAGAACAAAAACAAATATTTGGCTTAGGTTCCCGGTGCTGGCTCTGAGAATGCTCCCATCACTAAAAAAAAGCACATTTATTCTTCTTGGATAACTTTTCACTTTCAGTTTTAAATTTGTGATAAATAGATTATTCCCATCTTGGAGATAGGTGAAATCATTCACTAATGCAACTTTGTGTATTGAGAGGAAAAAAGCAGTCATTATGTTTACGCTGAACGATTGCATGTTACAAAGTTACTGAGGTATTAGTTCTGGCTATGTTGCTGTTATGTTTAAATGACGATTTTAATTGTCAAATCTCACTCTTGGAAACAAAATTGGCTTTTTGTACCAACTTCAGGCTGAAAATTAAATATATAACAAATACAGAAATCAATTTATAATAATGCTCAATAGCACATTAATCTCTTAAATGTTTATCCATCTCATACATGTAATACAAACGTTTTTATGTTTAAATTTGACATGGAAAGCAACAGAAAATTTAAAAACATCAACTTTTCAATATACAATGTCTTGTATGGATATTCCATGCCATAAAACACTGTTGCTTTCACAATCACACATCCAGTCTATGAATAGTTACATAATTTTGCATGAAATATTTCTTGCATACTTATATTTGTATTATCACTTTCAAGAAGTTGACACATTCTGCATTTTGATGTTATACATTAATGTAGGGTTGCCTTCAATAAAGTGGCCCTGGCTAATTATTGACCTCCACTAGGATGCATTGTTTAAGGATCACAGATGGGTAAATTGCATGGGTCCTTGGTGCTGTTTGGCCTTTTCAGCTTTTGTTTATTCAGATGGAGGCATCCCACAGGCCTGGGTGGGTCTCCCTGTAATCAACTTCTTGTATGTTTCAGAGACGATAATGTAGATTGGAGGAGGGTTGAACCAAAGCTCTGGAATTGTGACAGAGGGTGATTGATCAGGTTCCTTTGGTGATAGGTATGTGTTGTAAACTTGCTGGATTGAGAATTTAACACAGTTACTCCCAGACCTTAAAATCCTTGTTGTCAAGGTGATGAAGTCAATTGTGTAAATGAGTACAACAGAAATATAATTAAAAATGAAAGCAGTTCAACTTCAAAGACCACTGACAGACTATTTTCATTACATAATAAATCTCAGCTGCAGGAATTTTTATGGAACAAATATGTTTTATTGCATCATATTCTAGTATTACCCTTTCATGCTACAGTAATAATAAATATATCAGAACATCTTTGAATTAAGGGGCATAAGTGAAAATATGACCATTGAGTTGAAAGCTTGATTCCAGTTTCAATTACTTCTAAATAATTCAGGGCTTGCTTCAGGAACCGCAAACATTCTGGATATTACGAACACTTGCTTTCAAAATTTAGAGAGAAGATCTTCCAGGTCTCAGTGTTGCTTTAACATTTATTTAACCCTTTATGTGTGTTGTGCTCAAACGCTAATCACGACCCAATCAACAGAGGCACTGCCACTAATTAAACCAGTATTTTCATGCTGGCATTGACAATGCTATCAAATGGCTGTGATTAAAGGCAAGTCTGTTAAAACCAAATAAAACAATGCCTCTCAAACCTGGGAGGGGCAACTCCCCAGTCACCATGATGAGTAGAGTTGTCGTAACACTCCTGATCAAAGGCTGAGACTACCATTGGTTCTCAACCCATGTTCACTATGTGCATTCCTTATATAAAAGTAATTCAGTATTAATACAATTTAAATAGTGTGTTCAGAAAAGTACATTTTTGAGATCTCCAGACTTAGTCAATATGTTAGATATGACATACATAGCATGAATAACTTAATATAGCTGGGAATGTGATGTTTGGTTCCACACACCACCCACCTGTCCCTGAGAAAATTGCTGATATGGATCAGGAGTAGTTGAGACTCTAGTACCAATCCCTGTGATACATCATTAATTACGGCCTCTCAACCTGAGAAGGATCAGTTCATTATCATTCTCACTCTTCTCACTTTAAAGTTCAAAGTTCAAAGTAAATTTATTGCAAAGTACATATATGTCACCATATACAACCCTGAGGTTTGTTTTCTTGTGGGCATACACAGTAAATCCAAGAAACACAATAGGATCAAGGGAAGACCTCACCCAACAGGATGGACAAACAACCAATGCAAAAAGGGCAACAAACTGTGCAAATACGAAGAGAAAATAAATAATAAATAATGTAATAAATATCAAGAACATGATATGAACAGTCCTTGAAAGTGAGTCCATAGGTTGTGGAAACTGTTCGGTGATGGGACGAAGTTGAGTGAAGTTATCTCCACTGGTTCAAGAGCCTGATGGTTGAGGGGTAATACCTGTTCCTGAACCTAGTGCTGTGGGTCCTGAAGCTCTTGTACCTTCTTCCAGCTGTCAACAGCAAGAAGAAGGCATGGCCTGGATGGTGGAGGTCCTTGATGATGGATGCTGCTTTCCTGTGACAGTACTCCATGTAGATATGCTCAGTGGTGGGAAAGGTTTTACCTACCCATGATGGAATGGGCTGTATCCATTACTTTCTGTAGGCTTTTCCATACGATGATATTGGTGTTTCTATACTAGGCCATGATGAAACCTGTCAGTATACTCTCCACTGTACATCTGTTAAAGTTTTAGATGACATGCAGAATCTTTGCAAATGTTGAAGAATGTTTTCTTCATAATGGCACTTGCCTGCTGGAGCCTGATCAGATCCTCTGAAATGATGACACAGAGGAAGCTAAAGTTGCTGACTCTCTCCACCTCTCAGCACACAAGATGCTGGAGGAACTCAGTAGGCCAGGCAGCATCTATGGAAAAAATATATAGTCAACATTTCGGGTCGAAACCCTTTGGCAGAACTGGGTAAACAAAAGCTGAGGAGTAGATTTAAAAGGTGGGTGGGGGAGGAGAGAGAGAGGGGAGGGCAGTGGAGTGGGAGGGATGAAGTAAAGAGCTGAGAAGTTGATTGGTGAAAAAGAAGCCCATGGAAGAAAGAAAAAGGAGGGAGGAGCACCAGAGGGAGGCGATGGGCAGGTAAGGAGCGAGAGGGATAAGGGGATGGGAAATAGTGAAGAGAGGGAGGTGGGGGGCATTTCCAGAAGTTTGAGAGATCGATGTTCATGCCATCAGGTTGAAGGCTACCTAAACTGAATATAAGGTGTTGTTCCTCCAACCTGAGTGTGGCCTCATCGTGACAGTGGAGGAGGCCATGGATGGACATATCAGAATAGCAATGGGAAATGGAATTAAAATGGGTGGCCACGGGGTAATCCAGCTTTTCCTGGCAGACAAAGCATAGGTGCTTGGTGAAGCGGTTTCCCAATAATAAACTAATAATTGTTTTCCGTTCATAAATGTTGTCATTTTTTTAAGTTTTGAGTAATTTTATTCAGTGTTACAATAAATCAATCTGAACACACACCACGACTGCAAATTTGGGTCTACGTTTATGGCACATTACATTCTTGTAACAGAACGAAGGAACAGAAGCAGCTGGCTTTCTGAAAAAGTATGCCTGGACTTGCCTGAAAAAAGATGCCCATGGTTACGAGTAGATGAACATCCCAGCAGCTAAATGTTGGACAGAGCACTCCTGCACATTTTAGCACATGCTGTGACTTGACGAGCAAAGTCAGTGAAGGGTCTAGAGACCCATAATATTTCCCTCTCCAGATGCTACTTGACCCAATCAGTTCCTCTAACAGTTCATTATTTTTTTGCTCCAGATTACAGCCTGTGCAGTCTCTTGTGTTTTCTTCGGCCATCTAGTGAAATTTCCCTAAGGCAGAATATTGTAGCCCCGACCGATGTGCTTTACCAACTGCTACGCCGAGAATCTGCACTCCGGCCACCAGAACAAGTGGGATCTCCCAGTGGCCACCCAAAGAGGAACAACACCTTATGTTCCATCTGGGTAGCCTCCAACCTGATGGCACAAATGCCAATTTCCCAAACTTTCAGTAATGCTTCCCCCCTTCACCATTTCCCATCCCTTTATCCCTCTCTCTCCTTATCACCTTGCCCGCCCATTGCCTCCCTCCGATGCTCCTCCCCCCTTTTTCTTTCTTCCATGGCCTTCTGTCTCTTTCACCAATCAACTTCTCAGCTCTTTACTTCATCCCTCCCCCTCCAGGGTTCACCTATCACCTGGTGTTTCTCTCTCTCCTAGTCCAACCTTTTTAATCATTTTTAAAAGGTTTAGAAATTTTTTCCTAAAAATTTTGTTTTTTTCTCCAGTCCTGCTGAAGGGTTTCGGCCCGAAACATCAACTGTACGTTTTTCCATAGATGGTGCTTGGCCTGATGAGTTCCTCCAGAATTTTGGATGTGTTGCTCGGATTTCCACCATCTGCAGATTTTCTCGTCTCTCCACCTCTAATCCCCCAGATGAAGACTGGCTTATGGACCTCCAGTTTGCTCCTCCTAAAGTCAATAATCAGTTCCTTGACCTTGCCGACGTTGAGTGAGAGCTTGTTGTTGTGGCACGACTCAACCAGATTTTCATTCTCACTCCGATTTGCTGATTCTTCATGATATTCGATTTGGTCATCATTGGTACTGTCGGCAAAGTTAAATGTGGCATTGGAGCTGTGCTCAGCCTTACAGTTACAAGTCATCTGCACATTAACCAATTTTCAGTCCGTGTCAGTATGTTAACCACAACTCCATGTGCTCTAACCACATCAAGAACTTTCCTGTGGTACCTTATCGAAAGTTCTCTGACAAACCAGAACTGCCCTATCCACTCATTCCCCTTATATATTTTCTAATCACAAGCTCAATTAGTCAACAAATTTTCCCTTTCATAAATCCATGCTGACTCTGTGCAATCCTTTTATTCTTTTCATTGTTCTGTAATTCTATCCTTCACTGTAGAATCCAGCTCTTTCCCCACCATTGATTTTAGATTCAAAGGTTATTAGTTTCCTCCCTTCTTAAAAATGGGGTCACATTCGCTATCCTCCTATTTACAAGCAAAAGTCTGGACGTATACAATTTTGGAAGATGATAACCCGAATAGGCATTATCTCGAAAGCCACTTGCTTCAAAATTCTGAGATGTGTGGATCATCAGGGTCTTTAAGATTTATCAGCCTTTATTCTGACCAGTTTTTTTAAAAACTAAGTCTAATTTCCTTCAGTTCAGCATTCACACTAGACCATCTCACTTTCATTTCTGGTAGTGTTTGTATCTTCTTTCTGAAGGCAGTAACAAAGTAGTTGTTTAATTTGTCTGCCATTTCCTTATTCCACATGATTTATTCCCCTTTTGTGTCTGTAAAGAACGGACATTTGCCCTAAAGGTGAAGCTCTCTTAAAGAGTGTTAGACACAGAAATTCTTTCACAATGCACAAAGGCTTATGCGTGACATGTGCAGAACATTTTCCAGCTTGTATATGCTGGTTATCATACATACTACTTTTCACCATTGTGCATTACACAAAGGATTTTAATCAAACATATAAATGGCTTAGCTGTTTAAGTATGGATGCTTGCTGTGTAGGTTCTCAGTTTTCCCTACATACGACACAGAGATGTCTATTCATGCAAAGCCATCGTCAACAGTATATGTGATAATTCCCTTGCACAAATTTCATTTGTGCATGCTTGGACTGTGAATAGAAAGTATCACATTCCAAGCAGTTGCAGAAGGATCTTACAAAACAGCTGAATCCCATCGACTAAAAGGAAACCAATTTCACCTGGTTCCTGAGTCCTCCTCGGCCTCTGCTAAGAGTCTTAGTTGCCCATTTGTTCCAGTGCTATTCTCCTTCACTGTACAATCCCTGTACAATTTTGTTGGCATGTGGCCAAGTGGTTAAGGCGTTCGTCTAGTTATCCGAAGATCGCTAGTTCGAGCCTTGGCTGAGGCTTGCGTGTGTGTCCTTGAGCAAGGCACTTAACCACACATTAACAGACGACACGGATGCCAAGCTGTATGGGTCCTAATGCCCTTCCCTTGGACAACATTGGTGGCGTGGAGAGGGGAGATTTGCAGCTTGCAGCTTGGTCTTCATAAAAAAAAACTTTGCCCATGCTTGCGCCCTGGAAACTTTCCAAGGTGCAGATCCATGGTCTACACACGACACAATCCCTGAACTGTGCTCACAATTCTCTAACTCCAAACTCCCCTCTCCTGCCTGAATATCCAATCTATTATATACGTGACTTGGGCTTCCTTGCACAATAAAATATTACTATGGGGTAAAAGAGAGGGTTTGTAAGGGGACATCCACATAAAAAAACAGGCATTAGACACCTACATATCATCAATGTAATGTGGAGGACATTTTGCAGCTCATATACAGTGGTTCTCATAGAGTTTTCAAACATCTATGAATACTGGTTTCACAATTTAGTGCTTCTAAAATAAATATTCCACCCACCACAATCAGTGTAATTAACCTAGCTCAATACTTCTAGCTGATTCACGAGAGCTGTATAACAACAGTAGTATATCGATGTAGTGCCTTTATCATAGAAAGGTATCTTGAGATACTTTATAGAGAAAAGAAAGGAAAGAAAGCCTTTTCAAGTGTAGCAAATTTGTAGTGATCGTAATAAATACATGCATTCAAACACATTTTTTTTTACAAAAAATTGAGAATTAAGAATGTGGAATCCACTAGCACATGAAATAGCTGAAGTAAGTAACAATGAAATGGCTAAGGGAAGGCTTCAATATCCAGGTCCAGGTGAAAATAATAGAAATGGAATATGGAAGCAGGATGCCAACAGGTATATTTTAAGAAGCAGTGCTGGAGGAACTCAGCAGGCCAGGCAGTATCTATGCAAAAGGGTAAATAGTCGATGTTTTGGGCTGAGACCCTTCATCAGGACCAGCATTTTGTGTGTATTGCTTTGATTTCCAGCACCCACAGATTTTGCCTTGTTTGTGATATTTTAAGAAGTATTGGATTATGGTCTACCTTGTCATTTTTCTTGTAGTTTAACTTTCTTTCCATTTGCCTGTTTGCCTGCAACTATTTAATGGATTTTCAGTCATTTGTAGTATAGCTGGTTCTGTATTTTTGTAGTTTATTTGTCTGTAAACCTGGGCTCATGGCTACATAAATCAAAATCATCCTTATAGTTTCATAGACAAATCTCTTATCTATCCAGTCTGAGCTATATTTCAGGATAAAAATCCTCTCTTTGTTCTCTCTTTGTTTTATTTTCCCTCCTTTCTCATAGTAGAGTAAATTGGTTACAATTAGAGTTAGCTACCTGCTGCTGTGTTTCACTTACTTCACTTCCAAAGAACCCTCTGGACAATATCATCTTCAGATCCAACAGAAGTGATTGGCCATACAGTTGATAGATTCCTTTCTGTATGGTTGCATCAAACTGTGCATACAGAAACTCCAAATGCCATGAGGTGCTTAGCTTCTCTCTGTGTCTAGTGTTGGGAGTAATGTGCAGAATGCCCCTTGCAGCTGGACCATGGCAGCCTATTGGTCATTTGCTCAAATAATATATATAAATACAATTGATGGCATGCTGATGCAATATAAATGGAATAATATGATAATAAATATAGTGAAATGAATATTCTGTATTCAATGCATTTTATAGTTTTGTGAATCAAGGAATATTTTGGAATAGATGTGATATATTGAGTATAGAAACTGGCTTTGACTGAAGGCAGTCATACTGTTGGCTTTTGTGTAAGAAGAAACTTAATCAAAATTACAAATCCTTTCCTATGAAATTAACTATTTTAGTATTAAAATTGAATATGAACATAAACAGAACTAGTTATAGATGATTACTGAGATAAAACTAAATAAATACAGACAAGGTATGATTTAAATTCTAATGAAAGGTGACAAAGGGTTCAGCAGCAGTAAGTTAATTGACATGTACCAGAACAGATTTATAGCTGAGGCCTTTTTAACAGGGATTAAATGCTGGTGCAATAACAAGACAAAGATAACATGGCCCAAATATTGCTATTTTGATGTGATGGTGTGCAGTTTTCTCTCTGCTTTTGAAGTCTCATTTAAAGTTTACAAATCAATTTTATTTAATTGAGTTCTTCATTTCTTAATCTTATTTCTTGAGTCCTTAATTAGATAGATTTTTGTATATCATGGGAGTTAAAGGTTATGGGGAAAAGGCAGATAGATGGAAGTGAGTCCACGACCAGATCAGCATGATCTTATTGAATGCAGAGCAGACTCAAAGGACCAGATGGCCTGCTCCTGCTCCTAAGTCTTACGTTCTTATGTTCTTATTTCATTTTTTTTTCTGATTTGAAGTAACATAATTTTTCAGTACCTTGAAACAGCCGCACTGAATATAGTGGTCTGGTTTCAATAAGCAAAGCAGCAAGAAGTAATCTCCACATACTTCTACATTTTATAATCAACCAATGTAAATGTCTTTTATATCTTATGTCATATCTCAACAGATAATAATTTACTCCTTTCTAATATCAATCCTCAGCACCACTTTTTTTCTCAATATTGCAGTCAATAACCTAAATTAAGACTGGCAGCAGGTAATTTGTCTACACCATTTCTCCAGTATTAAAATAATATTTACAAGCCCTCCCCCCAACATTAGTTAATAAAGGACAATGCATGTTAGCAGTTGTAAACCAGCGCTAGTAGTCTCTCGTGTTTATTAGTCCACTCTGTTTCAGGAACAGTGAGCATTAGGGATCAAAACATACCCTGAGAAATAGAAGCAGGAAGCCAATCAGCACCTGGCACCTACTCCAACAATCAAAAGATATTTCTCTTTTGCATACCTTCTAACAACAGCAAAATTTGCTCCTACCTCTCATTAGAGGTCATTCACATCAGCCCATCTTTGGAATTTGAGAGGAAGCAAAAGTACACGGGAGAAACTCACAGAGCCGCTGGGGAGAGCATGCGAACTCCATACAGACAACGTCAGAGCTTAGGTTAAAATCTGGGCTGCCAGAACTGCGGAGACTCTGTGCCACCCTCATAGCTTGATTTTACCTCAGTAGTACCTTCCTAGCCTTTCTCCATTTATATTTATTTCCATAAAATCTAAAAACTATCAGTTGTTTTCTTGAGTAAATTTAATGGCAGAGCTTCCACACCACTCTAGGGTAGCAAATTCAAATGATTCACTTCCTCTGAGGAGAGAAGTTTCTATCCATCCCTTGAATAGATCAAACCTTATTTTAAGTCAGCGATGCCTGGTTCCAGATACACCAACCAGGAAACATCAATTCTGCATCTACCCTATCAAGCAGCAAAAGAATTTTGTGCATATCAGTGGTCTGAACTCAGAAGAGTTTGGAACTTTTATCAGAGCTTTGAACTTAGACCATAAGGCATAGGAGCAGAATTAGGCCATTCAGCCCATTGAGTCAACTCTGCCATTCTGTCATGGCTCATCCTTGGTCCCACTCAACCCCATTCAACTTAAGGAAGCAAGTCTCAAGATCACACCATATTGCATGCAGAACTCTTCCAGCAAAGAAAGTGCACATGCCACACTGATGGAAGGTAAATGAAGGAATTTACAAAATATGTCCAGGAAAGTTTGTTGAGTGAATCTATAGATGGACCCTCTTATATTGGACCTCCTCTTATGGAACAAGGCAGGACAAGTAACAAAGTAATAGTCAGGGAACACTTTGGTTCCAGTGACCATGATTATTTAAGATAGTAACGGAAAAGGATAGGGCAGGCCCACAGGTCTGTCTAGAGTGGAGGAGGATTAATTTTGAGGGAACTGAACAGGAACTACTGGAGGTTCATTAAGTGAGCCTGCTTGAAGGGAAAACAATGAATGACAAATTGGAAGCTTTTAAAACGACTTTAGTGCCCAGGGGCATCATGTTCCTGATGGAGTGAACGGTAAACCTGGGAAGTTGAGGAACCTTGGCTGACAAGAGATATTGAGGACCTGGTAAGAAAAAGAAGGAAGCTACATTAGACTTAGGCGGTCAGAATTGCCAACTTTAAACAGTTAGGACTACTCCTAAGGGGGAAATCAAGAGGTTAATGAATGGATACGAGATGGAACTGACGGGTAAAGTTACAGAAAATCCCGAAAGGTCCTATAGATGTACTGTATTAAGGGTAAAACAGTGGCTAGGAAGAGAGTAGGTCTCTTTAGAGATCAGCACCGCTGCCTATGTCTTGAGCTGCAGGAGATAGGTAGGATTTTTAATTAATGTTTTTCCTCAGTTTTAACAAATCCTTTGTGTTAATGAAGAGAAAGTTTTAGAGATGTTTTGGAAGACATTTCTATTACCAGGGAGGAGGCAGTTGCAGCCTTAAAGCAGCCTTAAAGAGGTGTGTAAATCCCTAGGAACTAAGAGAGTGCATACCTGGACTTCATAGGAGGCTACAGAGGAAACTGCAGAGAACTTTAGACATTGTTATTCACTGATAAAGTTACTGAAGACTGGAAGTTGGCTAATGTTGTTCCATTGTTTAAAAAAGATGGGAAGGACAAGCCAGGGAACTACAGGCCGGTTGGCCTGACATCAGTAGTGGGTAAGTTGCTGGAGGGAATTCTGAGTGACAGGATCTACCAACAGTTAGACAGAGTGAGTCTGACTAGGAGCCAGCATTGCTTTGTGTGTGTGAAGTTATGCTTGATAAACTTTTTATGCTTTTTTTTAAAGTAATGAAAAACTTAGATGAGGACAAGACAGTGGATGTTGCCTATTTGGACTTTAACAAGGTCCCACATGGTAGGCTGGTCTGGGAGGTTAGTTTCTATGAAATCCAGAGAGAGCTAGTTAGATGGATGCAAAATTGACTCAGAGGTAGGAAGCAGAGAGTGTTGGTTGAAAACTGTTCTTCAGAATAGAGGCCGGTGACTAATGATGTGCCACAAATATTGATGTTGGGACTCTTGTTATTGGTTCATAAAATCATTCCATGCAAACCTTCTTTGTTCCTTTAAATAAAATGAGGTCCACACCAGCATCCAGAAGTAAGATGTGTCATTTTGTTTTTGCATCAAAAGTTGTCAAATATTTATGCAAGTAAAACTGAGAGTTTTTGATTTACTCAAAATGTATCAATCTAATCTTTTTCAGCTATTTTAAAATTTAGCTCCTTTGGCTGATGTGAACAGAGATATGTAGCAGAGAAATCAGCTTTTTTCCCTTCTACTTATATGATCAAGACATCTGACTATAATTCTGTAATTGCTTTACTGTGTCTATAGCTCTGTACCTAGAATTTATGCAATTATTGTTGCAGAATTACAAGGCACAAAGGCTCACATAATGGAATGGAATTGAGTTGTGTAAACATACTGGTGGCACTTTTTACAATGAATGTAGCACATGGTTCTATACTCACCTCAAATACTTGAACAACAATTCATGATGCCACATCAATGCTGCATTCATGAAGGTGTCAGCTTTCATGTGAGATGAATACTGAGACCTTTTTTGATGCATGGAAAATATCCAACAGGAATATCCAAAGGATGGGCAATGGAATTCTAGTTTTCTGGCCAATATTTATCCTTCAACCAGCACAAAGAGAACAGATTATCTGGTAACTAATTTCAGTGCTGTTAGTGGGAGATTGCTGTGTGTAGATTGATTGTAGCACTTGCTGAGCAATACGCCTATGTCACATATTTAAATATTTGGAAAGCTCTTTGGGATATTCTGAAGCCATGAAAGGCATTACATAAATACAAATCTTTTTTTCCATTGTCTTCTCATCCTGATGATAACATACAAATAAAGGGGGATAAAAGGTTACTTTCATTAATCTTTTGTCCAAACAATGGAAATTAGTTGAGCATTAGCCAGTTTAAATCATTGAATTTTTTAAAAAGAGAATATGTGCATGCACTCATACACTTCCCAAAGATAGCTCGTTGATAAATAATGGTAAATTATCTGCCAGATAGTCATTCATGATATTATTATTTTTCATAGTTTGATTTTGGTTACTGCATTTCACTATTTATTCTGAACTCTAGCTTCCTCTTGTCATTCTTGGCTTAACTGAGTCATCCCAGTGTTGTATTTATCTGCTTATTATGGCAGCATGCTCACCCACAGAAGTGTTATGTGATTCATTTTTGGTTATGCCTGCCATGTTAGGATAATTTTCATTTCCATAAGGCAACTGCATAATTAAAAGAACATTATAACCATTTATAAAACTGTAGTAGCAATTCCTATAACACAGATGATTTGAAAAAGAATTGACAAACATATTTTAAAAAAATCAACGCTCTGAATGATGAGCGAGTTGCATTTACTGATGTATGCTCTTAAATTGGTATATATCTAAGGGCCCTTCATTGGTACACTGGAAGAATTTTTCAGTCCTATTTCACTTTCCTTTTTTAATCAGATTAATTAAATCTGACTCATCAAACTATAGCTGGCATTTTTATAATAATCCTTTGTTTTGATCTCCATTTTAACATCAGGGAACTGTGATTGCTCCCAGTCATTGATTCTACAGTAACACTAATAATTCATTCAGCACCCAACTCAAGATAATCCTACACTACACTTTACATTGCAATTTCTATAACTAATTTATAACACCCCTATAGAGAACAGGACAAAAAGTTCATTGGTGAGTCATCCATTAAGCACCCTTTTGGTAATTAGTTAATAACATCATTGTGAACACAACGTATTAGTGTTATGCCTAGGGGCAGCTTTACATAATTAATTAACTACCCCTGAGAGTTATAACAATACATTACACAATAATGTCATGTCAGCATTACCACATACAATGTGAGTCTGTGGTTTTCCTAATTCTGAACAATTCTGCATCACATTCTTGCAATAAATGCAACAATGCAATGTGTTACCATGGGTAGCTTTCAAAGTTTTCTGACCCCCACAGCTATCCTTATGAGTTAGCATCCTGGAATTTCTCCTTATGATGTGTTTCACTAAGTTAAGCTGAACTGACACAGAAGCCCCCATACTGGGACTTTTATTACTTTTCATTTTCTCTCCACATGCAGAGACGTCGTGGAACTTTCCACAGCTGTTTGGGTTTATCAGAATTTTGTTTAATTAATAATGTCCAGCCTCCAAATACAAGGAGGAAAAAAGTGTAAAGATGATTAAGTTCTATTTGAAGACTTCTCATATTGCTCAGTACTGACACACACCAGTTTTAGAACATTTTTATTAATTTACAAGATGTGGGTTCGCTCACAAGCCAAAGATTTACCACCGATCACTAATTCCATTAGAAGGCAATGATTCAGTGTTTCTTGCACTGTTGGATTGCTTGCAGTCAAACTATACCACAGTACAGTTGTGTAGAGAAATTCAGGATTTTGGTCAAGCAACAGTTCAGTCCAGGCAAAAGTATGATGTGAGATGAACTTGAAGATGGTGAAATATTTCTGACAAAAGATTTTGTACCTAATATATTAATTTTTCCAGATGGTGACTGGCCTGGGCAACTGAGTATATCCAAGGTTTTCTGTATTTATTTCATATTTCATTTAAATACAGTGAAAGTGATTTTAATTGAATAATCTTTCTGGTCAATTCATTACAAATCTGGTGGTAACTATGTGAATTAAACCAAATTAACATTTATATTTGCTTGTATATTAATGTCATAGACAAAAGACATTTGCCTGGATGTTAGATTGTATAGCAATATTAAAAAATGGACTTGATGGAAAGCCGTAATAAGCATTTCCATATAATTTCACAACTCTCCAGAATTTGGGCATTTCCTGACACATCAGTTTATGGAATAGACACTATTTCTATATCAAATAATTGTTAAACTGATTTGACTGGAGTTGATCATTTTCAGGACAGCCAATGTCTAGAAATTTTGCACACTAAAAGTTCTTTCTTCTCAGGTGGTTCCTCATGATCAATGGATGACGTGACTTTTCTCTAGTTCTGTCGATTTGGAGGTAATTAGTGAGACAAATGTAGGAACCACAAACTCTTCCACAGATGGGATACTTGGGGGCCTCTGTGCTTCCTCCTCACTGCTCACATTCCCCAGACCAGTTTGCGCTATGTACGAACATGGAAATGTTATGTTGAATTCCTTAATTCAGATCATTGATATACTGTATATAATGAATAGATGAGGCCTAGTCACTGATCCCCGTTACATCCTGTCTCCCAGAAAAAGACATGCTTGTTCCTAATCTCTGTTTCCTGTCCGTCAACCAATTTTCCATCCATATCAGTATCCAGAATTAGAATCAGCCAGTTAAACCAAATTAACACTTATATTTGCTTGTATATTGATGTCATAGACAATAAAACATTTGCCTGGAAGTTAGATTGTATAGAAATATTAAAAAATGGACTTGATGGAAAGCCGTAATAAGCATTTCCATATAATTTCACAACTCTCCAGAATTTGGGTATTTCCTGACACATCAGTTTATGGAATAGACACTATTTCTATGTCAAATAATTGTTAAACTGATTTGACTGGAGTTGATATGTTGGGCGCAGGATAAATCCACAGATATTGACACCCAGGAACTTGAAATTGCTCACCTTTTCCAATTCTGATCCCTCTGAAGACTGGTGTGTGTTCCTTTGTCATACTCTTTCTGCAGTCCACGATCAGTTCTTTGGTCTTACTGATGTTGAGTGCAAGGTTGTTGCTTCAATACCAGTCAACTAACTGATATATTTCACTCCTGTATGCCTTCTTGTCACCACCTGAAATTCTGCTAACAATAGTTGTGTCAACACTAAATTTAGTAGATGGCATTTGACCTGTGCCTACTCACACAGTCATGGCCATAGAGAAAGTAGAGCAGTGGGCTAAGCACAAATCCTTGAGGTGTGCCAGTGTTGATTGTCAGCAAGGTGGAGACGTTATTTCCGATCTGCAGAGATTGTGGTCTTCTGGTGAGGAAGTTTGCGGAGGGAGATACAGAGGACCAGATTTTGGAGCTCAATGATCAGTACCATAGGAATGATTGAGTTAAAATACTGAGCTGTAGTCAGTTGACAGGATCCTGACATAAATATTGGTATTGTCCAGGTAATCCAAGGCTGCGTGAACAGCCAATGAGATTGCATCCATTGTAGACTATTAGATAGCCAAATTGCCCAATCTACCTGTATTAATAGCCTGTGGCATCCTCCATTTTGTCTGCTTGTAGACCAGCTCAGTGGCCTCCTGCACTGTATGTGACTCCAAGACCATTGGAGCTGCTGTGTTACTGATGGGCTAGTGAGTGCAACGTACAGTGTAGAGGTGATTGTTAAATTAAATAATTCAACTCTGTTCAGGTACATAACTAAAACCTGGCCCAATCTCACCCAAAGCCAGTCTCACCCTAACCTAACCCATCCTTGGCCAATATGAACGAAAGCCAAGCCCATGGACTCATACATTGTTTTTAAAGTGTACCATGGAGCACAGAATGATGCCAGGCCCAGGCTCAGAATGACTGAGGTGTTTGCCCCCTAAAGAAGCTGGAATCAAGATGCCTGCTGCAGAAGACTGTGCCAGGAGCTGCTGATTTCCCCCCCCCCCCCCCCCACCAGTATTCTACTCATACCCCTCTTCAATGCAAAGTTGCACATTCTTCCTAAATCACTTGGTAGGGGAAAGCAGATAGGAGATCGGCAACCCCACTATGTGACAACTATCAGAGAGTCCCCAACCTCCAGCACCCCTGACTTAGCTCTGATGTTAGCAGTGGAGGACCTTCGAGAACTTGTTCTCCAAGTTTTCACCACAGCCTTACACAGGCCAGCTTCCTATCAACATGGTTCAAGTTCAAGTTCAGGTTTAGGTTTACTACTGTTCAATTACACAGCTAAACAAAGCAACATTCCTCTGAGACCAAGATGCAAAACACAACACATATATCACATACGGCACATAAAATAACTTCAACACAAAACTAACAGATAATGAAATCAAAACATCTGTAGTTGTGTAAGTTGAAGTGTAAGTGCATATATGACATTTAGTTAAATATACAACAGTATAATGCTGCAGGTGCTATCATAAATAATGTGTACTGTACGGTAGCAGGGCCTTCAGAAGTCTCACAGCCTAGGGAAGAAACTAGTACCAGCCTAACAGTCCTTGATCTAATACAGTGCCTGAGGGTAGGAGGTCAAAGAGATGGTGGGATGGAAGGGAGGTGTCCTTGATAATCCTGAGGGCTCTGTGAATGCACAGTATATGTCCTAGGTGGGGGGCTGGGGGGAGGGTTGTGGAGAGAGACCATGATGATTCTCTCAGCAGTCTTCACAATCAATTGCAGGGTTTTGCGGTCGGATGCCTTGTAATTCCCACACCACACAGTGATACAGCTGGTCAAAACACTCTCGACGGTGCTCTAGTAGAATGTGGTTAGAAAGGGGCATGGAGCCTTGTTCGCCTCACATTCCTCAGGAAGTGAAGGCAGCGCTGTGCTTTGTCATCTAAGTAAGTGGTGTTGAATGACAGGGCGAGATCATCTCTGATGTACACTCGAAGAAATTTGGTGCTTCTGATTCTCACTACGGAGGAGCCGTTGATGTGAAGGAGGGAGTGGTCTTCCTGAAATCCACAATCATCTCTTTAGTTTTGCCCACGTTGAGACCCAGGTTGTTTTGTTCACACCAGACCACAAACCACTCTACCCCATCTCCGCATGCTGACTCATCGTTGTTGCTGTCGTGTCATAAGCAAACTTAATGATGTAGTTACAATTGCATCCAGCAGTACAGCCACGTGTCAGCGGTGTGACCAGTAGCGGGCTGAGAAAGCAGCTCTGGGGTTGGGGAGTGCTCGTGCTCAGTGCAATGGAGTTAGAGATGTTGCGACTGTCTGAGGTCTCTCCATCAAGAAGTCCAAGATCTAGTTACAGAGGGAGGTGTTGAGACCCAACAAGGCCAATTTACCCACCAGCTTCTGAGGAATGATCGTATTGAATGCCAAACTGAATCAATGGTGAGGAAGACACCATTCTCCAGGTAGGACAGGACTGAGTAGAGAGCAGCGGCTATTTCATCATAGATGGGTCGATCTGGACAATATGCAACCTGGTAGGGGAATAATGTAGAAGGAAGGCAGGATTTAATGCAGTTCATGACCAGCTGCTCAGAGCACTTCGTTATAATTGAGGTCAGTGCCACTGGACGGTAGTTGTTGTGGCAGGTTACCATTGGCCTCATGGGCATTGACATTATGGTGATAGTCTTGAAGCTTGCAGGGATGAGGACTCAAAGATGCCAGCTTCTCACTGAGATGCTCTGATATTTGTCATCTGGACCCATGCATCCCATTCTCTAGGCCTTGCGGCAGGCACTGAATTGACCATTCAGGTCTTCTTGCTGACCCAGTTGACCATTGGGCTGCAGGGAAGTTGTACCTGCACCAAGTTGCATTGTACAGGATCTTCCAGGCCCAATGAGGATAAGGTCATGGGCAGTAGCCAAATGGTTCAATTCATGCTTTACATTCACTTTTTCATGAGATTATCTCCCAGAAACCAACAGCATGGTGGCCCATAGCATCCAGTGACTCTCTCATCATTTGGAATCCCTTTCATGTCAGTTCTTCATAGACTGAAATCAAATGGCAGTGATTTCAAATGGAGATGCTGCAGAAAGCACAACAGCATCTCCACTTCCTGAGCAGATTGAGCCTAGTGAGGCCCCACCCCCATTCTAACCAATAGTTATAGGAGTACAATCAGAAGTGCCCTGACCAACTGTATCACCATCTGGTATGGAAATTGCAAGACATCTGACCACAAGTCCCTACAAAGGACTGCGAGGACTGTTGAGAGGATCATTGGGGTGTCTCTTCCATTAGAGATATTTATCAGGAATGCAGCATACGCCAGGACCTTGACATTGTCAGTGATCCCTCAGATCTGTTCAACAACCTCTTTGACCCCTACCATCAGGCAAAAGGTACTGCAGCATTAGGCCAATAACTGTGAGGATGGGAAACAGCTTCTTCCCTTAAGTCATAAGACTACTGAATTCCCTGTCACCACCCAGGTCTCATCAGCATAGTGTCACACTGTTTACTTTTTAACTTACTATTTGTTAATTTACCGATGGTAATATTACTTTATGTGTGATGTGTGTGAGTTATATATACTGTGTTGTGTACCTTGGTCCAGAGGAATGTTGTTTCATTTGGCTGTATACATAATGTACGGTTGAATGACAATAACTTGAATTTGTATTGAATGGACTTTATTACTTACATCCTTCACGTACATGAGGAGTAAAAATCTTTACGTTATGTCTCCGTCTAAATGTGCAGTGTGCGATTTATAGTAATTTGTAATAAATAGTATGCACAACAAGACAGACAATATAACATAGAAATAGAGTTGTGTTAGCCTGAGTTAATCAGTCTGATGGCCTGGTGGAAGAAGCTGTCCTGGAGCCTGTTGGTCCTGGCTTTTATGCTGTGGTACCATTTCCCAGATGGTAGCAGCTGGAACAATTTGTGGTTGACTCGGGTTCTCAATGATCCTTTGGGCCTTTTTTACACACCTGTCTTTGTAAATGTCCTGTATAGTGAGAAGTTCACATCTATAGATGCGCTGGGCTGTCCGCACCACTCTCTGCAGAGTCCTGCGATTGAGGGAAGTACAGTTCCCATACCAGGCAGTGATGCAGCCAGTCAGGATGCTCTCAGTTGTGCCCCTGTAGAAAGTTCTTAGAATTTGGGGTCCATACCAAACTTCCTCAACAGTCTGAGGTGAAAGAGGCGCTGTTGTGCCTTTTTCACCACACAGCTGGTATGTACAGACCATGTGAGATCCTTTGTGATGTTTATGCCGAGGAACTTATTTTACATTGAACTTGATCTATACATTTAATTATAGTGCTAGCTCAGACCCATCAAACTTGAGTCTAGGATCTAGGATTGTTTTTTACTTAATGCTAGGCAGAGCCAACATTTAGGTCAGATCCAGTTGAGTTAGGCATAGTTAGCGAGGCTCCAACTGTGCAGCACAGTGTAGAATTTTTAATAGCCATCTCATGCTGAACCATAAACAAAGTGCTCCTGGTTTCTTGCAAGTTAACAGCAAAGGTTGATTTACACAAAAACTCCAATTCTCACAATGTCACTTGTAACGTTACTGACATCTGGAAAACATTAACCATACTGACGTGACTTAAGCCTGGTTAATTTTCTAATAGCGTTAGTCTGCAGGCAGTGGGAAAATTATCCCTCTTGTGTTTGTCAATTTCAATACTGTAGATATAGTGTCACTAGACACTAACTCTTCAAAATGGCCCACACCTTCATTAATTGATTCAATTCCATTTGCCTTTCCTGGAAACTACCTTAATTGATATTTTATCTTATTAAGAGCGGGAGGGGGTGCTGCATATTGATTTATGTTTACATATGCAAGATCTTGAGCAAAATGGGCAGGAGGCTTGGGGTGAGGAGCTTGTTTAGAATTGTGTATACCGGATCAAGAGGCGTTTGGCAGGGATGCTCAGTGTTAATGGGGGATTTACCTAGGATTGGTAGGGATGCTTTGGGTTGCAGGATGTGGTTAGGATTTGGGAGTGCCACCATTACTCTGGCAAATGGTACCAGATCCAATTCCTTCAATCTCTGGAAAGGATGGTAGGGTACAGGAACCATGGTGTACAAAAGCTATAGAAAATCTAGTCAAGAAGAAAAGAAAAGCTTATGAAAGGTTCAAAAATCTAGAAAATTTATAAAATTATAAGCTAGCAGGAAGGAGCTTAAGAATGAAATTACGTGAGCCAGAAGGGGCCATGAGGAGGCCTTGGTGAGCAGGATTAAGGAAAACCAAAGGCATTCTACAAGAATGTGAAAAACAAGAGGATAAGATGTGAGAGAATAGGACAATTCAAGAGTGACAGTGGAAAAGTGTGAATGGAACCGGATAAGGTAGAGGAGGTACTTAATGAATAGTTTGCTTCAGTATTCACTATGGAATAGGACTTTGGTGATTGTAGGGATGACTTACAGTGGACTGAAAAGCTTGATCATATAGACATTAAGAAAGAGGATGTGCTGGAGTTTTTGGAAAGCATCAAGTTGAATAAGTCATCAGGACCAGACACGATATAACCTAGGCAAAGGAGGAGATTGCTGAGCCTCTGGCAATGATCTTTGCATCATCAATGGGGACAGGAGAGTTTCCAGAGGATTGGAGGGTTGCGGATGTTGTTCCCTTATTCACAAAAGGGAGTAGAGATAGCCCAGGAAATTATAGACTAGTGAGTCTTAACTCAGTGGTTGGTAAGTTGATGGAGAAGATCCTGAGAGGCAAGATTTATGAACATTTGGAGAGGCATAATATGATTAGGAATAGTCAGCATGGCTTTGTCAAGGGCAGGTTGTGCCTTAAGAGCCTGACTGAATTTTTTGAAGATGTGACTAAACACATTGATGAAGGTAGAGCAGTAGATGTAGTGTATATGGATTTCAGCAAGGCATTTGATAAGGTACCCCATGCAAGGCTTATTGAGAAAGTAAGGAGGCATGGGATACAAGGGGACATTGATTTGTGGATCCAGAATTATCTTGCCCAAAGAAGGCAAAGAGTGGTTGTAGATGGGTCATATTCTGCATGGAGGTCAGTGACCAGTGGTGTGCCTCAGGGATCTGTTCTGGGATCCCGTCTCTTCGTGATTTTTATAAAGGACCTAGATGGGGAAGTGGAGGGATGGGTTAGTAAATTTGCTGATGACATATCGGTTGGAGGTGTTGTGGATAGTGTGGAGGGCTGTCAGAGGTTACAGCAGGACATCGATAGGATGCAAATCTGGGCTGAGAAGTGCAAGATGGAGTTCAACCCAGATAAGTGTGAGTGGTTCATTTTGGTAGGTCAAATATGATGGCAGAATATAGTATTAATGGTAAGACTCCTGGCATCGTGGAGGATCAGTGGGATCTTGGGGTCCAAGTCCATAGGACATTCAAAGCTGCTGGACAGGTTGACTGTGTGGTTAAGAAGGTATACGATGTACCAATGATGGGATTGTGTTCAAGAGCCAAGAGGTAATGTTACAGCTATATATGACCCTGGTCAGACCCCACTTGGAGTATTGTGCTCAGTATTGGTCACCTCACTAAAGGAAGGATGTGAAAACTATAGAAAGGATGCAGAAGAAATTTACAAGGGTGTTGCCTGGATTGGGGAGAATGCCTTATGAGAATAGGTTGAGTGAACTCGGCCTTTTCTCCTTGGAGCAGTGGAGAATGAGAGGTGACCTGATAGAGGTGTATAAGATGATGAGAGGCATTGATCGTGTGGAGAGTCAGAGGCTTTTTCCCAGGGCTGAAATGACTAACATGAGAGGGCACAGATTTAAGATGCTTGGAATTAGGTACAGAGGAGATGTCAGGGTTAAGTTTTTTATGCAGAGTGGTGAGTGCATGGAATGGGCTGCTGGCGACAGTGGTGGAGGGGGATACAATAGGGTCTTTTAAAAGTCTCCTGGATAGGTACATGGAGCTTAGAAAAATAGAGGGCTATGTGTAACCCTACGTAATTTCTAAAGTAAGTACATGTTCGGCTCAGTATTGTGGGCTGAAGGGCCTGTACTGTGCTGTAGGTTCTCTGTGTTTTTATGTTTCTCTGTTAATCTACCATCTGATCTCTACCCATTTGACAATCTCATCTTCTGCTGGCACTTCAATTGATTTAGAGACACAACTCTCTGATTGGCTCAATTACCCTTCTATTTCCAAGATACTGCAGAACTATTGGAACAGGGACATTATGGAGTCACAAGTATGCCTTAATCAGTGAAGCAACATCCTGGATAACTGAAACAATCAATACTTCTCCAACCACTCACTCAAGGCCTGGATGGTATTAAGTAAAATCATATACACATAGGAAGTAGAGGCAGGAGTCAGCCATTCAGCTGTTCATGACTGCTCTGTCACTCAAAATGATCATAGCTGATCTTTTACCTCAGCAACTCATACAAACTCTGAATGTCTTTACACCTTAATATCTGTAGTTCTGTCAATTTTTATCTTGAATAGGTGCAGCAACTGTCTCTGTCACTCGATTAGGTGAAGAATTCCAAAGATTCAAAGTTTAAAGTAAATTTTATTATAAAAGTATATCGCCATATACAACCCTCAGATTAATTTTCTTGTGGGCATACTCAGCAAATTTATAGAATAGTAACTGTCACAGGATGAATGAAAGATCAACCAGAGTGCAGAAGACAACAAACTGTGGAAATGTAAATATATATAAATAGCAATAAATAATGAGAACATGAGATATTGAGATAGAGTCCTTGAAAGTGAGATCATTGGTTGTGGGAATAGTTCAATGATGGGGCAAGTGAGTGTAGTTATATCCTTTTATTCAAGAGCCTGATGGTTGAGGAGTAGTAACTGTTGAACCTGGTGGTGTGAGTCCTGAGGCTCGTGCACCTAATGGCAGCAGTGAAAAGACAGCATGGCCTAGGTGGTAAGGATCTCTGATGAAGGATGCTTCTTTCCTACGACAGTGTTTCATGTAGTTATATTCAATGGTTGAGAGGGCTTTGCCCGTGAGATACTCAGCCGAATCCACTACATTTTGTAGGATTTTCCATTCAAAGCCATTGGTGTTTCCATACCAGGCTGTGATGCAGCCAACCAATATGATACACATATGTAGAAGTTTGTCAACAGTTTTGATGTCATGCCAAAACTCTGCAGACTCCTACAGAAGTAGAGACACTGCCATGCTTTCTTCACAATTACACTTACGTGCTAGGTCCAGGACAGCTCCTCTAAAATAGTAACACCCAGGAATTTAAAGTTGCTAATCCTCTCCCCCTCTGATTTTCCAATGATGACTGGACCACCGGATGCTCTCTCCTGAAGTCTATAATCAGTTCCTTAGTCTTGCTGACATTGAATGTGAGGTTGTTGTTATGACACCACTCAGCCAGATAGTTATAAGTGTAAAGTGAGTAAAACAGGGGGCTAAGCATACAGCCATGTGGTAAACCTCTTGATGGAGATTGTGGATGAGATTTTCTTGCCAATCTGAACTGACTGGGGTCTGTAAGTGAGGAAATCCAGGATCCAATTGCACAAACACGAGGAAATCTGCAGATGCTGGAAATGCAAGCAACACACACAAAATGCTGGTAGAACGCAGCAGGCCAGGCAGCATCTATAGGAAGAAGCACTGTCGACATTTCAGACCGAGACCCTTCATCAGGACATTTGCACAAAGAGGTTTAGAGGCCAAGATCTTGGAAGTTATTGAATAGTTTTGAGGGGATGATGGTATTGAAAGCTGAGCTGTTGTCGATAAAGAGCATCCTGATGTATGCATTTTTGCTGTCCAGATGTTCCAGGAATGAGTGAAGAGCCAATGAGATGGTATCTGCTGTGGATCTCCTGCTCCAATAGGCAAATTGGAATGAATCCAAGTCACTTCTCAGTCAGGAAGTGATATGTTTCATCACCCCTCAAAACACTTCATCACTGTGGATGTAAATGCAACTGGGTGATAGTCACTGAGGCAGGTCACTACACTCTTTGTGGGCACTAGTATAATTGAAACCTGCTTAAAGCAAATGGGTATTACACACTGCCAAGAGAAGATGTTAAAGATCTCAGTGATCTGAGATCGGCCAGTTGGTTAGCACAGGTCTTTAGTACGTAGCCAGGTACCCCATCTGGTCTGGATGCTTTCCGTGCATTCACCCTCCCGACATGGTGATTTGTGGGTGTTTGCAATGGTTCTTCCATGTTCTGATGGTTAGTACTAGCGTAGAAGGAATAGAGCTCATCAGGAAGTGAAGCCCTGCTGTCTCCAATGTCACATGATTTAACTTTGAAGGAGGTGATAGTATTCAAGCCCTGTTACAACTTTCAAGCATCCCTCATTGATTCAAGTTTGATTCAGAATTTCCTCTTCGCCCATGAGATAGCTTTCCAGAGATTATACCTGCACCTCTTGCAACTTTCCTGGTCTCCAGACTTGAAAGCCTCTGATCTGGCCCTCAGCAGGTCTCGGATCTCATGGTTTATTCAAGGCTTCTAATTGGGGAAGATTCTGAATGAATTAGTAGGGACACACTGATCTATAGTGGCTTTAATAAACACCTTTACAACCATGGTGTATTCATGCAGATCTCTACCTCTATCATATAGATTCCTATATGAATTTAGTATTTCTCAATGAGATCACCTTATATTCCTCAAGACCCTGATGGCCCAGTCTTCCTAAGCTCTCTTCATACAATGTTTCCAACATTCTAGAAACTGTATACTTTCATAGAAATATATGTTTTCTAAAGTAGGGACACCAAATGTGCACATAATATTCTATATCTTAGTAGTAATATAGTTACAGCAGATTCCTTAAGGTTGTTATAGCTCGAGGCGGCAGTGGGGAGCTCCCACTACCTATTAAATGTTCCCAGAGGCTTGCAGCTGAAATAGCCTTGGATAACTAGGTCAAACTCCTGGCCTTCACGTGTGGCTTAGCTACTAAGTCTAGTTAACCAATTCTACTGACAGGAGAAGGGGCAAAGGCAGGTTTCAGGTGCATTAAAACCAGTCGGTTCAGGCATTTGGGGTTTGCCCGCCATGGTTGGCAGCTTATCCAGGAGAAGGAAAACTCTGATCTGAAACTTCCACTACCTTGCAGCTTCCTCACTCATGGGGAAGGCTATAGGAGTAAACCACCAAGGGAAAATCCAGAGCTGGAATCCCTACAGCAGTCCTACGTTGAGTTCAACACAGATTGGCAACTCCTGCAACAGAGCTGCTGCCAAACTGTATTGATCTCTGCTGTTCTCTGGGTTCATTAGCTGCGTGGAGAGGGGGAGCTTTCTACATGGGCAACAGCTTGATCTCCATACCGTAGTGCCCTGGCTTGCGTATCTTGACAGCTAGGATGCAACATCCATGGTCGACCCTGACCGATGGAGGCCTCATCATCAACTAAAGCAGGATAAGAGACATTGACTTTCCTCCATAGGTGCAAACACAGGATCCAGCAGCTGCCATTCACTCCAGGGTGCTCTGGATGTTCACAAACCCTCTCTAATGTTGTTACAAAGGAAGAACTAGTCTTTGAAAAGCTGCTGCAGGTGGCAGGACAGCTAACGGAGGTTTTTCAGTGACTTCACACAAGTTCTTTGTTCAGTCCTGCTTTTTATAACCAGATAACTGAGATCACTATTTAAATTATCTCCATCAGAAAGCTGACATTTCCACAAGCTCTGCTCAGAAACATCCTTCAACTTCCAATTCTACCTTGTTTACTGTGCAACTAGAACTCATTCCTTGCCCACAGCATTCACTCTTCCACAGGTGTACTGTAAGTGAGAAGGTATTGTTACGAACCCCGTAACTGGGTCACTTACCAGCAAAGATAGAGAGGTCCGCTGAAGTCTGATGGTACTATTTTTAAACATTTTTATTTTTAAAGGGGCACAAAAGTAAGGTTAATACAAACATTCAGATAATATACGTCGTCAATACTCAATCTAAAGCGCGGGTATAGTAGTAATCAACAATAAGAAGTAGCTCTATCGTTTGTCCAGGGGTAAAACTATTGTCCGATGGAAATATAAAAGTCTCGCCAGTTCATGAAGGCTTTTAGCCGTTTGAGGGACCGCTGGGTGTTCACGGGTTGGAGAGAGAAAATAAACTTGCCAGCCTTTTGGACTCAAAGCGTTGAATCGGGAACGTGAGTTCCCCATTGTCAGTTTGGAATCCTTTTCGGGGTTATCAGCCACGCGTGTCCGAAGCTAGGGGAACCGAATCACACGTGACTCCCGAACAGCTTCCCGTCCTTATGGGAGCGATGAGCGATGGTGTCTCCGTCTGGTGCGTCGCTGGAGTACTGCCTCCTGCAGTCTCCTTTTTATCATGACTGGCAGATTTGAAAATGTCAATCAAGGTAGGGTGATACAATCCCCACCCCACATTGCCCGAGGGTGTCCATGTTCCTGATAGCTGGCACGTACTATAGAGTTGCAATTCACACAGGTGCCTCTAAGAACAATGGTCAAATCCGTTGCATTGTCTCTCATTTCCTGGGTCCAAGACCCGAATTAATAGCAATCTTGCAATTCTCCGGAAGGAGGGGGCTGGTCCCGCACCCTTCGGCCCCTCAGAGCTGTGGTACATTCATAACAGTGTGAAACAGGGCAAGGAACTTTATCTCTATTAGAGAATATCTCACAGGAGAGCAAGTTTCTCTTTCTGTTGCTTTATCTAACACCCATTAAAGGGAAAGTAAGAGATATGCAATAAATTACCATCAGTTGGCAAAAGGTGGATTATTTTAGCCATTCTGATAAGTAAAAATCTAATAGTTACAAAGCATCTGCAGATGGAGGACTTCACATCAATTTCCCTTAGAAAATGATACAAAATAAGGTGGCATGCCCATCTACATCGGTGGTGCGCAGGTGGAACAGATCAAAAGCTTTAAGTTCCTCAGGGTGAATATCACAAATGACCTGACTTGGTCTAACCAAGCAAAGTCCACTGCCAAGAAGGCCCACCAGTGCCTTAACATCCTGAGAAAGCTGAAGAAATTTGGCCTGTCCCCTAAAACCCTCACTAATTTTTATAGGTGCACTATAGAAAGCATTCTTCTGGGGTGCATCACAACCTGGAATGGAAGTTGTCCTGTCCAAGACCGGAAGAAGCTGCAGAAGATCGTGAATATAGCCCAGCACGTCACACAAACCAATCTTCCATCCTTGGACTCACTTTACACCGCACGCTGTCGGAGCAGTGCGGCCAGGATAATCACGGCACGACCCACCCAACCAACACACTTTTTGTACCTCGTCCCTCCAGGAGAAGGTTCAGGAGCTTGAAGATACGTACGGCCAGATTTGGGAACAGCTTCTTTCCAACTGTGATAAGACTGCTGAACAGATCCTGACCCAGATCTGGGCCATACCTTCCAAATATCCAGACCTGACTTGCACTACCTTACTTTCCCTTTTCTATTTTCTAACTATGATGTATAATTTAAATTTTTATTATATTTAATTTGATTTGTACTTCAGGGAGCGCGAAGCGCAGAATCAAATATCGCTGTTATGATTGTACGCTCTAGTATCAATTGTTTGGTGACGGTAAGGTAAGTATTCAAAATATCTAACAATTCCACCCACAGTTGCCGCTCTATACTTTGCGTTCCTCCAGCAGGTTGTTTGTTGCTCCTGATCCAGTTTCTGCAGTGTTTGTGCCTCCATCTAACTATTGCCTCCTTCTGCAGCTGAATTAGTCAATGGATACCTCCAAGTCCTTTTGCTGTCATGCTAAATTCCTAACATTATGTGCACTTTCTTCTGAACATTATTAATGAATTGACTTAACACACACAAAGTGCTGGTGGAATGCAGCAGGCCAGGCAGCACCTACAGGAAGAAGCACTGTCGACATTTCGGGCTGAGACCCTTCGTCAGGACTTACTGTTTTTAATATTCCTTAAATAAGTGAAAGGAAGATTGCTGTCGACATGGTTATCTTCAAGCACTTGTGTTGTCGAAGAGTCCTGGAGGTTATAGAACTGCCATCCATTGCCTGTACTATCTTAACTCATAAGTACCTGGCTCAAGTATTAGCAAGTCTCCTGTCATCACTATGATTACAACTTTAGTGACTAATTTCACTCTGTAGAATAGTCACTTCAGTGTTATAAAATTGTGAGTGTTGATGTTTACTGAAAGCATAATAACATAAGAATTAGAAGCAGGAATAGGCGATTCAGTCCTTCGTGGCTCCTTTGCTATTCAATAAGATCATGAGTGATTCTTATCTCAACATCGTTTTCTTCAATAATCTTTAAAAATCTGTCAATGATTTTGAAACTTTTCTACGTTATTGTACGCAAGTTCTGCCCTGAAAGCAATTCAGCACTGTATTGGAAAATTTGTTCTCAGAACAACTTCAAATATTCTGCGTTTCTCAAAATGAACTGTGTAACATCCAGGATTGGCGGATTATCCACCAACGGTACATTTGCAGCATGGGATTCAGAACTTGGACTGAATAAATATCTTTGCAAGATACTCCAGAGTATTTACAACCAGGACTATATGAGGAAGTCATGTGATATGAATATAAGTAGAGACTGGCCATACCTGCTCAAAGTGGAGAAGGATTTTATTGGACACAATGAATCCATGCGAGTTGAACACACAGAGGTCCTGCAAGAGTGCAGAATTTGCGCAGCAGTTCACTAACTTGCTCTATCAGTCACTTCCACTGTCCCCCACCCCCCTACCTGTGGAAGAGTCAGCAATTCCTCATTAGTCACCACAGGACCTGAGTGGAAGTCAGTCACCCTTCATCTGGTGCAGTTGCCCAAGAAAAGTATTATAATCCTGGCACTGCAAATCATTTGTTGAGATTTGCTTTGTGTCACTGTGTGGGATAGCTCTTAAGGACCCAAAGAAAGCCGGTGTTATATACTATTCCAAAAATAGAAAAAAAAGCAGAATAAGAATCCTCCAACCAGAGAGAGGTGAGTTTCTAGGAAGCATTGCCCAAGAGAGTGTCAGAGGCAGAGTTATTGATGCCATTTAAGAGGTGCCTAGATGAATACTTGAATCATCCAGTTACAAGGCTATTGGTCAAGATGATCTGGATGAGTGAGCACAGGTCGAAGTGAACGTGCTGGGATGAATGGCCTAATTCCATAACAAACATTGTGTACTAGGCATGTTTAAGACTATTTCTGTAGGGAATTTCAGATAAGTTCAACTGTGTAAGCTGCTCAGAGATTCAGATGAACACAGTTCTTTCCACATGTGCCAATCTGCATTCTGTTCTTATGTGAGTGGGTCGTGTTAACTCTGTCTGTCCACCGACTACCGTTGCCTTCCATCTTCAGAGCCTCTCTCCGATTGCCGATCACCCTCCAGGTATGTAACCTCCTAGCTGTCCCAGCCTGCGGCCTAGCCCAGAAACCTATGCGCTTGCCTGGTGCGACCTGCTGTCTGTCGGTTGCAGTCTGTTGATCATCTATGAAGGGTTTGTGAGCCCCACTCTATTATTTCCCATTCGTTCAATGGAGATAGATTCATTCTGCAGGAGCATCAAGGGTAGCTGTTCTGAAACCAGACCTACAGGCTACACATAGCCAATCAGCACACTGCTGCATCCACTTCAAAGCATTTTAAAGTAAACTCACTGGAGGTAAATAACGTGGTGTGGCCACAATATAACCTACATGGGAAGGATGCCTATTTTAAGTATTGGGTCACCACATAGTCCCTGTGTGAAAATTCACCCCGTTCTCAAACACTGATACCATTTTGTTGCAAAACTGTAAAAACTCCACTATAGCATTCAGAAATATTGGACTGTGGTCGGAGTCTGAAATATAAAGGATCAAAGTATAGGCCTACCACAATCTATCAAACCCGCTTTCCTGCTATAAACCAGTTTCTTTTATAGTGCTTATCTGGAAGTTCTTCTCAGTATATGGGTGCCTTGAGTGATTTAGTGGTTGAAGTGTCACCAATTTCCTCCAATTCCCACACTGATAATCATCTTTCCATTGTAAAATAACTTAATTATGGGCCCTGAAACTAGTAATCAGTCATGTCATTTGGAGCTCAGACACACTTATCTTCATTGTTTAAGCACTGTGTTTGCTTGTGACTCTGGAAAGTTGATGATTCAACACTGTGTCTGGAGATGAAAACCTTAAAGGCATTTTAATTCATATGTGACCCATTCTATTTACAGGTTTTGAATTTAATGATTTACCTTATTGTTACCAAAATAAATAAATGACTTATATACGAAGTTGCATGGACCTTACCTCCCTTTTTAAAATTAAACACATTTAAATATTCATTTTGTTGTGAAATAACCAGATGTTGATAGCTTTGTTGCTTTTTGCTATCTAAAAATGTATCAATAACCTGGAGCATTTACACACTGAATGTCTGCAATTTAAACTAAACACAAATAGTTGACTCTGGCATAGTATTGGGATTACTAACCAATTAAGCTGCTGCTCACAGCCTCAAAATCAATTCCTTTCTTCACTCCCATAATACAACTTCATCAGATCACTAAATTGTTGAGCTCACAGGATCCGTGCTTCTTGGATTATGCTAATTACTCCCAGGACTTGTACTGTTGGTAATCAGAAGGTTTCTTTTCTTGGGCAAGTAGGTGTTTTTACCTGTGGATATTTTGTTCTGTGTTATCTGCTGAAACCAAATGGCACATTTGTTACTGTTATAAAAACTGCAAAATATTGCTGTTTGCGAATGAAATATGTCCAAGATAGAGACTTGAAATGATGATACCTCTTGTTAATAATGGCCACACAAAGCTATACCATGTAATGTGATTCATCTGTCTGTAGGCTAAGCCCACTCCAGAACTCTACATTCACATATGACTGCATCAGCAAACAGCTGAGCAATCACCTTGTCAAGTTCGCTGATGACACGAAGGTGGTGGGGCTCACCAGCGACAAGGATGAAACCGCCGACAGAGAGGAGGTGAAAGAGCTCGAGGCCTGGTGCCAAGCAAATCGCCTTTTCCTCAATGTTAACAAGGCAACGGAGATAATTATTGACTTCAGGAAAACTCGCACCACTCATGCCGCTCTTCACTTTGAAGGCACAGCAGTGGGAACTATGAGCAGTTTCAAACTCTAGGGAGAGGAGATCTTGTACAACCTCTCATTGTTCCTGAACACATCCTCCACAGTCAAGAAATGCCTTGCCTTCTGAGGAGGCTGAAGAAAGCTGGTCTATGCACACACCGACACTCACAACCTACGATGCACAGTAGAGAGCACCCTAACACGTTGCATCACTGTGTGGCGCAGAAACGACACTGAAGCAAACAGGGGGCTCTACAACACGTAGTTAAAACACCCAATGCATCAGCGCGCCAGCCTACCTGCCATCAGGGACAAACTGTATATACAGAAAAGTGCCGGAAAAAGACCAGCAACGTCATGAAGGATTCCACCTGTCCTCTTTATGGACTGCTTGTCCCGATCCCAACAGAGGAGAGGCCACACCGAGTCCATGCCAGGACAAATAGACTTAAAAACTGTAAACCATCAGAGTGATTAACATCTCCACCCATTAAACCACCACACCACCACTACATGCACATTATTTAGCATCACTTTATGTACAGACAAACAGTCTATGTACTGTATGTAAGTTCCTTGTACATTGTATTTATAGGTTTTATGTTTACATTTATTGTGGTTTTGTTTTTTTCATTGTGTTCTTTATCCTTATTTTGCTTTTCCAGCTGCATTGAATCCAGAATAACAAACATCTTGCTCTCCCTTACACTTGTGTACTGAAGAATAACAATAGACAACTTTGAATCTTAAATGTTGAGAGGAGCTGTTCTACATTTCAGCCATGTGCAGAGAGTATTGTCATCTGTTCCCATTTCCTGCTCCCTCAAAGGGCATTTCAGCTCTTCAATGAGATCATTTCTGTCTCTGCTACCCTTCTGGTTACTTTAGTTGTACGCAATGTCAGACTATGGACACCATGGTAGCGTAGTGGTTAGCACAACACTTTATAGTACAGGCGTTCTAGGTTCAATTCCCACCGAATTGAACCTAGAAGGAATTTGCACGTTCTCCCCGTGACCACGTGGGTTTCCTCTGGGTGCTCTGGTTTCCTCCCACAGTCTGACGATGCACTGGTTGGTAGGTTAATTGGTCATTGTAAACTGCCTTGTGATTAGGCTAGAATTAAATCGGGGGATTGCTGGGCGGTGTGACTGTGCTGTATCTCAATAAACAAACAAGTACATGTGGGTATCAACAGCTCTTCAGGCTTCACATACCTTTAAAGGTATGTACACTATGCTGGGAACCAGCAGCCTAATTTACTTGATTTTCATTGGTTCAGGGAACACAATTCAATACTCCAGTCAGAAGCAACTGTGGGTTGCATCCAGTGCAGGGAATATCACTAACACTACACGGGGACTCCCTGACTTCAAGCTGAAGACAATATATAGCCATTCACAGAATCCATCCAGTCCATGAATGATGGGGCCATATACGCTGCAGAGTAAATGTTACAAGAGTGAATTTATGGTCATCAGTGCCAACCATCAACGAACAAATTGAGCTCTGTTACAAGGGACACCTCATTTTTCCACTTCACATATCAGAATGTGACTTTTCAAACAGAATGCTTTACAGGTCCTAAAAAATGACATTCTGGTGTATAGTGAAGGCTAACCAATGATAAATGTAAAAGTCATTCTTCTGTGCTATTGAGTGACACCGTATGTAATGTGCAAAAAGGTTAAAGTCCTGTTCCCTACAGAAAATATCCTCCCTTAGAAACTGTTGGGTCAATTTTAGCTTTTATTACAATGGCAATTATCCCACAGATTGGATTATCCATGTTGTTGAAACTGTATGATATTTCCCCCCAAATTTCACCATCAAATCCAATGATCATGGAGAGCTATTCTAATATGGGTGTTCCTTCACAACTATTCCCACTGAATTACATTCAGCATGTCCAATATCTGTTCTGTGAACACCGTAGCCTGCTGCAACAAGTATGGCACGCTCAGCTGCTACTATTTAAAGGGTAGCAGCAGCTGTATAAAGTCAGACATTTATTATGTTGTAGGTTGTATTGAACTGGAGAAGATCTCAGGTGGTACGTATTTTGCTTCTTTAATGAAGTACAGGGCACACATACTCCAAGATGAGCAGTGAAGGATAAGTTGCTTTGTGCTATTCCGGTGCATACTCTTCTCAGAATATTGTGTCTGTTACAATTGATCACATCTTCATATAAAAGGTGATGATAGCCATATAACCTTTACAGTTTTCTACACTTGGGCAGGTAGATGGAAGGATATTTGTATTGCATTGTCAGATAAATGGTATTTGTTATCAATACCGTATATCTGAGGCCCCCCCCCCCCCAAGGAGAACTGATGAAGTGACCTGCACCTTGGTCATCTGTACTTCCTAAGAAGGTTGGCGTCATTCAATGTCTGTAGTGAGATGCTGAAGATGTTCTATAGGTCAGTTGTGGAGAGTGCCCTCTTCTTTGTGGTGGCGTGTTGGGGAGGAAGCATTAAGAAGAGGGACGCCTCACGTCTTAATAAGCTGGTAAAGAAGGCGGGCTCTGTCGTGGGCAAAGTACTGGAGAGTTTAACATCGGTAGCTGAGCGAAGGGCGCTATCTATCTATCTCTGAGGCTGAATTACGCAGGTGTTTCCAACGAGTGGGCAGTCACAAGGTTGCGGGACTGGACGGCATCCCGGGGCGGGTACTCAGGATGTGCGCGGCACAACTGGCAGGTGTGTTCACAGACATTTTTAATCTCTCCCTCTCTCAGTGTTGTTACGTACCCCGTAACTGGGTCACTTACCAGCAAAGATAGAGAGGTCCGTTGAAGTCTGATGGTACTATTTTTAAAAGTCTTTATTTATAAAGGGGCACAAAAATAAGATTAATACAAACATTCAGATAATATACGTCGTCAATACTCAATCTAAAAGCGCGGGTATAATAATAATAATCAATAAGAAATAGCTCTATCGTTTGTCTAGGGGATAATGTATTGTCCGATGGAAAAATAAAAGTCACTGTCATTCAAGCTGCAGCTCTTTGGGTTTAAGAGAGACGGTTTTAAACTTGCCCGGGTCTTTTATGATGCCAATCCGGTGAGTCGGGGGAGTTGGTTCCCCGTTGTTAGTTCAAAGTCGTTTTCCGTGGTACCAGCCACCAGCTCCCAGGCAAGGGAACTGAACGCATGTGGCTTCCTTCAAATGGCTTCCTGCTATTACGGGATCGCTAGCGTTTCTTCTGGTGCGTCTGAGGGGTTGTTCCTACAGCCCCTCTTTTATCCTGACTCGCAGGGTTGTAGATGTCAATCAGGTTGGGGTGATGCAATCTCTCTCTCACCCAGCTCATTTTTGCCCGAAGGCGTCCACGTAGCATAGCATCGCAATCCACAAATGTGTCTCCAAGAGACAATGGCCATGTCTCGTGACTTTACATCGCCGGGGAATGAGGCATTCTGCACGTCTCTCTCTCATTTCCTGGGTCCCCTGACCCAACCCAATAGTGCTCTTGCGATTCTCACAAAGGAGGGGGCTGCGGGCATAACAGTGTAGAGTGCCCTCCTGCTTCAGAACATCCACCATTGTTCCGGTACCTAAGAAGACCAAGGTAACATGTCTGAACGACTGGCATCTGTTGCACTCACCTCAATAATAAGCAAATGCTTTGGGAGGCTGGTCAAGAACATCTGCAGCATTGTACCACCCAGACTGGACACTCCACAATTTACCTACCAACACAAACAATTGACAGATGACACAATAGCCACAGCTCTACACACCATCCTTACACATCTGGAGAAGAAGGATACTTATGTGAGAATGCTGTTCTTGGACTACAGTTCAGCATTCAACACCATAATTCCCTCCAGGTTCGACAAGAAGCTCAGAGACCTCGGTCTTCACTCTGCGTTGTGCATCTGGATCCTGGACTTCCTGTCAGATCGCCGACAGGTGGTAAGAGTGGGCTCCCTCACCTCTGCCCCTCAACACAGGTGCCCCTCCTAAGCCCCCTCCTAATCCTAAGCCTTTACTCTCTGTACACCCATGACTGTGTTGCCACCCACAGCTCCAATCTGCTAATTAAATTTGCTAATGATACTACATTGATTGGCCCAATCTCAAATAATAACGAAGCAGCCTACAGAGAAGAAGTCATTACTCTGACACAGTGCTGTCAAGAAAACAACCTCTCCCTCAATGTCACAAATCAAAGGAGCTGGTTGTGGATTACAGGAGGAATGGAGACAGACTAACCCCTATTGACATAAATGGATTTGGGATTGAGAGGGTGAACAGCTTTAAGTTCCTCAGCACACATATCATCATGGATCTTACGTGGCCTATACATACCAGCTGTGTGGTGAAAAAGGCACAACAGTGCCTATTTCACCTCAGATGGTTGAAGAAGTTTGGCATGGGCCCCCAAATCCTAAGAATTTTCTACAGGGGCACAACTGAGAGCATCCTGATTGGCTGCATCACTGCCTGGTATGGGAACTGTACTTCCCTCAATCACAGGTCTCTGCAGAGAGTGGTGTGGACAATTCAGCGCATCTATAGATGTGAACTTCCCACTATTCAGGACATTTACAAAGACAGGTGTGTAATAAGGGCCCAAAGGATCATTGGGGACCCGAGTCACCCCAACCACAAACTGTTCCAGCTGCTACCATCCAGGAAATGGTACCACAGTATAAAAGTCAGGACCAACAGGCACTGGGACAGCTTCTTCCACCAGGCCATCAGACTGATTAATTCATGCTGACACAATTGTATTTCTATGTTATATTGACTGTCCTGTTGTACATACTATTTATTACAAATTAGTATAAGCTGTACATTGCATGATTAGACGGAGACATAACGTAAAGATTTTTACTCCTCACGTATGTGAAGGATGTAAGTAATAAATTCAGTTCAATTTAATTCAATCAGAAGAAAGTTGCATGGGATCCGGTAAGATGGCTGAACTCTTGGACACAACAGCCTCCCCGGGGCCAACCAAACGTGCTTTTGTCTTTTTCAGACACTTTTTTTTGTCAGTACAGGACAAGCTGGACATTAAAAACTTCAAGTACTGCAGTCTGCACCATCAGCGAGTTGCTTGTGTTATGGATTCAGCAACAATAAATATATAAGTGAGACAGGGTTTTTTATAACAAATAAAACATTTATTAAACACTGAAAAACAAACCCCCAAAAGTAAACAAACCACTAACGTAACCGGAACTCAGCTGCTGTGCAGCAGCTTAAACAGTTCTTAAAGGAATAAAGCGTAAACAGTTCTTCAAAGTAGTACCGCAAAAGTTCAAAATGCTTACAGTCCATTAAAGGAGAGACTTTTTAGACGATTTAAATTCTCTTTCACGTCGTGTTGTTGCGGTTTCCAGTCGAACTATGCTTTTCCCGGAGAATTTACGAAGATGAAAATGAAGCGGCTTAAAGGCACTGACCTTTCCTTTACAAAACTGTACCCAACCCTTTCTGCTATTATTCGCAGGGGTTACAGCGGGGACAGCCAACGAATTCCTTCGGAATGAGGATCAAATAAGGTCGAACCTGTTTCACCGTCAAAATCGACTTTCCTCGATCTTTTAGCTTCCGAACTCCGATCTTCACTCTCCACTGATTTTTAACTGGCAGTATTATAAAGAAACTGCCGGCAATGACCTTTTAAACTTTAGGCATTAAATAAAACTCCACCTTTCAACCAAACTGCGTCATAATATTGGACCACGCAGTGGCATGGAGTCAAACTGGCAAATCTAGTCATGAACTGCCCCTCCTCACATGGAGGGGTCCTCCTTTTATACCCTGTAAAAAAAAACCTGTCACATGACCTCTACTGGTGGGAAAATGATGTCACTCCACCATCACAAGACCACTACCTTAAGTCCAATATAGCTTCAACACCACTGTCATGTGACAAGTACAAGATACCCACGGGTATGTAACACCTCCCTCCAAAAAAAAATTTTGGTCTGTCAGGAACAAAATTTTAACAATTATTTACAAGAAAAAAAACAAATGTATAAATTTTATAACATACACAGTATACATAGTATCTTCATATAACATCTTACAATTTACAATACAGTAGGAGTGTTACAATTGTAAAAAAAACCACTCCATAAAAAAATTACATTGTACATTCAACATCGAGATAGACAATCAGCAACCACATTATCTTTACCTTTAATATGAGTTATCACAATATTGTACTCTTGTAACATCAAATTCCAATTTAATAACCTTCTGTTTTTGTTTTTTCATCTGTTACGTACCCCGTAACTGGGTCACTTACCAGCAAAGACAGAGAGGTCCGTTGAAGTCTGATGATATGATTTTTTACAGTATTTATTAGTAAAAATACACAAAAATAATATCAATGCAAATATACAGATAATATACGTCGTCACTACTAAACCTAAAAGTGCGGGTATAATAATAATCAATAAGAAATAAGCTCTATCGCTGTCTAGGGGATAATGAATTGTCCGATGGAAATATACAGTTCACTGCAGTTCCACAAGCTGCCGTCTTTTGGTTGCTGCTGTGTTGCACTTTGTTGGAGAGAGAGAGAAATAGGAATAGAATGGGAACAGTTACCGCTACGGGTTTTCCAACCTTTATGATTTCGATCCGTCAGGAGTCCCGTTGGTGTGGCCATTCACTTGTGGCCTCTCCTTTAGCTAAGCCATTCTTCCGTGGTGAGCCCTCCAACCCAGGCAAGGGAGGACGCACACGGGCCCCACCGGCTTTGGCTATCAAACGCTGTCACTGGATTTCCAGCGTTTCTCCTGGTGCGTCTCAAGGGGTTGTTCCCCAGACCCTCTTTTATCCTTACTCACGGGGTCTCAGTTGTTAATCAGGTTGGGATGATGCAATCCTTCAACCAGACCACTCTGGTCATCCCCTGAGGGGCTTCAATGAATAGTACAGTACTCAATACACAATTCCGTCTCCAAGAGACAATAGCCATTATCAATGGTTTTGTTTCGCTGAGGCCAGGACACATTCCAAACCATGTGGATTCTCTCTCATTTCCTGGGTCCCAGACCCGAATTAATAGCGATCTTGCGATTCTCAAAAAGGAGGGGGCGACTTTGTACCCTTCGGCCCCTCAGAGTTGTGGCACATTCGTAACACATCTTACTGAGAAACACTAACGGATTATGATCAGTGTAAACAATAAGTGGTTTTTCAGTTGTACCAACATATACGTCAAAATGTCCTAAAGCTAAAACAAGAGATAACAATTCCTTCTCTATTGTCGAATAATTTCTTTGATATTAAATTTCTTAGAAAAGTAAGCTACTGGATGATCACCCACATTCCTTTGCATTAATACCACTCATGCAGCCTCATCACTAGCATCTACAGCTAATGAAAAAGGTTTTTCAAAGTCAGGTGCCTTAAGCACAGGTTGCTGACATATCATAGTTTTCAATTTCTCAAATGCTTCTTGACAAGGCACTGTCCACACAAACTTCTCATTCTTCTTCAAAAGGTTAATGGAAGGGCAACATTAGCAAAATTCTTACAAAATTTTTGATAATATCCTACTATTCCCAAGAATCTCCTGAGAGTTTTTCTTCCCCGTTGGAGTGGGAATCTCTAAAATTGCCCAAACTTTTGCCTGAACAGGAGCCACCTTACCCTGACCCACAACATAACCAAGGTAAGTCACAGTGGCATGTCCAAATTCACTCTTAGCTAAATTGATAGTTAAGTTAGCTTTTGAAAGCCTTTCAAACAATTTCTCCACCTCAATAATGTGTGCTTCTGAAGTATCATTTCCTGTCACTAAATCATCAATATAAGCATCTGTATCTTTCAATCCCTGAATCACAGAGTTAATCATCCTCTGGAAAGTACCTGGGGCATTCTTCATCCCACATGGAAGAACATTATATTCATATAGCCCAGATGGAGTTACAAATGCAGAAATCTCTCTACTTCTATCCGTTAATGGAACACAGCAATACCCTTTCAATAAATCAATCTTTGTAAGGAACTTTGCTTTTCCAACTTTATCTACACAATCATCTACTCTAGGAATTGGATATGCATCTGTTTTTGTTACAGCATTCACCTTCCTATAGTCCGTACAAAACCTAATACTACCATCTGGTTTTGGCACCATAACACAGGGTGAACTCCAATTCGAGTTAGAAGGTCTAATAATATTATTCTCTAACATATATTTAATTTCTTTCTCAGCAAATTCACATTTCTCCATGTTCATCCTATATGGGTGTTGTTTAATGGGTTTGGCATCTCCAATATCTACATCATGTGAAGCTATAGTAGATAGATAGATAGATAGATACTTTATTCATCCCCATGGGGAAATTCAACTTTTTTCCAATGTCCCATACACTTGTTGTAGCAAAACTAATTACATACAATACTTAACTCAGTAAAAAATATGATATGCATCTAAATCACTATCTCAAAAAGCATTAATAATAGATTTTAAAAAGTTCTTAAGTCCTGGCGGTAGAATTGTAAAGCCTAATGGCATTGGGGAGTATTGACCTCTTCATCCTGTCTGAGGAGCATTGCATCGATAGTAACCTGTCGCTGAAACTGCTTCTCTGTCTCTGGATGGTGCTATGTAGAGGATGTTCAGAGTTTCAGAGTCCTTCTCGTAACATCTGGAAACAAATCCTTATATTTAAAAATTAATTTCTTCATCTGCTGTTTCTGCTCTGGCTGTAAATGTGCTAGTTTCTCATCAATATTTTCCAGAATGGTTGAATTTGGTAACCTGACAGAAACAATGTTGGATTTAGAATGAAATTCAGATGAATCATCTATCATGTTCCTAGTTAAATCAAACTCATTATCATTAACCACAACAGTCACAGTATCAGATTGTTTCTCATAATATGGCTTTATCATATTTATATGGCAAAGTTGTATTGGCCTTCTATGATCTGGAGTTTTTATCACGTAATCCACATAATTGATTTTAGACACAATTTCTTAAGGACCATGAAATCTAGCTTGTAAAGGATTCATTTGCACTGGGAAAAGAACCAGCACCTTATCTCCAGGCTTAAACATCCTCATCCTAGCTTCTTTATCGTACCAAATTTTCATTTTCTCCTGAGCCAATTAAAAATTTTCCTTGGCTATGCTACAAGCTTTATGTAAACTGTCCTTAAATTTCAAAACATAGTCCAACAAATTAGTGTGTACTTCCTTACTAATCCACTGTTCTTTTAATAAAGCTAAAGGTCCTCTAACTCTATGCCCAAATACAAGTTCAAATGGACTGAAACCTAAGGATTCTTGTACTGATTCCCTTACTGCAAATAAAAGTAAGTTTATACCCTCATCCCAATCACTTTCATTTTCCACACAATATGTCCTAATCATATTCTTGAGGGTAGAATGAAACCTCTCCAAGGCACCTTGCGATTCTGGATGGTATGCAGACTAAGTGATTTGCTTAGCTCCCAATTTATAAACTATCTGTTGAAACAATCCAGACATAAAATTACTGCCTTGATCAGTTTGTATTTCCAAAATAAGTAAAGAATTTTATAAGAGCCTTTGTCACAGTTTTAGCTGTTATATTCCTAAGTGGTACTGCCTCTGGAAACCTAGACGAAGTACACATGATAGTCAACAAGTACTGATAACCAGTTTTTGTCTTTGGTAATGGACCGACACAATCTATAATAACTTTAGAAAATGGTTCACCAAATGCTGGAATAGGTTGTAATGGAGCCACTGGTGTAACTTGATTTGGTTTACCCACAATTTGACAAGTATGGCACGTTTTACAAAACATCGCCACATCTTTTCTTAGACCAGGCCAATAAAAATGTTTTAAAATCTTGTCCACAATTTTCCTTATCCCTTGATGTCCACCTAAGGGCACACTATGAGCTAAAGTCAAAATCTCATTTCGATAAATTTTAGGGACAACTACCTGGTAAACAATATTCCATTCCTCACTTGCAGGAATTGTAAGTGGTCTCCACTTCCTCATCAACACTCCTTTTTCCAAGTAATATCCTACTGGCACCTTCTCAATTTCACTATCTGATAGAGCTTGTTCTCTTAATTTTATAATCTCAGGGTCTCTATTCTGCTCTGCTATCATCTCCTTCCGAGACAGAGATAAATCTTCATAGTCAGACTTACTCCAAGAATCTTGTTCAAACAATGAAGGTAAGAAAGTCTCTGACACATCCTCAAAACTCAAATCCTGAGTTGAACAGTCATGAGTAACAAGCTCATTCTGTGCATCAATCTTTTTAGCCATAGCTCTAATCACAACACAGGAAGAATCTGTGTTAGAATTCATCTCTGGTTCCTCTGACTCCATTGCCAAATGCACTTCAGGAAAAACTTGTCCACCTGCCAAGTCATTACCTAACAATAAAGAAATATCCTTCACAGGTAAGCCAGGCTGTAATCCTACTTTAACAAATCCTGTAACTAACCCTGACTTTCAATTTACTTTATGCAAATGTACAGGCATAAAAGCACTCCCAACACCTCGTATATAATTTACCTCACCAGTATCAGACTCTTCATTAAACTTCTAACACTGTCTAACATCAGTGATTGAGAAGCTCCAGTATCCCTAAGGATTTTTATTGGCACCGGAGTAGATCCTTCTTTCAAGGATACAAACCCTTCAGTTATAAAATGATCATATCCCTTTTTAACTTGGTCAGACTCTAACAAAACCTCATTTGTGTTTATCAAACCCTGTAAATTTACAGGTGCTTCAGTGTGTTGCACACAAGCATCTGGAACTGCTTCCTTCTCTTTCTTTTTCAATCGCAGACAGTTAGCTATTACCTGGCCAGGTTTCTTACAATAGTTACAAATAGGACCAAACTGTCTTTCCTTCACAGGTTTTCCTTCCTCCTTACCTTTCTCATTAACTTCTGGTTTAATTTCTGATTTACCTTGAATCTCTGTGTTATTTTTCCTCTTAAAAATTCTGCCCTGAGGAAATTTATTCTTATGGATTAAAACATACTCATCAGCTAATTTAGCAGAGTCCTGCAATGTATCAGTATCCCTCTCATTTAAGTAGGTCCTTACTTCAACAGGGGTGCTTCTTTTAAATTCCTCCATTAAAATCAGCTCTTTCAATGTATTATAGTCCCCATTTACATTTTTAGAAGAAACCCATCTCTCAAAACACACAGCTTTATCATAGGCAAATTCCACATAAGTTTTTTCCACAGACTTCTTCAAACTTCTGAATCTTTCTCTATACGCTTCTGGGACCAATTCGTATGCTTTTAAAATCTGCTGTTTCACAATATCATAATCAAGTGCTTGCGCAGCAGTTAAAGCTGTATAAACTTGTTGTGCTTTGCCTTTAATTACACTCTGCAACAACACTGACCATTTATCTTTCGGCCACTCTGAAATCTGAGCAATCGTTTCAAAATGTTGGAAATATCTTTCCACTTCTGTTTCACTAAATGGAGGGACCAATTTAATTTCTTGACTAGCAACAAACGGTTTTCTAGAACCAGAAGACTGATTCTCAGCCCTTAATTCTGCCATCGCATATTCACATTCCCTGTGTTTACTTTCAGCTTCTAACCTACAATGCTCCAACTTCATTTGTTCGATTTGCAACTGCATCTCCAGATTACTTATTGGAAATTACTCTAAAGTCGATTCATCAAAATCACCTGAATCTACATAGTGTGACGCGATTTTTCTCTGTATTAGACCCTTTGATGTAGACCTCAAAATACCTTTAAGTTCCAATCTACTAGCTATCTCAGTCACCTCAGTTTTTTTCGCCTTCGCTAACAACTCCGCGTCTGGCGAAGACAGAAACTCATCAATATTCATTGTTGCCGAATACCACTCACAAGCCAATCAAACAAAAGAATCGAGTATTCCCCTTTTCCAAAACCCCGATTCAAAATTGAACAAGCATTTAAACTCAAAAATGGTTGATCCCGGATGAGCCCCCATATTTATGTTACAGATTCAGCAACAATAAATATGCAAGTGAGGCAGGGTTTTTATAACAAATAAAACATTTATTAAACACTGAAAAACAAACCCCCAAAAGTAAACAAACAACTAACATAACCGGAACTCAGCTGCTGTGCGGCAGCTTAAACAGTTCTTAAAGGAATAAAGTGTAAACAGATCTTAAAGCGATGTTGCAAAAACAGTTCTTCAAAGTAGTACTGCAAAAGTTCAAAATGCTTACAGTCCATTAAAGGAGAGACTTTTTAGACAATTTAAATTTTCTTTCACGTCCTGTTGTTGCGGTTCCCAATCAAACTATACTTTTCCCGGAGAATTTACGAAGGTGAAAATGAAATGGCTTAAAGGCACTGACCTTTCCTTTACAAAACTGTACCCAACCCTTTCTGCTATTATTCGCAGGGGTTACAGCGGGGACAGCCAACGAATTCCTTCGGAATGAGGATCAAATAAGGTCGAACCTGTTTCACCGTCAAAATCGACTTTCCTCGATCTTTTAGCTTCCGAACTCCGATCTTCACTCTCCACTGATTTTTAACTGGCAGTATTATAAAGAAACTGCTGGCAATGATCTTTTAAACTTTAGGCATTAAATAAAACTCTACCTTTCAACAAAACTGCGTCATAATATTGGACCACGCAGTGGCATGGAGTCAAAATGGCAAATCCAGGCACGAACTGCCCCTCCTCACAGGGAGGGGTCCTCCTTTTATACCCTGTAAAAAAAAACCTGTCACATGACCTCTACTGGTGGGAAAATGACGTCACTCCACCATCACAAGACCACTACCTTAAGTCCAGTATAGCTGCAACACCACTGTCACGTGACAAGTACAAGATACCCACGGGTACGTAACACTTGTCGGTGGAGGGGCAGGACTCGGTGCGGACCCTGTTGCTGCCTACTACAGAGAGGCGTTGAAGTTGGTACCAGAAGGCAGCGTGAAGACTAACAGCAAGTGATTGTCTTGGACATTTTTCTTGCGATTGCAAGACCCTGTTGGACATTAGTAATTTATAATCCTACTAGTCCAGTTCTCTGGTTTATTGGTGAGACCGATGGTGAGGGAGCTGTGTGGCCTTGGTTGTAGCCCAATTCCGCGGGCTCACCTGCTGCAGCCACCCAGAAGGGGAGACGCTGGAGATGGTGTGGCACGGTGTCCATGCTGGTTTGAGGGCTGGCCCCTCCCATCAGTGCCTGCCTCAGTGTTCACTCAGTGGAAGACAAGCCTGATTGCGTGCGTGCGTACCTGTTCGTCTGCGGACTACTGAGGGCCTGTTCTTGCCAACCACACCCATACACCGTCAATTTACAGGTCATGTCACTCAGGGACTTGCGTAAATATTTCTTCATGTTTATTGCTAGCTTATATGTGCAATATGTGCCTTGTGCTATGTATAACTGTTGATACTGTGTTTTGCACATTGGCATGGAGGAACACTGTTTCATTTGACTGTATTCGTGGTATTCATGTGTAGTTGAATTGATAATTAAACTTGAACTTGAACTATCAGCTCAACTGTACCCGAGCTTCCAGGGAAGTTTTGGAAAAGTGCAGTGATGATGCTTCTCTTTTCCATATTTTCCTTCTTATTCTCAGCTTTGATTCCCGACAGATGAAATACCTATGAATTCTGCTGTCAGATCTCACCCACAGTCCTCAGCCTGTGAGAAACACAGAGGGAAGTCCTTCCATAGTGGCAGTTTATTCAGGAGTGCAAAATGCCTTAGGACTTAGGTACGAAAGAATATTGCTGGCTCTGAAACAAATGTTCTCTGGCCCACCAAGTGCAGACAGTTAGCAGCCCCTAAACAAGCAATATTCAACTTCTTGGAAGGCTATACGCATGCCTTTCCTTAACACAGTTGGTATTTGAGTGAGAAATCTCATACCAGAGCTTCACAGCCTCCAGCTCTTCAGCCAGACCCTCCCATTTGGTAAAACTGGTCTATTTTGGGGGACAGGAGCCTGAACACTCAATGATTTAGGAAGTTTCTTCCCTTCTGCCATGAGATTTATGAATAGCCCATGAACCTATGAAAAATACGTCATTAAACCTTTTCAAAATTTATTTATTTTTGTAATTAATGGTAATTTTTATGTCTTTGCATTGTACTGCTGCTGCAAAACATCTTTCACCATATAAATCAGTGATAATAAAACTGAACTTAAACTTAATCAATTTGACTTTAACATAGTTTTTAAAAGTACTAGATCAAGTGATTAATTGAGTTTCTTTGCTTTGAAAATGCATGTATCATTATCTATTTAAGGACAAATTTATCTTGGTTGATATTTGAGTCTCCAGTAATTACTACAGCCTAATATTTGACTTTTCACCTTGTCTTTCTGGTATCTTCTGGTATAGATTTCTTCAGAGGTAACACCCAGTCCTTCCAATTGTGTTTTTTCAACTCCTGTGGTACCTTTCCTGTGATAACTCTATCTACTCAATCTTACTCTGTCATCATTCAAACCTCGACCGCCTTTAGGATCTTGTGAGAGTGAAGTGGGCTGGAGAGAAGTCTTTTGATTTAGAGCCCATTATTTATTTTTGGTGGGTCAGTGACTGAAATAATCTCAAACTCATGTCCCAGTTTTCTTGTGAGCAATTGAACTAACCTCAGTTTCTGAGCAGATCAGATTTGTTCAATTGCATACAAACAAAACTGAACTGCAATTGACCTCCTAGCTTATCCGACATTACACTTATAGCTGACAAAGTTAATTACTTTCCTGAAGGAGTTTACGTTCTCCTTTCTGCTACATGAATCCTTTGTATTTAAAACCTATAACCAATGGAAATGGTGAGGGCTTTCTCACAGAAAACTGGGCTTTCTGAATGATTTTAAAGAGAAAGTACTATAACTCACAAAATTAGCTACTGGAAGTTGTGACAGTTGGCCAGGTCCACTAAAGGCCTGTTCCTGACCTCATCTGCCCAGTATATCTTTGTAAAACTGATGTTAATATGGATGATGAACACTATTGGATGCCACTACCTGTAACCATTGGCTTTCACATCCATGCACATCTCACACCTGGAGGACATAGGAGCAGAAATAATCCAAACAGGCACAATTGACACAACAGATAATCAGCCACTGTGATCAAGATTGTAGCACCCTTCAATGCACAAAAACATTATGCCTCAAGATTGAATATCTATCTCAATGTGTAGGCAAAAAAAAAATCAGAAATTACATGTGCAGGTAATATTAAACCTGATTCTGATTCTGAAATGATTTTGACTCCAATATACGCAGCACTAGCTTTGTGTACAGTATGGGGGAAGCAGTTGTTTGCCATCTATCAATAAACCAGTCAAGTAATAAAGACCAATTTAATGATTGGATCTTACTTCAAATATTGATAATGTCATCCAGCAATAATAAAGTTCAGGCAAACTGTTGATAATCAGAATCAGGGTTGTTGATTTCCAACATCTGTACATTGCAATACATAATAATAAAAACATAAATTACCATAAGAAATACTAAAAAATAAATAAAAAATAATTAATTAGAGCAAAAAGAGGAAAAAAGTAGTGAGGCAGTGTTGAGTTGCACCGATGTTGATCAACAACAAGGAAACACTGTTATTTCTGATCCACACAGACTGTGGTCTCCCAATGAGGAAGTTAAGGATCTATTTGCAGAAGCCAGGATTTTGAAGCTTGTTGATTATGACTGTGTTGAACGCTGTGCTGTGAACAGTACACAGCAGGCTGACGTAGGTATTCCTATTGTCCAGGTGATCCAAGGCCAAGTGGAGAGCCAATGAGATTGCATCTGCTTAGATCTATTGTGACAAAAGACAGATTACAACAGGTCCCCAGGTCCTTGCGTAGGCAGGAGTTGGTTCTAGCCATGACCAACCTCTCAAAGCACTCCATCACAGTAGATATGAGCGCCACTGTGTGATAGCCGTTGAGGTAGCTCACCCTACTCTTCTTCGACACTGGTATGATTGTCACCCTTTGAAGTGGATGGAAGCCGTCAGTGAAAGACCAAAGATGTTCTTGAACTCTCCCACCAATTGGTTGGCACAGGCTTTCAGAGCTCTGCCAGGTACACCATCAGGACCTGGCACCTTGCAAGGGTTCACCCTCTTGAAAGATCACAGGGTCACCAGGTGCTGCAGGAATTCGTACAGATGTAGTCTTATTCTCCCTTTCAAAGTGTGCATAAAAGGCATTGAGCTTATTGGAAATCAAGAATCACAGCTATTCATGATGTTAGGTTTTGCATTGTAGGCAGTAAACCCTGCCGACCCTGCCACAGCTGACATGCATCCAGTTTTTGTCTCTAACTTCAATTGGAATTGTTTTCTCGCTCTTAAAACAGCCTACTTACTGTACGTCGCACCTATAGTTCTAGAATAGTTCTGGATCACTGGTCTTGAATACCACAGATCTAGCCCTCAGTAGACTACAAATCTCCTGGTTCGTCCATGGGTTTTGTTTTGAGTATGTCTGCTATGTTCTCAAAGACACATACTCATTCATACAGGTCTTGAAGAAGTCGGTGACAACTGTGGCGTATTCATTTAGACTCAAAGATGAATCCCTGAATACTGTCCGGTCTACCAACTCAAAGCAGTCCTGTAAGTGTTCTTCCACCTTTCTTAATCCTCATGACTGGTGTTGCAGTCTATAGTCTCTGTCTAAATGCTGGAAGTGCAAGTACAGCCAAGTGATTAGACATACCGCAATGTAAGCGTGAAATGGCACAGTAAGTGTTCTTATTGGTGATATAACAGTGGTCATGTATGTTGGCTCTGATTCCATAGGTGAAATGTTGGTGGTAGTTGTTCAGAGACTATCATCTTAGATGATAAACTTAGATCTTAGATGATCATCTTAGAAATAAACTCCTAAATTACTTGAACCATTGGAAAGATTTCATCCACAGAGGAGTAGCATTGGCTAAGAGATGTGAATACAATCATCAAAATTAGAAATCATCTAGATTCATTCTTAAAAGCTAATGTTGCAAAGAGAATCAGGAACACTAGAAATAAGAAATAAAAATACAAAATGCTTAAATGTATCTTAATATGTAAAATTAACCTTGTTTAACTGTGATTTAATCATCTGCAATTCCTAACTTTTTAGAATTTAGATCAATAACTATTTTCATCAAAATACTAATGTGTTGTCTACTATCTGAACATTTTCAAATTTTGTCATTTTGAATGACGACTCACATGATGTCAGCAGTGCTTTAGAATTTTATATTAAAATAGTTGTAACACTGGAAGCATTGTATTACTCTTATAATTAATCAATAATGCTACCCTTGTTTAGTAGAAGAAAACAGCTCAGTAAGATTCAGAAAATTAATTGAAAAGGGTGGTGCCATCTGTATCAAAGGCCATGTTCTTGTAAGGAAGAATTTAATAAAGTGCTCTTTGTACTGAGGCAAAACCTTAACAGTTTGATTTGGTTAATATCAATATTTGACAGTTCAGTGTATGCACCTGATTCCTTCAAGGGAGGTTATTTATAAAAACACTTTCAACACTATTTCTTCTTTCTATGTTTTTCTTTCTAACGTAACTTATTATTTACTTAACCCCAAGTAGGCTTATTGTAAGGGAGCTGAAGCTGAAGATCCAGCATTCAGATTTTAGTGTTTTAGGCATGAGTGATAGACATTTGGGTTGAGTGAACACATCAGAAGGGGAAAGCTTCAATGTCATTTTTGATAACTTTCTTTTAAATAACTACACACTTTATTATTCATTACTTATATTCCAAAATATATGTTGAAGTAAAACAAAGTTATTGCTTGGTATTAAATAAAAATGATTTATTCAGAAATACAGATAACATAGATACATTACACTTCTGTTCAGAAATGATCCTCTTTGAAATTTGAACAGAGTTAATTCATTGCAATACTACAGACAGAGCTTGGATTGTGGAAAATTAATTGGGGCCTATGCTAAGTACTGGTGCTTCTTAACGATAATAATTATACTAAACTGGAGAGTACTATTATCTCATTCCATTATTAGTGGACTGATTCACTTTTGTATTGAAAAACTCAGTGAAATGCCTTAACATGGAACTATTATGAAGCAAAAACAATAAACAATCTGTTAAATTAAGAATGAAGAATGACTGAGTAATATCTAACTTAAATACCTGAATACAGCTGTTTTCTTGTTCTCTCTTCTTCCTGTTGTCTAAACCATTGTTTCTTCCTGTTAGTTGTTCACACGTGAATTGTGATTTTGCTTTTGCTTCAGCTGCTTTCGTTCTTCTAAGATGAGCTCCCACAAACTCAAGTTCATTCAAAGTTTGTGATGCATCACTACCTCTGCTGGTGTGAACCGTGTAGTAGAATGTGGCATTATATGGTATTTGAATGGGAGGTTAACAAAGCAACGACTCATGGTTGAACTTGGACAAGTTGTGAAAACTTGTCTTTCAAGGCTTTCTTCTGCTGCTGTTAGAGGCTGGATGGTATGGGGGAGAATTAGTACTGTGATAAAATAGGCCAAAGACAGCATAGTTTTCTAAAGGGGAAATCTTGTTTGACAAATCTGTTGGAATTTTTTGCAGAAATAACAGGCAGAGTAGACAAAGGAGAGTGAGAGGATGTTGCTTATTTGGATTTTCAGAAGGCCTTGGACGAGATGCTGCACTGAGGTGCTTAACAAGATAAGAGCCCATGGTATTACAGGAAAGATACCAGCATGGGTAGAGACTGACAGATTGGCAGGAGCCATAGAATGGGAATAAAGGGGGCCTATTCTGGTTGGCTAGTGGTGTTCTGAAGGAGGCAATAGTTGTATTCGAATAATAGTCACCATCTCTATAGTCCAGCAATGAAGATGTTGATGCCTCACTATAAAATAAGCTATGTATAGCAGGTGCCGAACAAAATTCCTCAGCATTTTTCATAGCCATTTGTATTAATTTTGCAAGCAAACCTAAGATTATGCATATGTAACAAATACATTCTTTCATTAAGCCACTCACAAATCCACCTTGGAGATCTTCATTTAAGAATTCACCAAATATTTAAAATCTCTTCAAAAATATGGACTGCAAAAAGATCTTCGATTTTTCAAGCCTAACTTGGACCTTGCTGCTATTATAAGTGGCTGTGGATTAAAATCAGACTAATATTTCTGCACAAGCTCTGTGAATGTGATTCTTTGGCTTGCTGTGGGGTTATCAGATTAATATCATTTCAAAGCTGATTTCTATCAATAGGCAGCATGTACTTTCCTGCAGTAATTTTCATTCCCTATGTATTTGCAATTTGATCTCTTACTTCCAGTATGTTATTAGCAGTAAGAATAATTCCATTCTATAAATGTTGAATCATGAAAGGAATGTGGCCCTGCAGCCAGTAAGCTCTTGGACAGGCTTCACTCGCCTCAGCGCTCTGAACTCACTTTCAGACACTCCGCAGTTCATGTTCCATGTGTTTTTGTTTGTTTTTTACTATTTGTGTGGCTTGATCAAGGTGCCAAGGACGAGGGCGGTGTTCAGCTCACTACTCGGCGAGATTTATTCGCTTCAGCGCAGAACTGACTCTGCAGCTGTGGCCTGCGACCATCAGCACTCACCTCTGTGCTGAACTGTCCCCCTAGCTATGGCCTTCAGCCATCAGGTTCCTGGACTGGCTTCACTGGCATCAGCGCTGAACTGTCTCCATGGCGTGGACTCGTTTTCGGGTACACTGCAATTGATGTTCTATGTGTTACTTGTGTACTTTTTTATTGTTGCACAATTTCTTTTTCTTGCACATTGGGTGTTAGATGGTCTTTGTTGTGTGGGTTTTTAAAAAAAAAACCTATTGTGTCCTATTGTGTTTCTTTGTCTTTGAGGCTGCCTGCAAGAAGATGAATGTCAAGGTCGTATACAGTATACATAAAGAACTTTGATAATAAATGTACTTTGACCTTTGAACTTTTCTCTTAGGAGCGAAGGAGGATGAGTGGTAACTTGATAGAGGTATATTAGATGTTAAAAGTCATTAATAGAGTGGACAGCCAAAGACTTTCCCCAGGGCAAAAACGACTAATATGAGAGGATATCATTTTAATGTGTTTTGAGGAAAGTATAGAGTGGATATCAGAGGTAGGATTTTTACACAGAGAATGGTGGACGCATGACACGCACTGCCAGGAGTGGTGGTAGAGGGAGATACGTTAGGGACATTTAAGAGATTCATAGGTAGGCACATGGATGAAATAAAAATGGAGGACTATGTGGGAGGGAAGGGTTAGATTGATCTTGAAGTACGTTACAAGGTCAGCACAACATTATGGGCCGAAGGGCCTGTACCGTAGTATATTTTTCTATGTTCTATTTGATGACAACACTATGTCACACAGACGTGACTTATTTATAACTTCACAGTCTCGGAGTGTTTCAATTAATGGTACCACAGTTCCTACTGGCTGCCCAAATTACGTAGAGACACAAGAGACTGCAAGTGCTGAACCTGAAGCAAAATAGAAACTGCTGGACAAACTCAATGTGTCAGGCAGCATCTGTGGTGGCAAAAAGATGTTCAGAGTTTCGATCAAGATCTTGAGTGACGATTCTATGCTAGACTCCTATATGGGTAAGTGAAGAGCCTGATGTCTTTTACCCTCTCCCAAAACGTGGTGTTTCGAGAATGCCAGTCTCACCGAGGATCCTTCAGAAGCCTCTCACTAGCAACCACGAGTGAGATTTTTAAAGAATTGTGCATTTAGAATGAGAATGAGACTTCCAACCTGCCTGAGGAGCCAATTATTCTCCACAAGGCATTTACCCGAGACAAATACCAGGATTTGATTACTGTCCTTGTGCAGAACACCCTAAAAGTTAACTTGTAGTTTGAGTTGGAGGTGAGGTAGGCAAATGCAATGTTAGCATTCATTTCAAGAGGTCTAGAATGTAAGAAAAGGGATGTGATGCTGAGGCTTTATAAGGCACTAGTGTAAACAGTTTTGGAATCCTTGTCTAAGAAGAGTTGTGCTGGCATTGGAGAGGTTTCAGAAGAGGTTCACAAGGATGATTCAGGAATGAAGGTGGTTATCATACAAGGGATGTTTGATGATTCTGGGTCTGTACTTGCTGGAATTTAGAAGGATGAGAGGGGATTTTATTGAAACCTTTCAAAGGTTGAAAGGCTTAGACAGAGTAGATGTGGAAAGGACGTTTCCCCATGGTGGAAGAGTCTAGAACAAGAGGACACAGCCTCAGGATAGAGAGGCATCCATTAAAAGCAGATGTGAAGAAATTTCTTTAGTCAAGAGTGGTGAACTTGTGGAATTTGTTACCACGGGCAGCTTTGGAAGCCAGGTCATTGGTGTATTTAAGGTGAAGATTGATAGGTTCTTGATTGGACATGGCATCAGAGTTATGGAGAGAAGGCCGGGAGTGGTGTTGAGGAGAGGAAAAAGGATCAGCCATGATTGAATGGCACAGCAGATATAATGGGCCAAATGGCCTAAATTCTGCTCCTATGTCTTTAGATTCACAGGAATATCAGCTGGCTGTGAAAGCAGAACAGATAGTACTAGCTTTTTCATTTAAATATCACAGGCCTGTTTTGGCCTGGACTCAGTAGACTGATGAAGTTATAAGCTACAAGAAAGAATTGTAAGGCACTCTGCTGAGAGAATACAGCCCTTGATAATTATGCACAGACAGATACATTCATGACTGCCATCAATGATGAGTGAAGATCAAATGGAAAATAACGATGCCTGTAAAGAACTTACTGTTGTTGTCAGGGAAAAATATGCTATGTAGATGAAACGTCAGGGAAAAATCAACTAGACATCTAATAAATTTAATTCAAACCTGAATTCATGTGACATTTGTATTTATTTACAGATCAAAATAGGTAGAACAGAGATAAGAATGAATTTCTTCAGCCTGAAGGTAGTGGAATTCATGGCTGAGAATGGCTGTGGAGGCCAAACCATTGGGTATATTTAAAATGGAGACTGATATGTGATTGATTAGTAAGGGAGTCAAAGGTTACAGGGAGAAGACAGGAGAATGGAGCTCAGCAAGATAATCAGCCATGATGAAATGGTGGAGCAGACTCAATGGGCTGAATGCTCTAATTCTGCTTCTATATCTTATGATCTGATTGTAATGTATGGATCTATTTCTTTTAGAGCAATGACCACTGTCCCCTCCCACACCTTAGCACTGCATATTGATCTGTTGTCTGCACATGTGCTGTCGTCTATGTATGCGCATTGAGCTCTCTCTCTCTCTCTCTCTTTCGCCGCAATGTTAACCCATCTTCAGCATGCGCGTTTTTATTTAATTCATATGTAGCTGTGCACAGAGACAACCAGTCGGTGATGAGTATGAACCTGAATGTCAGAGAATATCACAAACTGCATCAACAGTTATGGGACGAAACAATGAGAGTTAAACAGCACGAGAAAGCCAAAGGACCCGTGAGTAACTGTGAAAGACGTGCTGAACTTAAACTGAAAATAACATGGTGGTTGCTTCATTCAGGAAAGTTGGTGAATTTAATAGTGCCAATGAAAACTGGGAGTCATGTATCTAGAGTGTTGAACTGTGTTACCTTGATGACATCATCGTGACTGGCAAAAATTATGAAGAGTACCACCCAAACCTTGGTAAAGTGTTTACCAGGCTGAGTGAGTATAGTCTGCATGCAAAGAGAGAGAAATGTGAGTTTTTCATGAATGAAGTCTCATATTGTGGACATGTCATTGACAAGCATGGCTTTCGTAAGTCACAAGAGCAGATTGAAGCAGTGCTATAGGCACTCAAACCCAACAATGTGTCACAACTTGGGTCATACTTGGGCCTTGTAAATTACTGCCACCAGTTTCTTCCAAGCATTGCTGCAGTGTTGCATCCATTGAATGCACTGTTACAGACAGGAGCAAAGTGGGAATGGTCAGAAAAAACATTCAAGGAAACCAAGAGACTAATAATATCCGATGAACTGCTCACCCATTATGACCCATCCCTGCCCATCAGACTGCCATGTGATGCATCCCCTTATGGCATTGGAGCCATTTTGCCACACATTATGAAAGATGAACCTGGATGCCCATTTGCATTGGCTTCAAGATCACTGATGAGTGCAGAATGCAACTATGCACAGATCGACTGAGAAGCCCTTAGTGTAGTATGGGGAATAAAGAAGGTCCTCCACTACCTCTACGGACAACAAATTATGCTAGTGATGGATCACCAATCCTCGTGTCCATTTTAAATCAAAGAAAGGGAATTCCAATGATGACTGCTACCTGGTTACAATGTTGGGCACTATTCCTAGGAGCCAATTCTTATAACGTAGAGTTCAAGGGTAGAAAACAGCACAGCAGGCTTCTTCCACTATTGGTAACTGAAGAAGAAAAGTCTTCATACTGTGACCCAGCAGAAGTGTTCCACACTGCATCGGTGGAACAGTTTTCCGTAACAAATTCCAAAAGATGAAAGGAAACAAGGAATGACCCGATATTGTCAAAAGTCTTTGAAATCACCATGCAAGGATGGCCAGCTCGTGGTAGCCCTATGTTTCCAGAGTTCTCAGCAAGATGAGACCAACTGTTGGTATGTCAAAGAATGCTGATGTATGGATCTCATATTGTGGTTCCCTCTAAACTGCACACCAGAGTGTTAGAAAATCTGCATGAAGGACACTTGGGTACAGTCAAGATGAAGAGTTTTGCCCAGAGCTATGTGTGGTGGTCAGGAATAGATGAACAGATTGAAGATTTGGCCAAAAGCTGTTCCGGATGCCAATAAGTTCAAAATACACCCCACAGGCACCGTTACATCCAGGGGAGTGGCTGCTATCACGATGGCAAAGATAGATATTGATTTTGCTGGGCCATTCATGGACCTCATGTTTCTGATTGCTGTGGCTGCTCATTCGAAGTGGCCGGGGTTATACCAATAAAGTCAGCCACATCATTGTCTCCACCCTGAGGACTATCTATGTCAGAAACAGCTTACCAGAACAAATTGTGTGTGACAATGGACCACAATACATGTCAGAAGAACTCCAAAAGTTCATGAAGAAAAATGGCATCAGACATTTGAAGTCAGCTCCTCATCACCCAGCAATGAATGAGTTAGCTGAAAGGTTTATCCAAACATTCAAGAAATCTATCAAAGCAATGGACAAGAAGGACATTTCTCTAAAGCACAATGTGGACAATTGCCTTTTTGTGTCAGAACTCTGTTCACGCGATGTCAAATCAAACACCTGCAATGCCGTACATGAGCAGGAGTCTGAGATCTCACATAGACCTCCTGAAACCACATCTACAGAGAAAATTGCAACTGAACAGTTCAACCAGTCACCAAGTGAAGCAGCAAGGAGCTTCAAGCTGCGACAGGAAATCCTAGAGCGTGATTACTGGGAAGACCAGTCGACACCAGGTAGGATACATTCCAGTCACTGGGCTTACCTCTCAGTGTTAATGTCCTTGACAGCAACGTGACACTGGAAACTGAGAATGTTGTCAACTACCAAACCTGATGCCACACTACAGGTCCAGAGGCGTTCTCCTGAAAGAAACAGAGTGTCACCCAAAAGACTAAACCTTTAGAACTATGAAGTTGTTATGGACTGCTATTGTGAAAGCATGTATATTAGGAATGTGGATTTATCAAAGGGAAATTGAATGCTTTGTACAGATACAGTTTTATGTTGCATTTTTCTAAAGGGGAAGGAAGTGTAATGTATGGATCTATTTCTTTTAGAGCATTGATGCCCCCCCCCCATCTTTAGCACTACACATTGATCATTGAACTCTCTTTCTCTCTCGCTGCAATGTGAATACACCAGTTAAAGCCATCTGCCGCATGCGTGCTTTTATTTGATCGATATCTAGTTGTGCACAGACACAACACTTATGTTCTTAAATGTAATTTTTATTACATTTCTTTATCTTCATAAAAGATTGAATGCTGCTGTAAAAGAACATTCAGCAGTCCAACAAGCTGTTCTTGCATGACAGACCACTTTTTGGCCGAAGATAAGCAGGATACCACCCAATAATGCCTTACTCATCAGGACCCTTTCCCCAAAAGAGCAAATTAAATTTATTCTGGCCGTTCAAGTTTGCAATATTGGCAACTAAATGATATACAGAAGTACAGAGGCAATTTTCGCTCTGTAATGTTATGTCAATGGGAGATTGGATTATTAGGGAGTGTGCATTTAAAATGAATAATTTGAAATGTTTTGACGAATCATCTGACCTGGTGCAGTTTAATCAATTGGAAATTTTCAGCCTTTGTTAATTTTTCACACTTGACCAGCTGATCTGCACAGAGCCAAGGGCCTTGGGTGCTTATTGTTTTTGTAGAGTTTTATCTCTCCCATTAAGGCATGGGTCAGAGGTCGTGTACGGGAGCTCACGTTATTAGTTTATTTGTTCAGATTCTGCATCTCGTTAATTGGTGGATGGAATTCAGGTCTTTTGTTCTCAGAGAATGTTGAAGCCACGTGGAAAATTGAGGCAGACACCAAACCTCACCAGCCATGTCACTCCCTTTTGTTTGTGACTGGTCTTGTCTTTCAAATTAAGTGTCATGTTCTCTTTTTCTTGTTTAAACTGCCTGTTTTTGTTTCATCTTGGACTGTGACACATCAGAATTGAACCATTTTTTAAAAAAATCACAATTCTTTTACAAATGTATAAAACACAATGAGGTGAATAATTGGGCTTCCTGCACAACCTTCTGTCATTTTCATTTGGAGTAGAAGGTAATTGTCTGGTGAATGTCAGAGCTGTTTTGGGTCCATGTAGTTCTTGCACAATTTATTGTAACAAAAAGAACAGCCTATAATTTTCTCGTAAGTTGCATTTTAGAAGTTCCTCCATGTCGCCTTATAGTCCTCCACCCTCTGCAAATAGCATGAAGGGAAGTATTAGGTGGAACAATGAGGAATCACTTTTGTAATACTTGAGCTCAATGTGCACAGAATTAGCTGTCAGTAGAGGCTTCTTTGGCTAGATTTACGTTTTTGAGTCCTGAGAATGCAAGTCACTAAAAATAATAATAAAGTCCTCCTAAGATACGTCACCAGCATGGACAAAACAAAAATATGTGATTATAGAGTTAGCTTTACCTTTAATGCATGGTGTACATCTAGGTGTAAGCCACTGCACTCACCACTGGGTTCAGGGATGGTTCTAGTCTGTATTGAATTGAAGGGTTAAATGCATGTTAAAGCTGGCCACTATTTATATCAGCAATGTTTGCACCTTTACCAAGCATGGGGGTCAATGATCACTGTAAAAAGTGTAACTAGAACAAATTACTTTGTTACTTTTTCATTTTACATTAGTGTCTTTAATCTTCTTGAAGTTTGTTGTTTTTTTTTCTCTCCAATACATTTATTTTTTTTCTATTTTGGATGGACACCTTCACTAACCACCATCACCACCCTCTGAAGGACACAGCTGACGGATCAGGCCCGAGGCAGATGGCGAAAGAATCCACGTAAGAGAGAAAGAAAACAAGACAATGTCCTCACTAATCTTTCTGATGTCAAAGCATCCACTTGTAGTAGGTTTGTTACACAGTTCTTGTGGTGATGAAGTCCCATCCTAACAAATAAAGACACCCTCCAGTGTGTTCTGTGGTATTGTCACCATGTTCGGTGGTAGATTATTTATGATTGGAATCAAAATTGATGGTAACTCTGCCCTCCCTATCTTTGGTGGAGAATGGAATAGCTTAGACCTGATTCATCTAATTAGGAAGTTGCAAAAGCTCAAGCAGATGCCATTTAATATATATATAAGAAATAACTAGAATGGTGAATAATGCACAAAAATTGGAGGATTTTTAATTATGACGAATATACTGAAAGGAAATTAGAACAAAGTCTTTAGGTAACAACTTAATATCAATTGTAGAAAAGATAAATGGAATTTTTACTGACAGTTAATATAAAAAAATTATGGATGATGTATAAGTCTTCATATATTTGGATTTCTAAAGGAAAATCCCTGTAGACATGACCAATGTCAGAACTGTGGGGTCGAGCAATGCATTGTAGCATGGATAGAAAGCTCACTGCAAATCATTTGTTGTGGTACTCCTGCCCATATCAGAAGATCATCCATCTCTGAGTTTGAAGGTTTTGAGTTCAAGTTCCATTCCAAGCACCTGAGAACATTCCAATGTAGTACTGTGGAAGTATACACAGGGAAATGTAATTTTCAGATGAATCTTTAAACCATGGTCCTTTCCTCAATCCCTGATGGATTGGAAGTATATGATACTGAAGAAGATCAGAGGAATCGCCCCTTGTCAATCAACACTGAAAAGACCCACATCATCACATCATTACCACATTACAGGATACAAATCTTCTACCACATTGCTGCATCCCAACAGTAACTGTGGATCATTAGTGTCATCGGTCCATTCAGAAGTTTAACATGATCTGGAGGGCTTTACTCATGATGGACTGGGCAAAATCTATTCCTTTTGTACCATTGTCCATTCAAGGTTGTGGTTATGATGCAGCTTGTCAGTATACTCCACCACACATCTATAGAAGTTAGTCAAAGTTTTAGATTTCAATTGGCATCTTTGCAAACTTCTAGGGATGTAGGGGCACTGGCATACTTTCTTCATAATTGCACTTACATGCTGGCCCCAGGACAGGTCCTCTGAAATGATAAACCCAAGCAATTTAAAGTTGCTGAACCTCTCCATCTCTGATTCCCCCTCAATGAGGACTGGCTCATGAACCTCTGGTTTCCTCCTCCTGAAATCAATAATCAGCTTCTGGTCTTGCTGACATTGAGTAAGAGGTTGTTGCTATGGCACCACTCAGACAGATTTTCTATCTCCCTATATAGGGAAGATTTAAAATAATCACACTTGCTGCATATTAAGCAAGTTCTAAGAAGTTCCTAAATCTTCTGAATGCTTTGAAAATACACTTTAACATCTGCTATGCCAATAAACTTCAGTGTCTGTGCATAAACTCAACACAAATTACTGGACAGTTATAAAAATAAAGAAAGTGAACTCCACCCTGTCTTGCATATTTTCAGCTGGGTTCCTAATGCTTTGAAGTACAAATACAATTTCGTCTACTGAGAACAACTGTCTGACTTTATCCGTTTTTCATGCCGTTGGTTATAAGACTGAAAAGTTCTGTTATTATTTTCTGTATTTTGCTTCCTGTAATTGGCCTTATCCTTCCCATATCAAATCCCTCCTTCTAAGCAGCAGTTATCTGTGGGCTCCTTCATGGACCAATGCTGCCTCACGTTTCAGCAGGAAGCAGGATTTCAGTGCAGTCTTTACTCCAAGAAATCCCAATGGTCTTGACTATACTTGATAAAATTAAGCAAATTATGCTTTCAGTGGCAGAAAGAAAGTTTACCTGTTCAATTTTTCGAATATCCGTGTCTACAACGTTGGACCAAAATATGGACAGAAGCAAATTCAGTATCCTTCAGAAGTACAAAGTGATCAAATCATTCTTAAACATTTTCTAAACAGGCTGCAAATTGTTTATAGCTGTGCTTCTACATCTATTATTACATCATCTCTAAAATCATAGAACATGGTGAAAATAACTAATACCTGCTCCAAATTCCTGACTTATGTACTAAGATTATGTCTTTTTGTTCTCAGTGCCTGACTTTGAAAGTAAGGAGAATATCATATAGGATGGGAACGCTAGAGGATAAAGCTTTCTTTTGGGATTCTCACAATCTTTGAAATACATTTTATTATTTTTATAACATCAGATTTTTGATGCTGCCAAAATGCTTTAAAATAATCTGTAGTGGAACAATTTTGCATACTTTTGATAGTAGAATTTTTTTCTAATAGTGAGGTTGTATACATGTGTTTGTTGTCCATTTAGAAATCTGATGGTGAAGGGGAAGAAGCTGTTCCTAAAATGTTGAGTGTATGTCTTCAGGATCCTGTGCCTCCTTTTAGATGCTAGCAATGAGAAGAGGGCATGTCCTGTGTGATGGGTGTCCTTAATGATGAACGTCGCCTATTTGAGGCATCACCTTTTGAAGCTCTTCTGGATGCTGAGGAGGTTAATTCTCATGATTGCGCTGGCTGGGTTTACAACTTTCTGTTCTTTTTCCAATCCTGTGCAGTGGCCCCTCTATACCAGGTGGTATTACAACCAGTTAGAATGTTCTCCACGGTACATCTGTAGAAATTTGCAAGTGCCTTTGGTGACATATCAATTCTCTTCAAACAGCTAATGAAACATATATGCTGCCATGTCTCCTTTGCAATTGAATCAATACGTTGGGCCGAGGATAGATCCTCAGATATGTTGACACTTGGGAACCTGAATCACTAAAACCCAGTGAAGTCATGTTTTGAGTGGAGACAGTTAGGTCTGAGGAAATTGGGCCCAAGCCAATACCAGGTCAATTGCATCAGAGCCTGGTATGGAAATGCCAGTGCCCTGGATTGGAAAACCCTGAAAAAAGTAGTGGATATGACTTAGTCTATCACATGTAAAGCCTTCCCCATATTGAGTACATCTACACAGAGCATCACTGCAGGGAAGCAGTGCCAATAAATAATGGCCCCCAGTCACCCAGGCCATGGTCTCTTCTCAGTGCTGCCATTGAGAAGGAGGCACAGGAGCCTCAGGACTAACACCACCAGATTTGGAGAACAGTTACTACCTCTCAACCATCAGGATCTTGAATCAGGGGGCATAACTTCACTCAACTTCACTTGACCCATCACTAAATTGTTGCCACAACCTATGGATTCACTTTCAAGGACTCTTTGTCACATGTTGTCGATATTTATTGCTTGTTGATTAATTGATTTTCTATTTTGTACTTACACAATTTGCACTTTGGTTGTTTGTACTCCATGTTAGGTGCGGTCTTTCATTGATCCTATTATGGTTCTTGGATTTACTGAGCATGCCAAAATCTCAGGGTTGTTTACGGTGTATGATAATAAATTTACTTTGAACTTTGTTGTTTACTAGAGCCAAGAAGAACATCATGCTTCTTGCAAATCCACAAATAAACTACATCTTGGAAGTTTTGGATGCTTTCTTCTAAATGACCTCAGACAGCTTCATTAAGCTATACAGGTCAAGTATTCACAAGAGAAATATAAAAATCCAAATAGGTTGCGAATGCTTGTCAATTATTGTATTAGGCCGTAGCAAGCCATTGCACTCCTCTTCAAAAACATTCAAACAATCGTGTAGCAATTGGATTGCCTCTACAAATGAGGCAAAGTTCACCAATGTACTAAACTGGTTGTTGCTGCTCCAAGTTTTACAGCTGTAAGACAGATGCAACTATGCACATTTTATGCTCCAAAATTTCAATTCTAAAGTTGGAACAAGCTGTAACAGGCATGCCAGGCAGATGAGCAGGCCTCTGAGCTACAGCCACTGCAACTGCCATTAGTACACTAATAATTCCTTCAAACCTATCTGGCAAAAATGCAGGTCCCAGGTTGACACTATAAACAAATCCCAGAACAGCACCAGAATGTTGATTTAGGTAGGTTCCCTTTAATTAATGCATAGCCAACTCTATATATTACTGACCATCTAGCAAGCATAAATATTAACATTTGTTTTATTGGTATTCGGATGGTCAATGCATTCATATGGGCAGTGTTAAGTTATAATGGAAGAGTTTAATCTTAGTGATATTTTGTATATGGTACAATTTTGACAGTACTCAAATATATTGCAATTAAATATCCCGTGAAGCAACCTCCAGTGGTTTGGGGTCATCAATGAGAACCAATGGCCAGGAAGGCGAGTCTGCAGTGCTCCGTGGAGAGCGATGGACGTGACAAAGCACAGAAGTCTTGGTCATCCACAGCAACCAAGGAAGAGCTCGGTTTGTGATGACTGCGCATACCACTTCCAAGGCTGAGAGAGTGGAACTGCCCCAGTGAAGTGGCTCTTCCACTTTAAAAAATCTTCCAGCACAGGTCTCCTGTCATTGTTGGATACGATGGACAACCAACACATCCATTCATAAGAAAAGATCTAGGACTAAAACCCTGCAGCATAGAAAAGTAAAGGGCCAAATGTTGAACCAGATCCCATGAAGTGATCAGTAATTGGTTGTTTTTATTGCTCTTCTTCTGTGACATTTTGACAAATGCACCTTATCTGTTGATCTTGTAGTTAATTACCTTCATATTTATTTTCAATCAATCTCCAGTTAATTATCTTATTCCCACTGAAAATATCAATGATCATGGCCATCAGTCCACCCTCGAGCAATGTTTTGACAGGTGACATCAGTACAAAGGGGACAGGAAACTGTTCTATTCACCCCTTCCCATGTTTGTTTGATCGCAAGTGCACCAGAGCAGGCTGCAGAATAGGATGGGTAATGCTAGCGTAAAATTATAATTAATAGAAACACTGTGAATAGAGATCTTTGGCTATGATCAGTAAACATGTTCAGGTGAATGAATAAAGGAACCCATTGTACCATGACAAATCACAGCACGTACGTTCTCTATATTTGCCAGTTCAGCTTATTATATTCATACCTACATGGAACATTCTCTATCTGGATCACTGTGCTGAAAGAGATTTTCTTAATTTATTTACAGAATGCTTTCTTCACTGATAAGTTAAGGTGAGTGTTATTGTCTGTTCCCAAATGTCCTTGAGAAGGCAGCAGTGAGCTACATTTTTGAACTGCTGGACTCCTTCTGGAGAGATACTCACACAGGCTGTCGGGGGCACCTCCAGGGTTTATACCCAATGATGATAAAGGTCATACAATACATTTCCAACTCGAGATGATACGCCAGCTTCTAATTAGTCTTTGCACTACTCTCCTCACCTACCTTTCACCTCCCTCTGGTGCCTCTGCTCCTTCCCTTTCTCCCATGTGCCACTCCTCTCCTATCAAATTCCTTCTTCTTCAGCTCTTTACCTTTCCCACCTATCACCATCCAGCTTCTCACTTCACCTAACTCATCCACCCACCTTCCCCCTCACCCGGCTTTGCCTATCAGCTGCCAGCTTGTTCTGGCTTCTTCCCCCTTCCTTTCCAGTCCTGATGAAGGGTCTTGGCCAGAAATGTTGGCTGTTTATTCCTCTCCTGACTAGCTGGGTTGCTCCAGAATTTTGTGTGTGTTACTCTGGATTTCCAACATCTGCAGAATCTCTTGTGTTTAAGATTGCATTTCGACATGCTGGCAACATAAAATAAACAAGGGTTAATTTTAAATTTCAATGCATAGATTTTAAAAATTAATACATTTCAATGGATTAACTTTATGATGTGCATCGGAAGCTGTATATTTGCAAATGCTCAATGTCAATCCACTTCAAAGGTTTGCAGTGTCCTCTGGGGCCTGTGTCCTGACTAAATATGACTGTTTTATGGTTGTAGGAATCTCAGATACAGAATCAAGTATTCATGCACCACCAGCAAGCCTGGATGGTGAGTATTTCCTGTAAAGGTTGTAGATAATGATGTGGCTAAGGTTACTTTCCCAAGTACAGAAATACTGATACCAACTATAGTAGCAGATCAGCACTCCAACTGTAAGTCTGTTAACTCAGTGAACACTGGGGATGTAATGTAATACAGCTCCTCCACAAAGTAAACTACTTGAGCAAAGTTTACTTTTTAACCAATACACACAAAATGCTGGAGGAACTCAGCTGAGTTATTTTGTTTGAACTGTGACTATTATACCTTTTGAGAACTACTGCAATATCACTTGTTGCAGGAGAAACAGGCCAATTGCCATGTGGTGATCTGTCAGTCTTAGGCTGGATTTTGTGTGATTTTTGACATAATATTTTCATATTAGCACACATCATCAACCATGATTATCTTCCCTGTTTTTCTCAAAGCATGATGATCACTCAGATTACTAATCAAATATTAATGCAGTGATATAGCATTCTAAAAATTCATATAAGAAGCTTAAAAAGTTACCAAAATGAATTTAATGGATGTATTTGGTTTTAAAATTTCAGGTTAAGTAACTGAAAAATTCACTTACCAGATGTCCAGTTAATTAGAAGCAACTTTATTTAGTGCAAAAAGTTACAACAATTGGACTGTTAACCCATTGCTCCAACCATCCTAATTGTTCCTTCCAACAGCATTATGTTTTGGTGGAAAAACAGTCTGCAGAGGGCAAAAGGTTAATCCCGTGAGCTTTACTAACTGCATTTCTGAGTTTCTTTTCATAACCGTATATAAAGAATATACCTTGTTAAAAGAACAGAGAGGGGGTTACAGTAGTGCCATTATTCAAGTTTGAAATAATATTATTTGCCAAAACTGGTCTGATAACATAAAACGTTAAAAACTGTATATGTCAATTTAGCTGTGGCTGAAAGACTTGGTCCTATCATCAAACTGATGTTTAAATACCAAAGCATATGACAACAATGTAGCAATTACAAAGGCTGTTAATCTGAACTCCTATTACCTCTGCCACACTCCCAACCTGGAGCAGGGCAGCTGGTGTGAGTTCACTGGAGCAGTACTTTCCCACAGTCCAGGGATTTGACACATGGCTTCTGCACATTCCTCAGCCTCCCAAAAAAGGCTGTGTTTGGCCTTGAGTCAAGATAGAGTGCTGCAAGCTGGGAGCTGCTGATTAACAGGTCCCACCCTTGGCAATCTGAAGGATTTGGGTTTAAATCTTGGAAAGCAGGAAGCTGTTTTTCATGACTCAAAATCTGTGGTAATGAAATACCAACACTTATTGGTAACCCTATCAAGTCCAAGTAATAGTCAACAGCTGGCTTTCCATAATAGAAAAGCAAATAATGTGAATGAATAAATTACGTACTCAGATTGATCTTTCCTATAGTAATGCCACACCTTTAATCTGTACTCTAAGATCTTTCAATATATTGCACCTACCAAAACCAACATCACACCCTTAGCATTCCTTGGACCGTGCCACTTCAGTCTGGTTACTGTTCGCTCACAGAATAACTTCATTGATTATACATTTGTTACCTAACCTTCTTCAGCCATTGTAGTGTTTGGCACAGTTAGAAGCCCTTCTCTATGGCCTGCTTCTACTGCTGCCCTCACATTGTTTAGCCCTGAGACTTCAAGCCAAGAGGTCTCCTTCTACTGCCTTGCAGTTACCTCCAGGATATTTGGCGTTGCCTTTTTTTCTGTGTTGCCATTGTGAATATTAGAACATAGAACATTACAGCACAGTACAGTACAGGGCTTTCAGCCCACCACATTGTGCTGAGCTTATAGCCTGTTTTAAGATCAATGTAACTCTTCTTCCCACATACCCCTCAATTTTTCTATCATCCATGAGTCAATTAAATGACCCTAATGTGTCTGCCTCTACCACCACAATACAGTCCGTTTATGCAAAAGAAATTACCTCTGATATCCCCCTATACTTTCCCCCAATCACCTGAAAATTATGCCCTTGTATTAGCTGTTTCAGCCCTGGGGAAAACCTCTGGCTGCCCACTCAATCTATTGTTAATTTTCATGAACTAAAATATGTAAGTATTCCATTGCTACAAAGATCAGGCTGCCATACAATCTCCAAAATTGAAGATAAATTCTCATCCAAGGTCAAAATCAAGGCTGAGCTCAACACTTTCTCTAACCTGACACTAATAAGGTCACAGTCACCTTGTTCAAGTCCCATTGCATCTTTATTTTTTATCCATTTCCTTTCAATAATCTGGATTTAACTTCTCCAATGCCCTTCTCACCAGCATCCCCAGTCCCACAATAACTCAGATTTTGCAGGGAAATGTCATCCTTTTCCTGTGTTAGAAACCAAAATTCCTGTACAAACACAGAAGTCCTACAGTGTGGTCAGTGCTATTCTGTTATTCATTTGAATTCCCCCCACACTGGACTCTTGAAATCCACAAAATTATTCTTTACCAAGCTGAACCTGATGCAAGTTTGCTCCTGCTGTACATAATTTTTGAAGGAGCTGAGAGGAACTCAGCTACATTTCCTTCTCATTGTTTGTGTGGTTCAGATGACCAATCAAGTAGTTTCTAACATGGATTTTTAAAAAATTGTTAACATAGAAATGATTTTGTGCTAATATTTCTATACTTCTACAATTATACTAGCTTCAGTACTTTTAATAAAGTTTAAGTTAAAAACACTATTTGCAAAATGATTTGAGTTTTGCATTGCTCTTAGTTTCATGATGACATTAATATTCCCCAAGTGAAGAAAGAAGTAAAAATCTCCTCCCATTTTCTGTCAATATTGTACTCTTAGAAAGTCCTTCTTGAAGATGTCACCACATCTTCATTTGAAATTGCTGAAACTGGAGAGTGAACTCGTTGTTAATTCAATTTCATGACATGGTGCCATCAGCACTTTGCACATGTCCCTAATTCATAGAATTGGCTAAAAAACAGTTACAATTGTATCTGTCAACTATTATCCTTATTCTTACTGAATGGAAGTTTATACTGGCTTTAAACAGCAAGAAAGGAAGGAGCAGCTGATCACCGAGTGTGACTCAATGCTTCCTATATCAGGCAAGAAACTGCATTACTGCCTGCTTGATCAGCTGTAAATTTATCATTAAGCACAAATAGTCTTAATACTTAAATTTTCACATCATTGAATATTTACAGTAATTGTATTTCAGCAAATGCAGTAAAATTTATATCAAAATCTGATTGTAAAAATGTATTTTTCCTCTATCTCTGATAGTTCTCCTTTGCACTAAGTAATGCAGTTATGAATACGAAGATAATGGATAGATTATCCCTGCTCAGAGCTCAGTGTCATATCTAATGTTAAGATGAAACCAACTGTGCAAGTTTACATTTGGTGATCATCCTGTCTGTTATGGTTCAGTACAATTTTGGATCTAGATTTTCCACACTAAACCAGAGGAGCTTCAAACTACTGTTTTCAAAACAAGTTTCCAAATAGTGCAGCAAATCACAGGTAGTTTTGTGAGCTAGAATTAATGATTTTTGCTACTGTCTTTGCTACTAACTGCGAGTTATCAGAGAATATACTACTTATCACATGTGCTTTCAGAGAAGATTCACAAGAATGATTCCAGGAATGAAAGGGTTACCGTATGCAGAACATCTGGCAGCTCTTGGGCTGTATTCCCTGGAGTTCAGGAGAATGAGGGGGGATCTCACTGAAACATTCCAAATGGTAAAAGGCCTGAACAGATCAGATATGGTAAAGTTATTTCCCATGGTAAGGGAGTCTAGGACAAGAGGGCATGACTTCAGGATTAAAGGATGTCCATTTAGAACAGAGATGTGAAGAAATTACTTTAGTCAGAGGGTGATAAATCTGTGGAATTTGTTGCCATGAGCAGCTGTGGAGGCCAAGTCATTGGGTATATTTAAGGCAGAGATAGATAGGTTCTTGATTTCTTGATTAGTCTGGACATCAAAGGGTATGGGGAGAAGGCAGGGGTGTGGGGAAGACCGGAAGAATTAGATCAACCCTTGATTGAATGGCGGAGCAAACTCAAAGGGCCAAATGGCCTACTTCTGCTCCTATATTTTATGATCTTATGGTCTTATGAAACAAATAAATCGCAATCCACTCTGTGAAATTGTTATTACCTGCCCTTGCAGAATATCTCAATTTAAAACACGTACACAACTGCTACATTTTATACCTGAAATTATTTGACCATTATGGTCTACATGACCAAACTGAGATAATATTCAATTTGCATTAGTTTAACTTGATCATTTTGTTTCAGACTTAATATTTTCCAGCTGAACAAAATGCAGGTAACCTTGCCTCAATCCAATAGTTAAAAGATTTAAGTAACCATCTCCTACATTAAAAAATATATTGCTCAATTCTATGTTTCATCCAATCATCAATGCAGAATTTAATCTGTATAAGGCCTTTAAGACAGATGTTGCAACATACTTCACAAAGGTATGAAACAAAAGAGAGAGTAGATGCAGATGTCCAAAAGCTTGTTCAATGAAACGGTGACTTTAAATAAAAGAAGAGGCATTAGCAGATGAGGGGTTACAGGTGAAAGATGTCCAATAAAATGGTCAAAGGAATGGGGAGAAGGGTAGCCTGTTAGAAGTCACAGAGGTGAAGAAGGCATCCTCCTTCTTGTGCCCATCCGCTACATTGATGTATTAAGTATGCCACTGTGATTTCTTCAGTGAATAATGATGACAGGTCAGCAATCAGAAAGACACACAGAGACACAACATGGCCTGGGGCATTGATTGTTTTACATATAAGCATGTGAATGTTGATGTATTGAGTGTTGGGAAGCCTCATCAAGAAGTGAAGATGGGAGCAAAGCTGTAGAATGACATATAGGTAATGGTGCCAAAATTTAGGAATAATGCAAATCAGGCAACATCGGTGGAAAAAGGAACTAAGTTGCAGGATGATGGCATTACAATAAATGAATGGGGTTTTCAATTAGCTGAAATTGGAGCGTTAGAGGCTAAGCAGGACATCACTGCAATAATCAACAGATGAGAAAATCCGTGAATAGACAATAGACAATAGACAATAGCTGCAGGAGTAGGCCATTCGGCCCTTCTAGCCAGCACTGCCATTCACTGTGATCATGGCTGATCATACACAATCAGTACCCCGTTCCTGCCCTCTCCCCATATCCTTTGACCCCCCTATCTATAAGAGCTCTATCTAACTCTCTCTTGAATGCATCCAGAGAGTTGGCCTCCACTGCCTTCTGGGGCAGAGCATTCCACATATCCACCACTCTCTGGGTGAAAAAGTTTTTCAGCATCTCAGTTCTAAATGGCCTACCCCTTATTCTTAAACTGTGGCCTCTAGTTCTGGACTCAACCATCAGCGGGAACATGCTTCCTGCCTCCAGCGTGTCCAATCCCTTAATAATCTTATATGTCTCAATCAGATCCCCTCTCATCCTTCTAAATTCCAGTGTATACAAGCCCAGTCGCTTCAATCTTTCAACATATGACAGTCCCGCCATTCCGGGAATTAACCTTGTGAACCTATGCTGCACTCCCTCAATAGCAAGAATGTCCTTCCTCAAATTTGGAGACCAAAACTGCACACAATACTCCAGGTGGGGTCTCACCAGGGCCCTGTACAGCTGCAGAAGGACCTCTTTACTCCGATATTCAATGTTATAAAGGCCAGCATGCCATTTGATTTCTTCACTGCCTACTGTACCTGCATGCTTGCTTTCATTGACTGATGTACAAGAACACCTAGATCTCGTTGTGCTTCCCCTGTTCCTAACTTGACTCCATTTAGATAGCAATCTGCCTTCCTGTTCTTTCCACCAAAGTGGATAACCTCACATTTATCCACATTAAACTGCATCTGCCATACATTTGCCCACTCACCCAACCTGTCCAAGTCACCCTGCATTCTCATAACATCTTCCTGACATTTCACACTGCCACCCAGCTTTGTGTCATCAGCAAATTTGCTAATGTTACTTTTAATCCCTTCATCTAAATCATTAATGTATATTGTAAACAGCTGTGGTCCCAGCACCGAACCTTGCGGTACCCCACTGGTCACAGCCTGCCATTCTGAAAGGGACCTGTTAATCACTACTCTTTGTTTCCTGTCAGCCAGCCAATTTTCAATCCATGTCAGTACTCTGCCCCCAATACCATGTGCCCTAATTTTGCCCACTAATCTCCTATGTGGGACTTTATCAAAAGCTTTCTGGAAGTCCAGGTACACTACATCCACTGGCTCTCCCTTGTCCATTTTCATAGTTACATCCTCAAAAAACTCCAGAAGATTATGATTTTGATTTTATGATTTTCCCTTCATAAATCCATGCTGACTCGGACTGATCCTTCTACTGCTATCCAAATGTGTCGTAATTTCATCTTTTATAATTGACTCCAGCATCTTTCCCACCACTGACGTCAGGCTAACCGGTCTATAATTCCTTGTTTTCTCTCTCCCTCCTTTCTTGAAAAGTGGGGCAACATTAGCCACCCTCCAGTCAGCAGGAACTGTTCCTGAATCATAGAACATTGGAAAATGATTACCAATGAGAGATTTATCAGCAGTCAAATTGAGGTAGGAGGAGAGGTGGAGGAACAGATGGATAAGGGGAACACCCACAACATCTGCAGTTAATACTAGTTGAAAGGAGTATCGTTGTGAGTATTTTTTGTCAATCATTGTAAGAGTTCCTCAGGAAACCTTTATCTTCACCACTTGAATGGATTACATTATTTTTGTTGACAATTGTACAGCTCATTCACAATCCCTCTAATTTCTAAAATCCAATTCTGGCAGGACTCTTCATAACATCAGACGAAAAATGTCTTGGTTCTTGTTTGAAAGTTCTAGTGATGAGGCATCCTTCCAAGTGACTTTGACTATCTGCTTAGAAAACCTTCTGATGGGATCCGCTCTTTAATTTCCCCGCAACCTCCAATAACATTCCACACAGATCATTGGTCAACTAATGTGTATTTTTGCACAAATTTTTCCACATGGAACAGGGTCCTACTGAAGGAATAGTCCTGAACAACATGACCAAACGTTCCGTGTTTGTAACAGACATCAGGAAAAGTCAAGTGCAGTTTCCCCAATCCTAAAACATTTCTGAAAACATGATTTAGTTTTGAATATCCAGTAAAATGGAAGCTGGTGCAACAATAAATGTGCCAGAGATACTTCTTTTACATATGAAGTTCTGCAGACCAAACCATTAATAAACTCATTCTCAAATTTATCTTGCAATAACTTGCAAAAGGTTGAATAACTAAATAGAATAATAGTATACGTTGAGTTAAATATATGTGAACGCTACATGATAAACAGAGTTATTGGCTAAGAAATGTGACCTTCAACACACATAAGATAAATGTAGCTATCAATTTCCCATATTCTCTCCTGGAGACCTACCATAGGTGTTAACAATGTGGTAGTCGCTGGCCCAAAGCAAATATATGGGGAAATGATGTTTCTGGTTGCTTTGTGGTTGATTTTCCACAGTCTTGGGGCAACTGGGAATGGGGTATCTCAGGCAAAACCTGGGACAAAGATCCCAGTGAGTCACAGGAGAGCTGGAAGCAGAGATCCCAGCACATCTCAGTGGGGCTTGGGACTAGGCTCCTGTGAGTCACAGGGAGCTCAGGAACTGAAGAGCACAGAGAGTTTCTTGGGAGGATGGAAAACATCATCCAGTGAGCAAGGATTTACAACAGTCTGATAGCAGGTTATTGGAGCAGTTCAGTTAAGGAGAGCAACATGTATATGTTTACTGCAAGCATCCTAAAGCATATTAAATGGATTCCAAGTACAGACAAAATATTGACAAAAGGAAAATGACAGTGTCTGTTTCATCGTGGTGTTCCAAAAACTGCTTGATCAACTTCAGGAATCAAAGTTCTAAGTAAATGTATTACCAAAGTACATATATGCCACCACATCCAACCCTGAGATTCGTTTCTTGAAGGCAGTCACAGTGAATACAAGAAACACAATGGAACCAGTGAAAAACTACACCCAAAAGGACAAACAAACACACAATGTCTAAAAGACAACGGTCTCCTGAAGACAATTATCATCTCCTTGGTCTTGCTGACATTGAGTGAGAAGTTGTTGTTGTGGCCCCACTCAGCCAGATTTTCAGTCTCCCTCCTATATGCTGATTCATCACCACCTTTGATTCAGCCAATGACAATGTGTTGTCAGCAAACTTAAGTATGGCATTGCAGCTTAGCCTCATGGTCATAAGTATAAAGTGAGTAGAGCAAAGGACTAAACACACAGCCCTGTGGTGCACCTGTGCTGAGGGAGGTTGTGGAGGAAATGTTCTTGCCAATCTGAACTTACTGAGATCTGCAAGTGATGAAATCAAGGATCCAGTTGCACAAGGAGGTACTAAGGCCAAGGCCTTGAAGCTCATAGATTAGTTTTGAGAGGATGATGGTATTGAATGCTGAGCTGAAGTTGATAAAGAGCATCCTGATGTATGCATCTTTGCTGTCCAAATCTTCCAGGGTTGAGTGAAGAGCCAATGAAGGCAATGTTGATCTGTGGTGATGGTAGGCAACTTAGAGCTGATCCATGTCACTTCTCAGGCAGGACTTGATATGTTTCATCACTAGACTCTCAAAGCATTTCATCACAGTGGATGTACGTGTTTCTGGATGATAGTCATTGAGGCAGGTTACAATGTTCTTCTCAGGCACCAGTATAATTGAAGCCTACTTGAAGCAGGTGAGTACCTCAGACTGCTGAAGTGAGATGTCAAAGATATTGGTAAGCATTGGTGATCAGATACTTTCTGTGGATTCACCCTCTGGCTCTCATACCAGCCTCAGACGTTGAAATCACAGGGTCACCAGGGCTGGGGAGTTTGTGAAGGTGCTTCCATGTTTTGATGGTCTAAGCAAACATAAATGGCATTGAGCTCATCTGGGAGCGAAGCGTTGTTGTTGCTCATGTCGGTTGGTTTCACTTTGTAGGAGGTGATAGCATTCAAGCCCTGCCGCAGCTGTCAGACATCCTTTGCTCTGGAATTGCCACTTCACACATGAAATGGATTTCTGGTGATTGTACCTGGACCTTTTATACTTGCTTGGTCATCAGACCTGAATGCCCCTGATCTGGCCCTCCCTCAGCAGACTGAGGATCTCATGGTTCATCCAGTGTTTCTGGTTAGGGAGGACTCTGAATAATTGTTGTGGAGACACAGCCATCTATGATTGTTATCATAAAGTCCTTGACAACAATGGGGATTTCATTCAGATCCTTGAACAGGGCACAGTGTTACCATATTCGGATATGGCCCAAGTGAGAGGCACTGAAGCAAGTTGATAGTTCACAGACTTTAATACGAAGAGTGTTAAAGAGAAAATAAAACAGTAAATGCTAGGCCAAACAGGGCCGTTAACTAAAACTCTCAAAAGGAAAACGAAGCCTACACGGCAGCTGAAAAGAGCATCTAAACATTAAATGAATACCGCTAGTCTTCAGAGTCAGTTGATTTGAAAGTCCAATATCTCAGGGAAGGCCGAATGCAAAACAGCAGCGAAGCGTTGCTATGCTCTGTCCAAGTCTCGACAAGCCCTACAATGTCAAGTATGGAGTTAAATACTATCACAGTTAAATATAATTAGCTGACTCGTACAAATTCACAAGTGCAATTGCCGCATCTCCTGCGCTACCAAATTCATGGTTGTGACACACAGTCTATGAATTCGAAGCAATCCTCTGCCTCCCGTGACAACCTGTTTGTTCTCCTTATCTCTGAAGCCTTGCTCTTTAACCACTGCTTGTATGCAGGTTGGAGGAGGGCAGCTAAATGAACAGATTTCCCAAACTGTGGTCTAGGCATAGAATGGTAGGCATTTCTAATTGTAGTATAGCAGAGGTGGAGTGTGTTGTGACCCCTGGTGCTGCTGGTGATATGTTGATGATAACTGGGCAGAAATTTCTTCAAACCAGCCTGATTGAAGTTCCTGACAATGATTTAAAAGGCGTCAAGGTAGGCTGTATCTTGTTTGCTGATGGTGGCATTCTGTACCTCGAGTACCTGCTTAACATCGGCCTTTGGCAGTATGTAAACTGTGGTCAGGATCACAGAGGAGAACTCTTTTAGTAACTAGGATGGTTGATATTTCATTATTAGATGTTCTAGGTTGGGAGGAACAAGAGTGCAACAAGACTGCTGTGTTAGAGCACCACAAAGAATTTATCATGAACCACAAATGCCTATCTTTTGCCTTCTCCAAATCAGCAGTCCAGTCCATTTGGTGTGTTGAGAAGCCCTCCGGTCTTACCAACTGCAGTGAGCCATGTCTCCATGAAACACAGAATACAGCAATTTCTCAGGAGAGAGTTCCCCAGAGATTTTTCTCAATTGGCCTAAATTGACCTTCACAAGGGATTGCACTGTCAGGGGTGGGTGAAATAGAGGTCGTGGTGGTTGGGGATCTGCAATGGAATGAGATGGAAGAACATAGAAGCTATTCCTTACTGGCATCATGCATGGTGGATTGATTAGGTGGTTTACTTCCATAATCATTTCACTATTGTGTTCAAGAATGTTTATTTTTGTTAGAGAGTTGTAGTAACAGAAATAGATTATTCACTTTACCTCCTGTTTTAAAAGGAAGTGAAGGATTTATTTACCTAGATATATCCATAGTGATTTTTAAGAAGACAATTTATTCAATATATCTCAAAGCAACACAGCATGTTTTCCATTGTGAAGACTCTTTTTCTATTCCTTATTAAGCAAAGCCTAATGCAACTGAAGTACCAGTGAATTGGTCATGTTCTGACTTATAAAATACAGATTGGCAATTAGAATTTCCCAGTCAACCTCAAACATCTTTTTTATTGTTTAATATCCAAATTACAGGATGATTCTTGGAGAGGATTAGAAAAAAAAGATCAAAACACTGAATATAGTGCTGTGCTTTAATCCTTACCCTAGACCAGTAACAATGCACCAAAATCAATAAGAAGTGCATGGCTGCCTTCAAAACCCTTGACATTGTCACTTCCTGAGTAATTAAGAGCTACTACAGTTCCATGTCAGTTGCAAGGGCTAAAAATATAAAGACCCTTTTTCTGTAGCTTTAGACAAGCCCTATTCAGAGAAAAGAAATAGAGGGAGTTTGTTCAGAGGCCAGAGAGGGGAAGATAAAAGGAAAAAACATTTTTTTTAACTGCAGTCTGTCCATGACATGGGAAAAGGAGGGAGATGAATAGTGGGCTTGTGTGGTTATTTTCTACCTGACAGATTATTGTGGTGGAAATACTTGAGAAAGGTGAGTAACACAGGATAGAAGGAATAGACGCCAATGAAGGCTGTTTGCATATGAAAGTGATGGTGTGTTCCAGGGGGCTATATCATTTATTGTATGATCTTATCTGGCGCGTGCCTCAGCAGCCTTTCCCACAGTCTGCATGCTTCAGTGCAGAGGCCTGGCTAGATGAAAGCAGACTTGAGGCCCAGACTGTCACTGTGTGTCTACGACATAACACACTTGATAAAGAATACATTTTAGAATTTGACAAGGCCAACATTTACATTTTTAAATACCTGCTTAGAGGATTAGGCCCCTTTCCCAGTGCAAGTGAGACACTCTTGACATACTTCTTACAAACTTCCTACACATTAATATTTCATACAATGTGGAGGCTTTTAATAAGTTCTCACTGAAACTGTATTCTTAATTGAACAATATTTTCCAATGTGCTTCTCTAACATGAACTCAATACTCCTTGCTTCACTTGGTACCTATTTAAGGTTATAAGATGTGAAATAATTTATGTGACTAAAACAAAGTACATATAGTTTTAAAACTCCTCACAATGCATCATATAATTGTTGATAATTCAGACACGGTGAATTCCAAGGTCCTGTGATTTACACTATGGATCCTAATATATGTTCAGGTTGTTGATAATTTTTTGTGGCATAATATTTTTGAAAAGCACTTTATTTTGTTTTATTTATACCAACTGCACTCAGTTATATTGTAATTGTAACAGTAGATTTTTTGATGAAATAATAACTCATGCTTTTACTTACTACAAAGAATTAGCAAATTAGTTTTTGGAGCATTATGACAAGCATCTTATGTCATTTGCATCTAAACTTAAGATTTTTAAATGATCTTGATTCAGGAAGATAAATTCCTCCCGGCAGCAAACAAAGAGAATATAAAACCATTGGGAAACAAACTTGGAGTATCAGAGTTTTAATTAACAATTTAATTATGGCCTCAGTCATCAGATAGCTCACCATCATGTACTTAAGTTCAGGACTCTATTCTTAAAATAAATTTGGAAGCCAAACTTTTCATAATTGAATGCAATTGCCTTCCCCTTTAAAAGCTAAACTGTGCATTGATGACCGAGCGGGTGATCAAAGTATGGCTTATGTGAGATTTCAGTCCAATCCAGAGAAGACACTAAGCTCCCACTTCATAACCTTTAGTTGGGTGTTCTGTGAATGTCAAATCAAATTTGTCAACAGTGGCACTCACTCGTCTTTTTCCCTTTGTTTCATATGGGTGAAGTAAAAGTTTGTTCACTTTAACAAAAGCAGAGATCGGTTTTATAATTTATAATTTTATCAGGTACAAGCTACCTCATAGAAATGCCCCAATTACATAACTTTTTTCACTATCCAGGTTAATTTGCTGAGTTAGCTGACCTCAGTGTACAAGGCAGTTTTAATGTTTCCTTTAGCCTTCATTTGCATGGATCAAGGAGGGGATAATCAACTGGGGCCCAGACTGGTGGCAACTATTATGCTGTTCCCTGGTCAAAAATATGCACCTACACTAGTAAAGAGAATCAGCATAAAATAATTGATGCATTGGACAAACATTTACAAAATGATTCAATTTTCAATTTTGCTACATCTTTTAATTTTTTATAATTAATTCTAATTTTTTTCACAGACCTTTCAATCCTTCTCATAGTTTCACCAGTCAGAGGTGATGATCAGAAAAGCACTGATAACTCCTTTAACTCTGATCCGTTATCATTCTCTTGGTCCTTGAGTCCACTCACTCAGAAGCATGCCCCCTCCCCACCCCGTACAGCTGTTCGGGCTGCAGACTGTTCTGCCAGTCTACGTCTCCCTGCCTTTTCTTCACCTGTTACTCCATGATAGTGAGCTTTTCACTGTACAGCTGGTGTGGAGCGAACCACCAGGCAAAGTGTGGCGGTTGCCCTGTGCTGAGCAGCCCAGAATAAGGACTGCTTCCACTCAGCAATTACGTGGAAGGGGATGGAACGGTGAGTGGGGGCCATTTCTGAGGAGTGGCCGCAGATCCTAGATGTGTTGGGCGCCCAGATTCAGTGGAGCGTATCTCCACGCACTGTGCTGGCCAGGTTGCAATCCAACCCTGATTCCTGCACCTCAACTCCGAGAGCCTGACCGCTCACCCAGCCCACCTAACACTAGCCCTCGTAGGCAGCCACTCCACACCGAGGCAATGATGAGGTTAACCCATGGATGACTGAGCCCTCAACCGCTCCCGCCACAGGTCTCATCCCTGGAAACTAGGCAATAATGCACCTTTCCAATTCAACCCAGTGTTAAAATCGATAGAAACTCAGGGTTTCCACACTGCCTCACCTCACTTCGGTTCTGCAGCACCAAATCACCTCAAAGTCCAAAGGAAAAGTTAAGGGTTTAATGGAAAAAGTGTGATGAACAACGCTTTTAATTGTTTTCTTTGTTTCACTGGCCACCAGCAAATCATTGCTGAGCTTCACCAGACTGACCATTTTGGCTTTATGGTCAGGTGCCAGACTATGCTTGCTGATGGAAGTTGAAGAAACTCTGCACGTGCACCTGGTACATCTGAGCCTACACCGCCTCTATGGTTCTGCTACAAAATACAAACCACCAGTGAGTGGTTGCAAGTGCAACCAGGTTGATCCTGCCTTCCATGCCATTGGGTTACACAGATGATGAACAGGAAGCCTCCCAGACTCCTGTGCCGATCAACTTCTGGAGGTTCCATTAATCAACTAGGTTATCAACAATGTTCTGAAGTATTGCAGACCTCTGCGTTCAGGTATCGGATTACCAAGTCTGCTACAGAACCTAGGTTTAATTTCAAATTTCCAACACCAGGCACGTCATCTTGAAGCGATTTTGACTTCAGAACAACCTCCATTTATTTCTCTCTTTTCTCTCAAGAAATAGAATAATAGAACATCCAAGGGATTTACCAAAGCATCACTCATAGTTTTACTTTTAAAGTAATTAATTCAGCATTTCTCCTCTAAAACCTGCCTCAGGCAGATGAATACTTGACGAACTTTTGTAAACCCACAAGACTGTTGAAGCTGAATTGAAGAATCACTTTCAGTTGAAATGGTCTCTGACAATTAGTTTAATAACCCTTCCAACACCCTGTAGCAGGCCACATTTACACTCAATGTGGAGCTCTTTTGTAGGAGTTAAACTATATCACATATTTGTTTCCAGCAATGTTCTTTAATTGGAAACCAGTGTCTGTTGCTTGCTAGCAGATTAGATTACATTACCAATCATTTAAACTGCTACTTTTCAAAATGAAGCACTTTAAAGTCAGCAAAATCTTGAATGCAATAGTAATAGACATGGTTTATCTTTTCACAATATCTCTTTGTACCGTTAATTATGAATATGTGTCATGCAGCCCAAGGCAACTGTTACTTTCCCAGGATAATTAAAGTCACTTAGTTATTAAAAACTGTGTGTTACCTTTTTTTTTATTTTACAAAGTGCCTGTATTGCTGGTCGAATGGATTATGCAGTACACACAGAGTAATTGAACAATCTGTGGGAAAGTCTGCCTCAGTTGTGTGTTCTTTCAGAGTAATCTCTGAAAATCCCTGATGACTGGATGATTTAATAGGCTGCTGAGTCCCTAAATCCTGCCTGTCTGTCTTCCAAAGTAAAAAAGAAACACTGTGTGGCATTTCCTGCCAGACCAGACTTGAACCTGAATTAGGCTGTAAACCATGGTAAGCTAAGACCTAGTACCATGTTCCCATGAATGCTTGTGCCCCCATCCCTCTCTCAGGAAAGGAATTCTATCCCATTGAATCAAAAGTAAAAGAAAGGTTTATTGCTTCCTATATTGTTCCATGTTCTTTATTTGGGAGCTTGCTCACTGCTGTAGGGTTCACCGTCTTTCATTTTAATTATCTAAATGTGATGTGAGTTACAGATTTCAATTCAGCAGGTTATCCACTTTTCTGTTTATAATAATGTTGTGGACCCAGATTTGAATTAGTTATGGTTTGAGCTATGGTACAGTGTACTGAAGATAAGGAACAAGGGGGAGGAGGGCTGTGGGCGGCTATACAGAAGGAGAAGAAAAGACACAGGTGGTGATACTGTTCTATACCTATACCAGACAACGGCTGACAGCAAACTACTGGATAATTTTTCATTCTTTTCCAAAGTGCTAAAGCAGAGAGAGAAAGAAACACAATGCAAAACACAAGTTGAGTGAACGGACACAGTGAACGGTCGGGAAAATAGTGATGTTACACTGGAAGGGAGCAGAACAGCTGCAATGTGATTATTTTCTTCACCTAAATCAATTTTATTCCAGCAGAGCAGCACATTAAAGCTTAATTTGTTAAATATACTTTTAAAAATTGCAAGCATGACTAGCAACATTAACGGCAAGCTTAATATTATTGAATTATTGTAAAACCTATTTGGCTCACTACTGTAATTTAAGGAAAATATTCTGCAGCTCACGCAAACCAGATCTGTTGTGGTCAGTTCAAAAGAATGCAGAAGTGGAGGTTAAATCCTGGCTTTTCTAAAAAGGTCCCCACCCCTCTTCAGAATGAGTAAAATTAAGGAACAGAAAAGAGAAGAGATAGATTGTTATACAGAAAATAGATGAACACAGAACAGAAAATATCTGCAGAGCTCCAAACAGTTTTTCCTGCTAAACACTTGGAATGAATACCAAACTTGGTTTTGGTATTGGTTTACTATCGTCACACATACAGTACCCAGATACAGTGAGAAGCTTGACTTGCAGACTGTGTATACAGATCAAATCATTACGGAGTGGATTGTGCTAGAATAAGATAAAACAACAAAAATGCAAAATAAAGTGTAAAAACTACCGTAAGAGTGCAGTGTAGATAAATGACAAAGTGTAAGATCATAATGAGGCTTGTTGTAAGATAAAGAGCCCATCTTATTGTACAAGAGTCTGATGACGGTGGGATAGAAACTATTTCTTGAGCCTGGTGGTACATGCTTTCAGGCTTTTGCATCTTCTACTTGAATGGAGAGAGGAGAAGAGAGGATGTCCGGAGGTAGGTGGGGAGGGGGCTGTCTTTCCTGAGGCAGAGGGAAGTATAGACAGAGTCCATGGAAGGGAGGCTGCTTTCTGTGATGTGCTGAGCTGTGTCGACAACTTCCTGCAGTTTCTTGTGGTCACGTCCAGAACAGTTGCTGTACCAAGCCTATTTCCCAAGGAAGCAGGCAAAAGAAATTCGCCAATCTTGCAAAGATTTCTGGTGATGATCAGAGTAAAAGTATGTCACATGCCTCTGGTAGCCTGAACTATCAATTCTCTCCCATGCCATTGTATTGGCCTCTCTTAAGCAGCTATCATCAGGTTCATGGTAACCTACTGGAATGTCCCATGTGCTTTCTCTGGTACTTTCCCATCACCCTTTAGTTCACTGGAGAATCAAACTGCCCCATTGTAAAGTCATTGACAGAGTTGCTGAATGTGAAGAAAATCACTATGTTTGCCTTATTTGCTTTATGATCATAATCTTCAGGACAATCTGCATTTGATCGAATAGTCAACAGATAAAGAGGAAGTGGTGTTCAGGTCAGACTGATCTAATCCCAGAGCAAACATCAGACAACTCAGGTCACAAAGAATTAGAAAGTCACCATTTTGTAGCTTAATTACAGCATAGCCATACTTTTCAAAGAAGATCTTCAATCCCAGTTACCAGCACCTCACCACAGCAATTTAAAAATACACAGCCACGAAGAATCATCAATCATGAATGATAATTCTGTTCCTGTCATCAGTGATGCAGCCTGTCTGCTGATTATCTCCAAGATCTTCTATGTTTGAAAAATACAGGATCATATTCAGACTAAACTGTACATTATGTTACCAGTGGGTTTCAGTGGACAACTCACAGAAGGGCAATTTGCATTCAGCAGCACTATATAAGGTTGTGGAAGGAAGATTAGAGTCCAGTGGGCAAGGTCAATTAGGACTGAGAACAAAGTGTGACCCAGTAATGATCTTCACTTCATCTATCGCATTTGGAAGATCACTCTTACAACTCCTGGTCCAGTATTCAGTTACGTATGTTCCAGGTATCTTTATGTTGACAGCCAAGGATTATGTTCTGAAAAGGAGGGGTCAGCCATTCAGAAGTGAGGTGTAATGGTTTCTTCACCCAGAGGGTAGTAGATCTTTGGAATTCTCTATCCTAGACGGCTGTGGAGGCTCATTTGCTCAGTATATTCAAGGAAGAAGTGAATAGGTTTTCGGCTGTTGTGGAAATAAAGAGAATTGTCTTGTGGACGAAAGTGTCACTGAGGTAAAAAAAATCAGCTATGACCTTCCTGAATGTGACATGGTGCCTCAAAGAAAATGTATACTCATTTCACACAAAGGCAGAACAATAATGGAAGAGTCCTTCAAATATTCTACGTCAATTACACAATGTAAAAGGTTGTCCTAGGATGGCATCGATGGATTATAGTTTATCAGATAGACGCAAATATGCAATGTTAATTTAGAGTTGCATACCATCCAGAATGTTGTGGACGTTACTGATCTGTCACCAATGGAAGCAAATTATTTGTTATCTTGGAGTCTGGGATCCAACAACATATATATGATTTTATGTGTCAATCCGAGACAAAGAGTTTTCCGATATTTTTAGGTCTTTTCCTCTCTTTGTTCACTGATGGTGAAACAATGGACATGAATTTATTTTCATAATCAATACTTATCCCTAACTTCAGAGAATGTGTAATCTCCATCTCTCATTCCCATGTTAAACTCATGTGACCTGATCTGCAATGATTTTGTAAAGATAAACTTCCAGACATAAGCAGGATATTGCCATAATAGTCACAGGTGAAATCCTCTGTTGGCTCCTTTCATATATGCACCACCCGCTGCCTGAGGAAGTTTCTGAAGGTTAACATCACTATTTTTAAATTTTAAAACATATCCTACAATCCCATCCACGATAAGATTAGATCTCTCCAGAGTTATAGTTTATGATGGAAATAAACTAATAATGAACTATCTGATATTGTAATAGAAACAAAAAGATCATTAAAGAACAACATATGGTTCTTAGTCTCATTGGAGTGGGCTAAATATTTAGAAGTTACTTGGAAGATTATGATTAATGAGGGATTTAACCAAAACTTTAACTTATTAAGAGCAGCCAACATTAATACAGAAAACTGCTTCAGCTGGTTGGAGAGCCTAAGCCAGGTTTAAAACCAGGCTCCACCGGAATGCAGATAAGAAACCCTCTACACACAAAGAGTGGTAATTTGCACAAGCATTCCATAACTTGAATTGAAGATTTTAGATCAGTGATTAATAGATGTTTGTTAAACAAAGTTTTTATGTCCTTAAGGGCAAAGGAGAGCATGTGGAATTGGATTACAGATCTGCTGTGATATCATTAATTAATAGGGAGAATAACATACTCCTAACCTTATACTTCTATGATGACAGTATCAACCTCACAGATTCATTGTCGATTTCCAGAATTAAACATCAAAGCAACTAAGTGATTTTATTCAGTAATCTAGATTTTTAATGCTCCATGTATATAGGTGAACACTCTTCCGTGCCGACTACTGTGAATGCCCACAAGAAAATTAATCTCAGGGTAGTATATGTTGACATATACATACTTCTATAATAAAGTTACTTTGAACTTTTGAACTTTGACAATCATGGCACTGGATATGACAGAGTATAACTTCAACATTCTCTCAGACATATTCCATCTACACTAATGCAGGCTGATGCATGTTAAGGAGTTTTCTTTGTCTGGAATGGGGCCTGCATCCCCAGCAGAGCAAGGAAGTTGGCTTGTCTTTCAAGAAGTCTTAATGTCCCATTCCACCACATCTGTTGATGATTACAAAAGTTGCAAGTGATTTAAAGCTTCCTCCCTTGACGCCACACACACCTAAATCCCAATAGAAATCCAAATCTTATCTGGCATTTAAAGAAGATCCAATGATAGATGATGGTTCTTTGAGAGTAAATTCCTTAAAGTATTCAGAAAGGTGAGGTGATACCAGGACTTGAGGGAGTGGTTGAGAAAGCTGGAACTTTATTCCGTGGATTTTCTGAGTGAAAGTTACGTTGCTGGCTTCAGAAATGAGGGAGAAGGTTGTTGAAGAATTTTAGTTGATCTTAAATTAAAGACTGTTCTAATATGTGGTTGAATTATGTTGCTTCTAGCATGTCTTTACCCGCTAGCTTAATTTATCTGTCATGAAATCGCCTTCCATGTTCAACAACAAAGGCATCAATTGTTGTTCCACTGTTAACACTCATCCACTTCAATTGAACAGGTCAAAGTTCAAAAGTTCAAAGTTCAAAGTACATTTATTATCAAAGTATGTATACATTATACAACATTGAGATCCGTCTCCTTACAGGCAGCCACAAAACAAAGAAAACCAAATGAATTTATTTAAAAAGACTGTCAAACACCCAATACGCAGAGCGAAAATAAAATCGTGCAAAAAGTAAAAGTGAGCAAATAGCATTCAGCACAAAAGCAAGTCCATAGTCACGAGGTCTGGAGCAGCCAGATCAGGCCACAGGGTCAGCCTCAGTTCAGGGCAGAGCCGAGTAAACATTGCGGAGCAGCAAGCAGAACAGGCCTGACCTTTGCCTCTTGTCGCAACACCCTGCCTTTTCAATCCATCTGGCCAGGTGTTTAAATAGTTCAAACATCTGGTTGTTCCTCGCACCAGGATCCAGGCCCTGTCGCATCAATATGTCTAAGGCCTGGACCTCCACTGCTACGTTTCAGTCTGTTACCGATCTTTCCAAAGTGGCCTGGCGCTTAGATCAGTCAACCCTCTCTCTCATTTTAGGTGGACGGGCCTTGAAACAGCCTCTCCTCTGCTCCGACTTTTCTCCACTCCCCTCAACCCGACTTTGCCTCAAACATTCCTTGACCTAACCTCAACTTTGCCTCTCACTTACACCCTTGGCTCAGCCTTGCTTGCCTCTCCATTGTTTGCACTGATTGCTTACCATAAACTTAACAAGAAAAAATGTTATTAATGAAGTATTTAGTTGTATTCTTTGTTCTGATTGCCGCCAGTAAGTAGTCGTTGGGCTTCATCAACACTTTCGTAAACCAGTTATAGTTAAAGCCCCACCCCAGAGGACTGATCATAACAATTGAGATTAGTAATTCCAGTACAGTATAGCTAAACTGTTACTGAGCATGTGGGACATTTAATTGAAATCCAGAATCAGAATCAGGTTTAATATGACTGGCATTTGTCATGAAATTTGTTGTTTTGTGGCAGTGGTGCATAATAATAAAAAACCTACAAATTACTGTAAGAAATATATATATATATATACACACATATATGAAAAATTAATTTAATAAGTAATGCAGAACAAAAAGGGAAAAAATTGTGGGATAGTGTTTATGGATTCATTGTCCATTCAGAAACCTGCTGGCAGAGGGGAAAAGCTGCTCCTAAAACATTGAATATGTGTGTCTGTTATATGTTTAATATTTCAGTAGTATTTAAAAAACATTGTAAATATATTGTTCAATTAAGCATTGTTATTTGTTTAAATAATTAATTTTAGTGGTTAAATGTAAGAATTTAAGTGAATTGCATACATTATGACACTACCACATGATATGTGTGCACCTCGCTTAAAGTAAACACAAAGTTAGATTCACCGTTCAGACTCTCCTCTTTTCCTTTCAGTTCAACGTTTTGGAGTTACAAGACATAACGGTGGTGTTGAGGAGATTTTAAACAAACTGAGTCACTTACCTACCTGTTGAAGAACAGCAAGACATTTGAATTTTTAAAAAGCACTGCAAGAAAGGGTTCAGTAAGAAAAAACAGCACGGCAGATGCTTCTTTGGGAATGGGCAGAGACTGTCAACCGTATAACCATATAACCTTCTAACAATTACAGCATGGAAACAACGCCGCCCATCTTAGTATCATCTGCATACTTACTAATCCAATTTACCTCCCCATCATCCAGATCATTCATGTATATGACAAACAACATTGGACCCAGTACAGATCCCTGAGGCACACCACTAATCACCGGCCTCCAACCTGACAAACAGTTATCGACCACTACTCTCTGGCATCTCCCATCCAGCCACTGTTGAATCTATTTTACTACTTCAATATTAATACCTAACGATTGAACCTTCCTAATTAACCTTCCATGTGGAACCTTGTCAAAGGCCTTACTGAAGTCCATATAGACAACATCCACTCAACATCCTTGTCAACTTTCCTAGTAACCTCTTCAAAAAATTCAATAAGATTTGTCAAACATGAACTTCCACGCACAAATCCATGTTGACTGTTCCTAATCAGACCCTGTCTATCCAGATAATTATATATACCATCTCTAAGAATACTTTCCATTAATTTACACACCACCGACGTCAAGCTTACAGGCCCATAATTGCTAGGTTTACTCTTAGACCCCTTTTTAAACAATGGAAGAACATGAGCAATACGCTAATCCTCTGGCACCATCCCCGTTTCTAATGACATTTGAAATATTTCTATCAGAGCCCCTGCTATTTCTATACTAACTTCCCTCAAGGTCCTAGGGTATATCCTGTCAGGACCAGGAGACTTATCCACTTTTATATTCTTTAAAAGCGCCAGTACTTCCTCTTCTTTAATTATCATAGTTTCCATAATTTCCTTACTTGTTTCCCTTACCTTACACAATTCAATATCCTTCTCTTTAGTGAATACTGAATACTGCCTCTCTTTTGGAAGAGGACAGCGAGGCTGAGAAGAAGTGCGGCGGCGGCCATTTTCAAATTGCTTCTCAGATCGGAGTTCTGAGAGGCGGGACTGCGCAGGCGCGTGAAGGAGGCCTGGGAAGGAGGGAAGATATAAAAAGAACGCAGCCTTAAGCAGCGGGCAGCTTCGTTTGCGGGCAGCGGAGTGAGTCGGGAGCAGAGTGTAGGGCTTGGGCTCAGAGGGCTTAGGCGGAAGAGGGCACAGTAGGCTTATCTTTTAGTTCTTGTTATTTTCAGTTATTCGGGAGGTATGAGTGTGAGGGCAGCTTGTTGTTCTCGGTGTCGGATGTGGGAGATCCTGGAGTCTCCGAGCCTCCCGGACGTCCACATCTGCGCCAGGTGCGCCGAACTGCAGCTCCTGAGGGACCGAATTAGGGAACTGGAGCTGCAGCTCGATGACCTTCGCCTGGTCAGGGAGAGTGAGGAGGTGATAGAGAGGAGTTACAGGCAGGTGGTCACTCCGGGGCCACGGGAGGCAGATAGGTGGGTCACGATCAGGAAGGGGAAGGGGCAGGTACTAGAGAGTACCCCAGTGGCTGTACCCCTTGACAATAAGTACTCATGTTTGAGTACTGTTGGGGGGGACAGCCTACCTGGAGGAAGTGACAGTGGCCGGGCCTCCGGCACAGAGGACGGCCCTGTAGCTCAGAAGGGTAGGGATAGAAGAAAGAGGACCATAGTAATAGGGGACTCGATAGTCAGGGGTTCAGACAGGCGGTTCTGTGGAGGTGATCGGGAGTCCCGGATGGTAGTTTGCCTCCCTGGTGCCAGGGTCCGGGACGTTTCTGATCGCGTCCAAGATATCCTGAAGTGGGAGGGTGAGGAGCCAGAGGTCGTGGTACATGTAGGTACCAATGACATAGGTAGGAAAGGGGAAGAGGTCCTGAAACGAGAGTATAGGGAGTTAGGAAGGCAGTTAAGAAGAAGGACCGCAAAGGTAGTAATCTCGGGATTACTGCCTGTACCACGCGACAGTGAGAGTAGGAATGGAATTAGGTGGAGGATGAATGCGTGGTTGAGGGATTGGAGCAGGGGGCAGGGATTCAAGTTTCTGGATCATTGGGACCTCTTCTGGGGCAGGCGTGACCTGTTCAAGAAGGACGGGTTACACTTGAATCCTGGGGGGACCAATATCCTAGCGGGGAGGTTTGCTAGGGCTACGGGGCAGACTTTAAACTAGTAAGATGGGGGGGCGGAAATCAATTTGAGGAAACTATGGGAGAGGAGGTTAGTTCACCAGTAGAGCAAGTAAGTAGACCGTGTGTGAGGGAGGACAGGCAGGTGATGGAGGAGGGATGCGCTCAGCCCGAAGTTGTAGGGGAGAAGAAAGAAAAGGATAATAAATTTGAATGCATTGCTAGGGATGAAAAGAGAGGAGGAGGTGGAGAGTATCTTAAATGTATCTATTTTAATGCTAGGAGCATTGTAAGAAAGGTGGATGAGCTTAAAGTGTGGATTGATACATGGAATTATGATGTTGTAGCTATTAGTGAAACATGGTTGCAGGAAGGGTGTGATTGGCAACTAAATATTCCTGGATTTAGTTGCTTCAGGTGTGATAGAGTAGGAGGGGCCAGAGGAGGAGGTGTTGCATTGCTTGTCCGAGAAAATCTTATGGCGGTGCTTTGGAAGGATAGATTACAGAGCTCCTCTAGGGAGGCTATTTGGGTGGAATTGAGGAATGGGAAAGGTGTAGTAACACTGATAGGAGTGTATTATAGGCCACCTAATGGGGAGCGTGAGTTGGAAGAGCAAATGTGTAAGGAGATAGCAGATATTTGTAGTAAACACAAGGTGGTGATTGTGGGAGATTTTAATTTTCCACACATAGATTGGGAAGCTCATTCTGTAAAAGGGCTGGATGGTTTAGAGTTTGTGAAATGTGTGCAGGATAGCTTTTTGCAACAATACATAGAAGTACCGACTAGAGATGGGGCAGTGTTGGATCTCCTGTTAGGGAATGCGATAGGTCAGCTGACAGATGTATGTGTTGGGGAGCACTTCGGGTCCAGTGATCACAATAGCATTAGCTTCAATATAATTATGGAGAAGGACAGGACTGGACCTAGAGTTGAGATTTTTGATTGGAGAAAGGCTAACTTTGAGGAGATGCGCAGGGATTTAGAGAGAGTGGAATGGGTCAAGTTGTTTTATGGGAAGGATGTAATAGAGAAATGGAGGTCATTTAAGGGTGAAATTATGAGGGTACAGAATCTTTATGTTCCTGTTCGGTTGAAAGGAAAGATTAAAGGTTTGAAAGCGCCATGGTTTTCAAGGGATATTAGAAACTTGGTTCGAAAAAAGAGGGATGTCTACAATAGATATAGGCAGCATGGAGTAAAGGAATTGCTCGAGGAATATAAAGAATGTAAAAGGAAACTTAAGAAAGAGATTAGAAAAGCTAAAAGAAGTTACGAGTTTGGTTTGGCAAATAAGGTGGAAGTAAATCCGAAAGGCTTCTACAGTTATATTAAAAGCAAGAGGATAGTGAGGGATAAAATTGGTCCCTTAGAGAATCAGGGTGGTCAGCTATGTGTGGAGCCGAGGGAGATGGGAGAGATTTTGAACGATTTCTTCTCTTCGGTATTCACTAAGGAGAAGGATATCGAATGGTGTAAGGTGTGGGAAACAAGTAAGGAAGTTATGGAACCTATGACAATTAAAGAGGTGGAAGTACTGGCGCTTTTAAGAAATTTAAAAGTGGATAAATCTCCGGGTCCTGACCGGATATTCCCCAGGACCTTGAGGGAAGTTTGTGTAGAGATAGCAGGAGCTCTGACGGAGATCTTTCAGATGTCATTAGAAACAGGGATTGTGCCGGAGGATTGGCGTATTGCTCATGTGGTTCCATTGTTTAAAAAGGGTTCTAGAAGTAAGCCTGGCAATTATAGACCTGTCAGTTTGACATCAGTGGTGGGTAAATTAATGGAAAGTATTCTTAGAGATAGTATTTATAATTATCTGGATAGACAGGATCTGATTAGGAGTAGCCAGCATGGATTTGTGCGTGGAAGGTCATGTTTGACAAACCTTATTGAATTTTTTGAAGTAGTTACGAGGAATGTTGACGAGGGTAAGGCAGTGGATGTAGTCTATATGGACTTCAGCAAGGCCTTTGACAAAGTTCCACATGGAAGGTTAGTTAAGAAGGTTCAGTCGTTAGGTATTAGTGCTGGAGTAATAAAATGGATTCAACAGTGGCTAGATGGGAGATGCCAGAGAGTAGTGGTGGATAATTGTTTATCGGGATGGAGGCCGGTGACTAGCGGGGTGCCTCAGGGATCTGTTTTGGGCCCAATGTTGTTTGTAATATACATAAATGATCTGGATGATGGGGTGGTAAATTGGATTAGTAAGTATGCTGATGATACTAAGGTAGGAGGTGTTGTGGATAATGAGGTGGGTTTTCAAAGCTTGCAGGGAGATTTATGCCGGTTAGAAGAATGGGCTGAACGTTGGCAGATGGAGTTTAATGCTGAGAAGTGTGAGGTTCTACATTTTGGCAGGAATAATCCAAATAGAACATACAGGGTAAATGGTAGGGCATTGAGGAATGCAGTGGAACAGAGAGATCTAGGAATAACAGTGCATAGTTCCCTGAAGGTGGAGTCTCATGTAGATAGGGTGGTGAAGAAGGCTTTTGGAACGCTGGCCTTTATAAATCAGAGCATTGAGTACAGAAGTTGGGATGTAATGTTAAAATTGTACAAGGCATTGGTAAGGCCAAATTTGGAATATTGTGTACAGTTCTGGTCACCGAATTATAGGAAAGATATCAATAAATTAGAGAGAGTGCAGAGACGATTTACTAGGATGTTACCAGGGTTTCAGCACTTAAGTTACAGAGAAAGGTTGAACAAGTTAGGTCTCTATTCATTGGAGCGTAGAAGGTTGAGGGGGGATTTGATCGAGGTATTTAAAATGTTGAGAGGGATAGATAGAGTTGACGTGAATAGGCTGTTTCCATTGAGAGTAGGGGAGATTCAAACGAGAGGACATGATTTGAGAGTTAGGGGGCAAAAGTTTAAGGGAAACACGAGGGGGTATTTCTTTACTCAGAGAGTGATAGCTGTGTGGAATGAGCTTCCTGTAGAAGTAGTAGAGGCCAGATCAGTTGTGTCATTTAAGGTAAAATTGGATAGGTATATGGATAGGAAAGGAGTGGAGGGTTATGGGCTGAGTGCGGGTAGGTGGGACTAGGTGAGATTAAGAGTTCGGCACGGACTAGGAGGGCCGGAATGGCCTGTTTCCGTGCTGTGATTGTTATATGGTTATATGGTTATAAAAGAAATTGTTCAAAATCTCCCCCATCTCTTTTGGCTCCACACATAGCTGTCCACTCTGATTCTCTAAGGGACCAATTTTTATCCCTCACTATCCTTTTGGTAATAATATAACTGTAGAAACCCTTCAGATTTATTTTCACCTTACTTGCCAAAGCAACCTCGTATCTTCTTTTAACTTTTCTAATTTCTTTCTTAAGATTCTTTTTACATTCTTTATATTGCTCGAGCACCTCATTTACTCCATGCTGCCTATATTTATTATAGATCTCTCTCTTTTTCTGAACCAAGTTTCCAATATCCCTTGAAAACCATGGCTCTCTCAAACTTTTAACCTTTCCTTTCAACCTAACAGGAACATAAAGATTCTGTACCCTCAAAATTTCACCTTTAAATGACCTCAATTTCTCTATTACATCCTTCCCATAAAACAAATTCTCCCAATCCACTCCTTCTAAATCCTTTCTCATCTCCTTAGCCTTTCTCCAATCAAAAATCTGAACCCTGGGTCCAGACCTATCCTTCTCCATAATTATATTGAAAGTAATGGCATTGTGATCACTGGACCCAAAATGCTCCCCAACACATACTTCTGTCATCTGACCTATCTCATTCCCTAACAGGAGATCCAACACTGCCCCTTCTCTAGTTGGTTCCTCTATGTATTGCTGCAAAAAACTATCCTGCACACATTTTACAAACTCCAAACCATCCAGCCCTTTTACAGAATGGGCTTCCCAGTCTATGTGTGGAAAATTAAAATCTCCCACAATCACAACCTTGTGCTTACTACAAATATTTGCTATCTCCTTACAAATTTGCTCCTCCAATTCTCGCACCCCATTAGGTTCTATAATACAGCCCTATAAGTGTTACGACACCTTTCCCATTCCTCAATTCCACTCAAATAGTCTCCCTAGATGAGCCCTCTAATCTATTCTGCCAGAGCACCGTTGTAATATTTTCTCTGACAAGCAATGCAACACCTCCCCCTCTTGTCCCTCTGATTCTATCACACCTGAAGCAATGAAATCCAGGAATATTTAATTGCCAGTCACACCCTTCCTGCAACCATGTTTCACTAATAGCTACAACATCATATTTCCAGGTATCAATCCATGCTCTAAGCTCATCCACCTTTCTTACAATGCTCCTAGCATTAAAATAAATGCATTTAAGGAATTCTCCACCTCCTCCTCTCTGTTTATCCCTAACAGTGCAAATGACTTTACTATCTTTTACTTCCTTCTCCCGTACATCTGTTCCTACACTCTGGTTCCCCTCCCTCCTCATGTCTAGTTTAAATCCACTGGAGACTCTCTAGCAAACCTACCTGCAATAATATTTCTCCCCCTCCAGTTCAGATGTAAACCGTCCTTCCGGAACAGGTCCCACCTTCCTTGGAAAACTGCCCAATTATCTATAAATCTGAAGCCCTCCCTCCTGCACCATGTCTTCAGCCATGTGTGCTATCTTACTATTTCTAAACCCGCCAGCACATGGCTATCCGGAGATTGCTATCCTGGAGGTCCTGTCCTTTAACTTGATGCCTAATTCCCTAAACTCACCTTTCAGGACCTCCGAAACTCTTCTTACCAATGTCATTGGTCCCTACATGGACCACGACATCTGGCTGCTCACCCTCCCTCTTGAGAATACTGAGAACTCAATCCAATTAACTCGATCAAGTTTTAAAAAAATCAGAAAATGGTAGAATTGACAGGTTTATAGACAGTGAGTACAGGGTGATAATAATTATTTTTAAAAAGGGCAGAAATAGCCGGCTACATCAGAAAGATAGAGGTTTGTCCATTGCTCAATGAATAACTGAGAAAACTGAGTACTATTTTGAAGCAAATAAAACAGCCAATAGAAAGCAAGTATAAATTTTGTTGTGTGCATTGTGTTTAATGGCATACAATTTGACTGCTCCAACAGAACCATCTGAACTGACCTTTGCTGATATCGTGAAAGTAATGCAGGAACGTTTAGAACTGAAAATATTGTTGATTGTTTCAGGTTTCATAGGCAGAAACAAAAAGGAGAGTCCTCTTCAGCATACGTAACTGAATTGAATAGATTTCTGAGCATTAACAGTTCAGTTATGGACTTCTTGATGTACTGAGAAATTGCTTATCTTGTGAAATCTTACAAGAAAGCATTAAAAAAAATGGCTCCTATCTAAAACACAACTTCATTTAAAAGAACATAAGTGGAAACAGCAGACAGAAAAGGACTCGAGCTGCAATCAGGAATGAACAAGAGCATGAACAAAATTGCAATGTCTAAACAATGGCCAAATAAACTGTGTTCCACTCTGGCAACGGTTCAAATACACAAAATCAATGCAGAGTTAAAGGAGAAACGTGCAGAAAATGCAACAAAATAGGATACATACAAAGAGTATGTTGGGCAGACAAAAATAAATGGACTGCACAGGGAAGAGAAAATGCTAAAATGTCATGTTGCAGTTTCAAAAAGAGCACTAATCTACCTGCTGCTGATGAAAAATCTGATAATGACGAGAGTGACACAGGAATAGGTAACCATGAGATTTACAATGTGAAAACTAACAGGCAAGCAACATGGCTGACACAAGAAGGGTACAGCAAATAAATTAAAATGGAATTGGATATTGGCTCAGCTGTTTCAGTCATTCCACAAAGATTCAAAAGATTCTGAACTGAATTCTGGAGATATCCAGCAAAGAACTTATACTGGAGAAAAGATAACTCTTGTGGGAATGATATTCGAAACAATGAAATACAACAATCAACAAGCCACATTGGGCTTGTATGAGGTAAAACCAAGAGGGCCAGCCTGTGGGAGTGTGATTGGCTGACACAACTACAACATGACTGAAGATCCCGCCACAATTTGCATTTCACATACCCACAATAGAGTCAACAGAAAGCAAATTAAGAAAGGTACTGAATGATGCCCCAGTAATGTTCAAGGATGGCATGGAGGCTGAGGGAGTTCTTCCCAAAGTTGAGTGGAGCCCATGGGCAAAGCAGTGGTCCCAGTGGCCAAGAAGATCACCATCAGCTCATTATTGAAAACAAATCAATACCCTCTACCTAGGATAGAGGATATCTCTACAAACTTCTCTGGAGGGAAACCCTGCAGCAAAATGGACTTAACTATGGCCCAACTGCAAATAAGAGATGGAAGAAGAGTCCAAAGTGTTTCTCACTATGAACATTCACAAAGAACTTTATCACTATAATAGGCTATTATTGAAGTAGCACCTACACCTGCACTCTGGCAGAAAGCTATGGGGCAGGTGCTGCAAAGCTGTCTAGCCACTCAGTGTTACCTGGATAACATCACTGTTACCAGTAAGGATGTCAAGAAACATTCCCAAAATCTGAAGACAGTGTTAAAAAGATTAAAAGAATATGGGCTCAGAGTATGATGCAACAAGTTTGAATTCTTTAAACCAAGGATCACTTACCATTGTGGTCACACCTTTGGTGCACAAGGATTACACAAATGTGCTGAGAAAATATAAGCAGTTGTAAATGCCCCAAGGCCAAAGAATATGTTACAGTTGCAGTCCATTTTAGGATCAATTACTATAACAGCCTCCTGTCAAACCCAGCTACTGTGTTCAACCCCTTAGACTCATTACTACAGATCAGGAAGAAATGGGAAAGTACAAAATAGTGTGAAGTGGCTTTCAAAAAGATAAAGGAAATGGTGATGTCAGACACTGTACTCACACATTATGATCCACATCGTCCAGTGAAGCTTGCCTGTGACACCTGACCTTATAGTATTGGTGAAGTCATGTCATATGTTAAGAGTGATGGAAGTGAATGCCACATAGTCTTTGGTCTCTTACCTTCTACAGAGAAAAAACATGCACAGATTGGTAGAGAAGTCTCGAATCTGGTTTGAGGTGTAAAATGTCTTAGCCAGAACATGTATGGGAGAGAATTTACCATTGTTACTGATCATCAACCACTAGTGCTGACTCAAAGCTTTGCCTGGTGCCCGGGGTAGATCAGCAGATCGAGCATCTTGCCATGCACTGTTCAGGATGCCAGCATGTCCAGAAGTTGCCAAGAGAAGTGCCTTTCCATCTCTGGGAATGGCCTGCATTGTTCTGGCAAAGGATTTATGTGGATTTTGCCGGACCATCCATGGACACAAATTTCTTGGTAGTAGTGGGTGCAGTGGTAAAGTGGCCAGAAGTGTTCCATTGTCCGCCACTACAGCCTTGTACACTGGATGTGTTGAGAAGCCTCGTTGTAATGTCTGATGTTCCAGGGCACTTAGTCAGTGACAACGGACCACAGTTTGTGGTGGAACAGTTTTAGTCATTCCTGAAAATGAAAGGAATCTGCACGTACCTCCCAGCTACAAATGGCTTGGTGAAAAGGTTTGTCCAGAGTCTAAAGAATGCACTGTGAGCAATGTCAACAGAGCACACAACATTAACACTGAACCAAAGGTTCACATTTCCCTCTTGCATTTCGCTATACGCTGCACTCCACAACCAACAATTCACCAGCTATGTTGTTCCTGCATTGTCTCCTGCATTCATGCTTGGATCTCCTCAAACCCAATCTCAGAAGAAGCATGCAGGACAAACAGCGGAGATGAATTGAAGGCTCCTCAAACAAGGAGGTTCGATGTTTCACTTCTGAACAAACAGTTCTGGTGAGGAATTACAGAGGTGATCAAAAGTGGGAACTCGGAAAGGTTAATGACAGAACTGGACCACATCCTACACAGTGGAGATTGTGTCTGCTATCATTTGGAGACAATACATTGATCAAATGAAGAGAGCAGAGTCAATTGTCAGAAAAGAAAGCTGTCCAGAGCTGGCAGAACCATATCCTGCAAACCCTGAGTCAACTCTTGCAATCACCATGGAGGAGGCTGACATTGTTTCATAGCCATTAGCCTCAGCTGCCAAGCAGAGTGATCCTTCTTATCAGGAAAGATGTTATTCCAAAAGGAAAAGAAAGCCTCCACAGTGGTTAAATCTTTAGGTCTGAATGGGACAATTAAAAAATTTACTATGCTGTGGATGCCAGTATAGCAGCTGTATTATATAGTTGACATGCTTTCTGTATTGAGTTGGTGTTTATAGCTGTGGTGAACTACATATACCTGTCTGGACACGCCCCTCTGCTGACTGCTCCTGTGGCTCCTCCCACAGACCCCTGTATAAAGGCGGTTGGAGGCACTGCTCCTCCCTCAGTCTCCAGGATGTTGTGTGGTGGTCTCTTGCAGCTAATAAAAGCCTATCATTCGCCTCCCGTCTCTGAGAGTTATTGATGGTGCATCAATAGCTAAGCAGGGAGGACTGTTGTGCAATTAATACTTCAGTAGCATTTGAGTAATATTGTAAATATATTGTTTAATTAAGTGTTCTTATTCATTTAAATAATTCGTTATGGGTTAAATGTAAAAATAAGTGAATTGCATACATTACTGCGCAAAATTCTTAGGTACATAGCTAGAATGCCTAAGACTTTTGCACAGCACTGCATTTGTCAATGTGGAGCAGAGAGTGAATTTGTAAATCTGGCGGGAGCGAAGGATGTTGGGAATGGTGAGAGTGGAGCGCCGCAGGAGGGGTCTGGGGCAGGTGGCAGAGAAGGAGTGCTGGGGCTAGGGGATTGCGCATGTACCAGCAAACACAGCCCCTGAGACACAAGGCAAAGTAATTTAATTCCAAAAAATTGGTTTTGTGATCATTACAGAATGTCTCTCTGGTACTTTGCACTCCCTCTCCTCTGCCTTCCCTTTATCCCAACTATCTCTCTCCCTGTCCCCTTCCCACTCTGTCTACAATAGAGACCTATATCAGAATCAGGTTTATCATTACTCATGTATGTCATGAAATTTGTTTTCTTTTTGCAGCAGCAAGAACAGTACAGAGCAATTCATAAAATTACTACAGTACTGTGCATAAGTCTTAGGCTCCCAAGCTATATATATGCCTAAGACCTTTGCACAGTACTGTATATCATGATGCTACCATATGATACTTGCATGCCTTGCTTAAAGTAAACACAAAGTTAGGCTCACGTTTAGGACTCAGTTTAAAGTTTTGGAGTTACAAAACATAACAGTTTATTCATGCTACTACAACTGTTTCTATGTTAGAGTGATGCAAAATATCTCCTGGTACCCTGAAAAAGATCAGTGCCTCGACCATGGTAGCATAATGGTTGGCGTAAATGGTTTACGGTACCAGGAATTGGAAGGTTGGATGCTCTGATTTCCTCCCACAGTTCAAAGACTCATGGATTAGGGTTAGTAAATTATGGGCATGCTATGTTGGTGCTGGAAGCATGGTGATACTTGCATGCTTCCTCCTACACATGTTTGGACAATGATGGTCAATGATGCAAACTGTATGTTTCAATGTTTTGATGTAGGACAAATAATGCTAATTCCATCTATTTTTATTTCTCACTTTCCATTACCAATATTGTTACTTGTGGGGTGGCATCATGTGCAGATTGGCTGTCTTTATTACATTATGACTGTGACAGCTCTTGAAAGGTCCTATATTGGCTGTAAACTACTTTGAAATGTTCTAAGAGGAACAAGGAAGATGTTGTGTCAAAGCTTAGACTGAGATTATATAGGCCATGAGCTACTGGTGTCCCTCTGCTTCAAAAACACCAGTGGAACATGAGTGGGTGGGGTGCTTCCAAAGCTGCAGATTTTTCATATAGTGTGAAATCCTAGAAGCTTTACACTATGCAGGATGCCACAAATGGACCTCTCTGTAGATCAGGAATACAGACTAATACTGATTAATTTGCTACTTGCTCGGATATGGAAAGAAATTGATGTATCACTGCATTAGATAGATAGATAGATAGATAGATAGATAGATAGATAGATAGATAGATACTTTATTCATCCCCATGGGGAAATTCAACTTTTTTCCAATGTCCCATACACTTGTTGTAGCAAAACTAATTACATACAATACTTAACTCAGTAAAAAAAAATGTAATATGCATCTAAATCACCATCTCAAAAAGCATTAATAATAGCTTTAAAAAGTTCTTAAGTCCTGGCGGTAGAATTGTAAAGCCTAATGGCATTGGGGAGTATTGACCTCTTCATCCTGTCTGAGGAGCATTGCATCGATAGTAACCTGTCGCTGAAACTGCTTCTCTGTCTCAGGATGGTGCTATGTAGAGGATGTTCAGAGTTATCCATAATTGACTGTAGCCTACTCAGCGCCCTTCGCTCAGCTACCGATGTTAAACTCTCCAGTACTTTGCCCACGACAGAGCCCGCCTTCCTTACCAGCTTATTAAGACGTGAGGCGTCCCTCTTCTTAATGCTTCCTCCCCAACACGCCACCACAAAGAAGAGGGCGCTCTCCACAACTGACCTATAGAACATCTTCAGCATCTCACTACAGACATTGAATGACGCCAACCTTCTTAGGAAGTACTTTCGACTCTGTGCCTTCCTGCACAAGGCATCTGTGTTGGCAGTCCAGTCTAGCTTCTCGTCTAACTGTACTCCCAGATACTTGTAGGTCTTAACCTGCTCCACACATTCTCCATTAATGATCACTGGCTCCATATGAGGCCTAGATCTCCTAAAGTCCACTACCATCTCCTTGGTCTTGGTGATATTGAGACGCAGGTAGTTTGAGTTGCACCATATCACAAAGTCCTGTATCAGTTTCCTATACTCCTCCTCCTGTCCATTCCTGACACACCCCACTATGGCCGTGTCATATGCCCCACATGGCAGGACTCTGAGTTATATTGGAAGTCTGATGTGTACAGGGTGAACAGGACCGGAGAGAGTACGGTTCCCTGCGGCGCCCCTGTGCTGCTGACCACCGTGTCAGACCTACAGTCTCCCAACCGCACATACTGAGGTCTATCTGTCAAGTAGTCCACTATCCAATCCACCATGTGAGAGTCTACTCCCATCTCCGTTAGTTTGTGCCTTAAGATCTTGGGCTGTACATGTTTCAAAGACTTCCTAAACATCAGGGATCAAATATGGATCCTTCTTAGTCTGGGTGGCTTGGCATCACATCACAATCTGGGCAGGGGAGTCTAGAACCTGAGGTCACAGATTTTAGATGAGAGGGAAAAATTTGAAGGAGATCTAAGGGATGGAGTTATTTGGAGAAAGCTGCCAGCAGAGGTGGTAGAGTAATTACTAAAGACACTTGGACAGATACTTAGATAGGAAAGGTGTAGAGCTGGGGTTCCCAACCTCTTTTATGTCATGGATCCCTACCATTAACTGAGGTGTCTGTGGACCCCATGTTGGGAACCCCGCTCTAGAGGATCACAGGATTAGTACAAGAAAATTAGGTTATCGTTTATGGATATCAAGTGTGGGATAGAAGGGCCCATTTCTATGCTGGGTGATTCTATGATTCTTAAGTTACTTGGAGGCTATTCAGCTAATTAAAAATGATCTTCCTCATTCACAACATCTGAGACCCTATTCCTTTTCAAAATGGTGCCGAGCTGCAGTCTCTGTCAAAGTTGCAGCTCAGACCCATTTGCATTTTAGGCTTTTTTTGGTTCATTTCTGTGGACAGAGATGTGAGTTAGGGATCAGGTTATGATTTAGGGACAGGGATGTGGGGGAATCAGAGGACAGGTCAAATACTAAATCTCCTCTCTGTGTTTGAAGGCCAGCCACATAGCTATGGTCAGATGTTGGGCCAGAGGACCAGCAAAGGCAAGGGCTGGTAGCCTCCCAGGCCAACAAGTCATCAGCTTCTTCAAGGCCAGTGAGCCCCTGGGTACGCGAATCTGTCCCAGCACTTGTGGGCTGTCCCAGCACATCCCTGCATGTGTCAGTCAAACACCACATTTCACTGTATGTTTCAATGTACGTGATAAATAATCTCAATCTGAACTTTGTAACCTCAGTTCAATCACTGATTGTGTATGTATATATGTGTGTGTGTGTATGTATATATTTATCAAACATCAAATTGGAGATGCCTAACTTTTTGACAACCATTGCGTCCACTTTGTTTTCCAGATCTCTTTCTTCTATTATGAAATGACCAACAACTTCTAAAGGCAGAACTCTCAATGTCAATATTTCACAATTACCAAAATTATATTTCCAAACCATTAAAAATTAATGACAATCATTTCAAAGGCAATGTTTTTACCTTCTGTTTCGTTTTGGGATGTAAAATGGGTTTTGCTGACTTCTGTGGTTGTGAACTTTACACCATCTTTATTATTATATTGCCATCATTTCATCTTTGGATCGAATATTGCAGAACCCAGCAAGCCTATAATAGCACCATGATATATAGTAAATCTATATCTTATCTTACAGTATGACTCCAGAACAGCCTTGAAATGGAGAAACATGTTTACGCAGAGACTGGCCTAAGTATGGAACTTGCTACCATAAGAAAATGTTGAAGCAAGCAGATAGCTGGAGTCATGATGAAGGAAGATAAAAACTCAGTGCCAATCTCACAGGAACAGGCCTGTTGCATCGTAGCAGTTTGCTGTGTTTGTATTTCTAGAGCTTCTATAGTGCAGTAAAGAAATTACCAAGGTGAATTAGGTAGAGAACGATAAAAGTGGCTGCACTTACATGAACCAAACGTAGCTCAATCTCTCTCTGTATTATTAGAATAATGGCGACAAGATAGATTTGATATGAACCAGGTACTGCAAGCACTCTGTCATTGTTTTAGAATATACGAGCAAACAACAATATCATTAATACAGTTATGCCTCCTTTTCAGATTTCATTGTTGGTCCCAATAGGACCATATCATTGAATTGCAACCTCCAGAAAGCTCCTGTGATTTTGGTGTGATCCTCTCCAAAGATTCTCTCCAAGATCAATTCCTCCGTAGAGAAGCTTATCACAATAACTGCTGTCAGAGGGGAATTTGGCTTCTTAATCAGCCTGCTCTTTTGCACTGCCTTTGGAAGGATACCAAGAAGATATGCTATTCAAAGAGTATGCACTTATGAAGGGGAAAAACAAGTCCAAAAATACAACAGATGTATTCCATTTTATTTGTTAAACACAGGGTTCTCAGAAGCAAACTCCTCAAATAACTGTATTTATGATACAAGCAAGGATATTAGTGTTTTATTTAGATTTTATCAGGAAAGGTGTCATTGTTGTGGAAAAATAAGTCACTCAGAGAGATGAAGTGAAGGTGGATCATGAATACTACAATGCATTGTTTGTGTTTTCTGGAGAAGACCTAATTCCGATTGGTTAGAATGACAAATGTAGATAGATAGATAGATAGATAGATAGATAGATAGATAGATAGATAGATAGATAGATAGATAGATAGATAAATAGATAGATACTTTATTCATCCCCATGGGGAAATTCAACTTTTTTTTCCAATGTCCCATACACTTGTTGTAGCAAAACTAATTACATACAATACTTAACTCAGTAAAAAATATGATATGCATCTAAATCACTATCTCAAAAAGCATTAATAATAGCTTTTAAAAAGTTCTTAAGTCCTGGCGGTTGAATTGTAAAGCCTAATGGCATTGGGGAGTATTGACCTCTTCATCCTGTCTGAGGAGCATTGCATCGATAGTAACCTGTCGCTGAAACTGCTTCTCTGTCTCTGGATGGTGCTATGTAGAGGATGTTCAGAGTTTTCCATAATTGACCGTAGCCTACTCAGCGCCCTTCGCTCAGCTACCGATGTTAAACTCTCCAGTACTTTGCCCACGACAGAGCCCGCCTTCCTTAACAGCTTATTAAGACGTGAGGCGTCCCTCTTCTTAATGCTTCCTCCCCAACACGCCACCACAAAGAAGAGGGCGCTCTCCACAACTGACCTATAGAACATCTTCAGCATCTCACTACAGACATTGAATGACAACATAATGTACAACATTATGAAAAGAATTCTACTAAAGCTGTTAGCTTTTCTATAGAATATACATACTATTAAGTTAGTTAGTAACATTTCAGTTTAAAGTGTTTGCTCCTTAAAACAAAATATTGCTAGATTCCTAATGGAGAGTGAAGTCTATATATTCTGAATTCAATCTAATTGAAATAGGCATATAATAGGAAATTACAACAAAAAGAAACACCAGCAGCTCACCATGAACAGTAGTCCCAATTCCACCTGTCTACTATGTAGCCATGTTACTTCCTGCCTCTTTCCTCCAATACAAATTTACCATTCCCAGAAATGTAACTGGTTAGCTTCAATTGCTGATTCTCTTGAGCGGTTCACATTCTCACAAACCAGTTGGTTAAAAAAAACTACTCTTTATTTAAAACCTCCTGTGATTAAACTTAAATTGTTGTCTTCTCACTCAACACATCTCATTTAATGCAAACACTAATCCTGATATTTATGGGATAGTGGGAAAGGTGTGAAGAGAACAAAAGTGTTTCCAGATCCCTTCAGATCACGACTTTCACAGAAGGAATAAAAGACTGTTTGAACATTAACTCACAGGAATATCTGCCTTGATAAGCCAAGCTAATGACTCACTATAAAATATGTAATATGGCTTTTCTGCTCTGAATGTCAATACAGTGGATTCAGATTAATTGGGCCGCTGGTTAATCAGGGCAGCCATTTATTTGGGACAATTCTTAAAGAACAAAAATTAATTGTGAAAATAGCAAGAATTCACTTTGCTAACTTGGGACACTCTGCTACTTAATTGGGGCAGGAAACTGTTGCCGTACAGTCTAGTGTCAATTGCGTGCACTTGCGTGGCCGTTTAGACACTGCACAATGCTTCAAGCAAACAGTTTTTAAATAGCATCAGTTGCATGTGTTTGACTTCAAAAAACAGCAATTTTTCTCACTGATAGTTGGTGAGAAATAAGCATTACGACAATTCAGAATTGTTTTGCTCACTGCGGTTTTAAGCGTTCAGGCTTGGAGATGCCAGAAATGGGCAGGAGTGAAATGAAATAATCTCTCTACTTCAACAAGTTAGGACCTACAAAGAATTTGAAGGTATCGACAATCATCTTGAATGCTACAATTAAAATGAAGATTTGGAGGATGCAATTGCCAACAGTATTATATAAAAGCAATCCATTATCTACACTAGGTGTCTGTGATGATTTGTTTATTTACAGTTGAAGGAATGCAACATGGATAAATTCCTCCATTGATAAGTAATCGGAACTAATACACAGCTTTATAGTATTGGAAGTGTTCTGTATTTCACTTACATACATAATTTGTTCATCAGTTTGTCTTTTTTTTACCTTTCTAACTATCTCCATAAAACTTCGGCTAATTGGGGCAGGCGCTTAATTGGGCCGAATTATACTGGTTCCCATGTATCCCAATTAACTGGAATCCCCTGTATATGGTAATAAGTTTACATAAAATTTAATATTATTCTGAATAAATAGTGTAAAATTTTACTGTTTGTCTGCTTTTTTATTTTTCTGGACTTTAATTGCATATTTCAGATAAAAATAATTTATGTAGATAAGAAAAGAGTCCTTATCACATGGGTCACTAGACAAGAGGTTCAGTATGTATTTATAATAGTTTCATCCAAAAATAGTGCAATTAATTCAAAGCCAGTTACATTATTACAAGAGCTTACACATGGTTGAATGCAACCATTCCTAAGCTTTTTCAATCAGAATCCTATTTGTTCACACTCAGTAACATACAGGGTCATTGGCTACTCCATTCAAGAACTAGGGTCTGTGCTGGGAATTATCAGCAGTACTGCTGCTGGAATATCTGGAATGTAGAATATCTTTTTACTTTTTTGTGAATTTTCTAACTAAATAATTTAATGCTATTAAAACCTCTCCAGATCCCTGTAATCTTTGCTAATGTTACCCTTCCTCATGACCATGTAATGTACCCCAGATCGGAATCACTGTCTGTGAGTAAAGATTAGTTTGAATCTGTTTTTCATTCTAGCCTCAGCAAAAGGCCTAAGACTGGAAGTAGATTATTGTTGGGACCTCATCAAAAAAAAGGGGCTCTAGTTTGACTCACCATCTATGCCTACAATGGACCTCGGGGAAGGGAATGAGATAGGTTGGAAAAGGCAGAAGGAGAGCTGAGGGTGAGGGTGCAGAAATGGGGGAAGCCGTGTGCTCATGAATTTTCAGGAGCTAGATAAGCAATATAAAATAAATTTACTATTTCAAGAATGACAGATTGCCAGGTACAAAATGAATGAAGAATCTATTGCAGGGAAGTTTTATGGACTGGAACAAACTCACTGCTGATCAGTGGTTCTGTGGAGAACTGCCAGCTACATTCTGCACATGGGTCAGTTTGTCTCTGAAATCTATGTATGTTTATTGAAACACAGAAGTCAGAGACCAGGTAGCTGAACCTTCCTGTACTGAACTGACATGTACAATGCACTTTGTATTCAGTTACCTATTTTATCTACCAGCAACATCAATATTGAAATCCCATTCATCAAAATCAGCTTATCACCTCTGAGTCAAAGAGAAAGGGCCATTATGTAGGAAATTAGCTATAATATATGGTTTATACTATGTTATTTTATCTTCATTTTATTTAATCCCCATGATATTAAATTCCTTGTCCTTTTTATTTTTTGATTACTATTAATTGTTTTTAATGTTTCAAGCACTTTGAACTGTTTTGCAATGTCCTTGATTATCAGCCTTTGACAGCAGCAACCAATCAAAAAGCCATGAGGGAGGCATCTGAGAACATGACTTCGCTATTAGCCTGCTCCCCTTTACAGGTACAGAGGATCTGCTAGGTTAGCTCTCCATATTCAGATCAAGCTGGAGCAGGCAGCTCCGCACTGCTGACAGTGAACTTGGGCAGCGGGCCAGAACCAATATGATCTGGCTAAATAGATGCCCACCCACCCACTCAGTTACAGATACATTAATCAAGGAGCTTAGCACCTGCCATGTGAATTCATCCCAGGCTTATAGCTCTGATCAACATATTTGACAGAAGGACTAACAACTGCCAAAATTGCCCAATGATCATCCCATGACTAAACTGGTATGCTATATTAACCCCAAGAGTAGTCCCAACGTTCAATCCAGTATCCATCCAAACAACCTCTCCTTCTCATAGCTCCTTGTAGTCAGAGAATCGGTGGCAATTTGAATATTAAGACTTAGACATCTAAATAGTACATGTATACATGAAACAGTATAGGATACATCCTATGTATCATTCTTTCTCGCGCCCTTTGGCACATCAGGTGGCATTTTTGCCGTTTCTGCAGCATTTTTACTGTTTTTTACAAGGCTGAGTTGCTAGCTCAATGCTCAGCCCAGCTCGGATGGAAAGCGTGCAAGGAGCCAGCCGGATTCGAACCTGGTACCACTCGCCTCAAAGTCCGGTGCTGATGCCACTACACCACCGGCCAGCTAAACACTCTGTATACTAACCATGAATTAAAAAGTAACAACAACAAATTTAGCAAAGCTGCATCAAGTTTTAAGATAGTTAAAAAGAAATTTTAATTTATGTTTATGCTACAGTATTTGCTTTAAAATAGCAATCCACAAATAACTGTGAACTAAGTTGCAAAATTCAACAGCTTAATTCATACATCCAAATACTATGATTGTTGGTTGTAAAAGCTGCTTCCATTGTTAAAAGGTATTTATATTAGAACTATATTTCCTGATATTCTTCAGAGGGGTATCAGGGCTCCCACTATATATCTGACCAGTATCTTGATATAAAACAAAATTTTTCTTAAATATAATCTAGAAAAACACATAAAGCTCATGGTTATCAAGTGGTTTGTTGTTTACTCATTAATAGAAAGAGGGTAATGGGATTTGATACCAATAACAAGTCAATAATTTTTTTCTACATACTACTTTACAGGATATAGACATCACTGACAAACTCCTCATCAGCATTTTATCATCCATTTTTAATCTTTCCGGAAATGAGAAGACATTTCAGAGTTACTCATATTGGTGGATCCTGAAACAACAAATTTCTTGACATATGCCCGTGATGCTAAAATTGATTCTGACTCTAATATAAAAGATAAATTTCCTTCCCAGAGGCACATTTGTAAGCAAGAAGAGTTGTTGCAACAATTTGGTCATTTAATGTTACTGTTACAAATACTGGTCCAATTGCAAATCCTGGAATGATTCTTAATGGGGATGCCAAAGAGGTCATATTTAAAGGATGGTGAAAGTTTGTAGAGCTTGAAGGGAATATAGAAGCAGAAAGGTGTGAGGCAATAGAAAACATGGGTGAGAATATTAAAATCAAAATAAGAATGTAATTGGAATAATTTTGGATCATTTCAAGTTTACAGAGAATAGAAAGTAGGGGCTGGCCAGAACTGTTGAAATGTTTAAATCTAGAGTGAACAAGGATATAGATAATTTAAGAGATGAGCTGAAATGTGCTTGTAAGTGGGAAATGTTACAGAGATGGAAAAAACTGTTTAGGATATACTGACAACACTACACCACCAAATTCCTCAACCTCTCTACCATCCCTAAAATGTGTACAGGTTGTCCAACATCAAATGTCCAAAAACTTCCTCCCATGAACATTGGAAGCACAGAAGCTATTGTCTTTGATGCCTGCTACAAACTGTGTTCCCTGGACGCCAGCTTCATTTCTGCCCATGCGAACAAAACTAAGTCTAAAGCAAAGCCACATATACAAAATGCTGGAGGAGCTCAGCAGGTCTGGCAGCTTTAATGGAAACGAATAAGTAGTGCATGTTCTGGGCCGAGACATTTCTTCAGGACTGGAAAAGAAAGGGGAAGATGCCAGAATAAAAAGTTGGGGGGAAGGGGAAGGAGGATAGCTAGAAAGTAACAGGTTGTTCAATCGTTGTTCAATTTCTGAATCTCGTCAAGACTTTCAAACATTGTGGGGACATTTTCTGAATTATTTTCAAAACCTACAACTCATTGTTTAAACTCAGATGTTGGCTATTATTAATGTTTATTATATGAGAAGGTATTTTACCTTCTTTTCTCCTTAATGAACAGCTTCGGTCTTGGTAGGGTTAGATTTTTTTTGCAATAAATGAGTATATTTCAATATAACTACTGATTAACTTACATGAATACGGGGTAATGAGATTGTTATTATGAACAGATATAATGTAATTTGTAGTTTTTTACATCTTTTTTGACCTTTTATATACACTTTCTTGTACTCTGTATTCTTCTATGTAGAAACTAATAAAACTATTGGAAAATAAAGTAATAGGTGAAGCCAGGTGGGTGAGAAAGGTAAAGGACTGGAGAGGAAGGAATCTAATAAGAGAGAAGAGAAAGAGAAGAAGGAGAGGCACCAGGTAAGAGAGGAAAGAAGCTAGAATGGGAAACAGAAGAAGAGAGAAGATGAAAACCTCATCCTCTTCCCACCCTCTGTCCAGTAAAAATGCTATTTCTTTTTCTCATTCCTTTTGTCTCTGCCTCACCTGTTCCTAAGATGAGGTTTTCCTTTGCAGGCCATCAGAGATGTCCTACTTCTTCAAAGAACAGAGTTTCCCTTCCTCCACCATTGATGCTGACCTCGTCCACAGCTCCTCCATTTCCCAGACATCCGCGCTCACCCCATCTTCCTGCTACCTTAACAGGGATAGAGTTCCTTTTGTGCTCACCTACCATCCCATGAGCCTCCACATCCAACACATCATTCTCTGCAGCCTCCACCACCTCCAAAGAGAATCTACCACCAAACATATCTCTTCCTTCCCCAAACACACCCCTCCCTACTTTGCTTTCTACAGGGATTGTTCCTTCTAAGATTCCCTTGCCCATTTGTCCCTCCCCACTAATCTCCATCTGGGCACTTAGTCCTGCAAGTGGCCTAAATGCTCAACCTGCCCATTCACTTCCTTCCTCACTTCCATTCAGGGCCTTCCAGGTGAGGCAACACTTCACCTGTGAATCTGTTGTATCCAGTACTCCCGATGCGGCCGCTTAAGGGTGCCTTTACCTTAAGCTCCCTAATTACTTCCAGTTTATTACATAACGTCTAATCCAATATAGCTGATCCCCTAGTAAGCTCAATGTCAAGCTGCTCTATAACACCATCTCATAGGCATTCAACAAATTCACTCTCTTGGCATCCATTACCAACCTGATTTTCTCAATTGACCTACATGCTAAAATCTCTCATGTCTATCATAACATTGTCCTTTTGACACACCTTTTCAATTTCCTGTTATAATCTGTCATCCTCATACCAGTTACTGTTGGGAGGCCTGTATATAACTGCCATCAGTGTCCTTCTCCCTTTGTAGTTTCTTAATTCAGCCCACAAGGATTTAGCATCTTCCAATCCTATGTCATACCTTTCTAATGATTGGATGGTATTCTTCACCACCATCCCCTCTGCCTACCTTCCTATCCCTCCGAAACAATGTGTAACCTTGGACATTCAGCTCCCAACTACAACCATCCTTCAGCCACGATTCAGTGATGGCCACAGCATCATACCCGACAACCTATAATAGTGCAACAAGATCATCCACCTTATTTCTTACAGTCCATGCATTGAGATATAGAACTTTGAGTAGAAATTTGGTAGAAAAAGGGTAGAAATTTGCTACCCTTTTCGATTCTGCATCCCTAATGCACTGATACACACCCTGCTAGCTGTAATTTTGTCCTATCATCCGCCTTCCCTTCCCGACAGTCTGACTGCTCGTCACCAGTTTTGTTATAAAGTGAGTAGGATCCAGAAGCAGCTGGGTCAGAGAACCAAAGGAGGCAGGACATACGTGCAACCTGAGAAGGCCTGAGAGACATTCATGGAACAAAGAGTCTAGAACTTATCAATGGGTTTATTGGCTTCTTTCTGTCTGAGTAAATAGCAGGTAGACAAATGAAGACTGAAGTAATGGCTTTCATCGTTATACTGAAAGTCATGATTAGGTTTTAATTTTATGCTTGCTAGTCAGCTCTATGTAACCATGTGTACATATGAACCAGCAGCATAAGCAAATCAGCCCTAAAAAATCTGTCTAATCTGATATTTTAAGGAATGGTTAATATAATAAGATGGCAGTAATTTTGATGACAAAGGCATAGAAATGCAAACTGACTCCATGGCATGCTTGATACCTCAGAGGCTAGGATTAAATTGGGGCTTGCTGGGCAGCATAGCTCAAAGGGCCAGAAGGGCCTTATTCGCACAGCATCTCAGTAAAGGTAAATTAATAAAGATCTGTATTTAAATGGAGGAGATGGCCCAGGGCAAGAATCAATGGGCCTTACATTACCAAGATGTCATAAGAATCAGATGGCAACAATGATATCCCTGTGGAGGATGACATCACAGCAGGGAATCAAATATTTCTAAACACATGCTCAGCTGCCTTTTGCATTGACTAGATCTGTTGCTGAATTGCTCTAAAATGTTGTGTTACTTAAAAAAAGAAAAACAATGCTCTTTTTCTACATTGTTGCATGGACTGCCAGACAGTTTTAATTGCAGGCAGCTAATAAAATATGCATCTGAAGCATTAAACATGTTTTGCTCAATAAACTTATATCATCTTGGTACTTCTCTCTCAATTCCTTTTTCAATCTCAGCCCACACCGGATCCAACTGGCATCGTGTTCATTTGTCGACATACCATTTGTACCTATTTATAGCCTTTAGTTACAACTGTCATTTCAACATTTTAACTAAAACGACTGTGGTGATAAAAGTACGTTCAAATGAAATTGGCAGGTTCACAATTGCCGAATAATAGCAGCCTCGCTGTGCAATGCAAGGATCATGTGAACCACGGGGTTTTATTTCTATCCAAAAAATCTAATCTCGGGACAATTAAAAACAGCATAATGCCTCTAAACTCGTGGGGGACGTCCTTTAATGTTGCTGGCAGCACACCAGCAAGGTCTCAGGGTTATCCTGACTTTGCAAACTCCCACGGGAAAGGTACAGACAGATTGCTCTTTTCCGAGCAACCAGCCAACCCTGGGAAGGTGTAATGTCAGGACCCAGATAACTTCTTCTCGGTGATTAAAAGGCAAGTTTCCAGAAGCTGCTATATACTGACAGATCTCCTTTAGGCTGAATTAGATTTAATCACTTACACTTTCATCTGAATAACACATGTCAGTCGGTTTTCTTTTCTCCTCTCCCAACTTTATGAAAGTCGCCGATTTATTACATTAGGATAGACAGCAATGGTTATCAGAAAAGTAAACTAAAAAGGCATGCAAAGATGGGAAAAAGTAATCAAAAGTAATCAATCATATATAGGTAGAGTATCCTGTTAGAATCTTCTTTTCCCCAAGGTAAAAATGTCAGGGATTAGAGGCATGCATTTGAGGTGGGGGGGAGTTTAAAGAAGATATCTGGGGTAAGAAATTTTTAAACAGAGAGTGGTAGGTGCTTGGAATGGACTGCCTGAGGATTGATGAAAGCAGAATACAGTACCGACATTTAAGAGACAGTTAAACAAACACGCGAGTATATAGGGAATGGAGGGATATGTATCATGAGCAGGCTGAATTAAGTTAGTTCAATTTGGCATTGTGTTCCATATGGGCTGAAGGGCCTGTTCCTGTGCGTACTATGTTTTGTCATAAGATCAAAAATGACTTCATAACATTCAACTCTATTTTTTGCAGTTCAACAAGTGAAGTAATCTGTGCCTGTACGCAGGAAAGCCTGGACAAGATTCAGGCATGGGCTGAGACGTGGCATATAATATTCAAGCCACAACAGTGCCAGGCAGTGATTGTTTCCAACAAGAAAGTCCAGCCATCTGTCCTTGATATTCAAAGCTTTTACATTGCCAAGTCCACCCCCATCAACATCCTGCATTTCACTGTCGGCAGACACAAAAAAAACCCTGCCAACAAAAGCAGGTCACAAACTTTGTTTTGAGCTGTGAATGAGTCACCTCCTAACACCTCGAAACCTTACCATCAGCAAGATGGAATATTTTATAATTGCATAGATGGGTGTAGCTCAAACAAAAGGCAAGAAGCTCAACCAGTACAATCACTGCCCTCATGCCCTCCAGCCCTAGTGCACAATAGCTACAAAATGCATTGTGATTACTTACCTGTAGTATTAACTATCTTCTTCACTCCACATTCGCTACTGAATGTTCCATCATCCCCACATTCCAGCAAAGGCAAAGTTCTGTTTGCCCAGTGTGTATCTTCTAGTTCCAGCATTTTTTTATTTTCTTCTCTCTTCTCCATTCTCATTTGTTTCCTTCCAGTTACATCTCATCCAAGTAAGTCATCTGTTGCTAATAATCCTTTCTCCACTCCCTCCCAGCCAGCACCACCACATTTGCATCATACAGCCTCTCTAGATCTCCTCTCTGCTCTCTTGGTTCTGTCCACCCCATCTGAAAACAATACTCACTTCAAACACCACAGGATTGCAACAGTTCATGAAGGTGACTCAGCACCATGCTCTAAAAGCCAGAAGGCATCAGCAACAATTGTTTCCCTTGTCCTCTATACTTACGTCAGACCAGTGAATGCAAAAAAATGCTCAGCTGGAGTCTTAGCCCAGATCATGTGCTCAAGGTAGAACAGAAGAGCCAGGAGGTGGGGAGGCGGATGCTGGTGGAGTTGGGAGGGGCAAGGGGATAAGTCCCTGAGGTATGAATGATAATTGATACACAACCTTTTGAACTACAACTCAGAACGAACAGTACCATAAATGTTCCTGATTATTCTTTTATTTTTCAGCTCCTATGATCAGAGATTTACTTTTGTCAACTGCTTTGATATCCACCATACGCCTAAGGACCCTACAGTATATATAAGTTCAAATCAAACATTCCTGTTAATTTGCATGTATCTCAAGATGCTGATACCAACAGATTTTGATGTTCAGGCAGAACCTGTTCAGCAACAGGTAACAGTATTTAAAAATAGACCTCACTAAAGCTCTGAGCCTGTGTTAAGAAGCATTCTGGATGTGGATATAGCAAATAGTAATTCAAACAAGAACCAGTCATGGGTCTTATTGTAAATAGAAATAAATTCTGGATCCCTGCAATTAACATTCAGTTCTTACTGTAAATTGCAAGCAGTAAATTGAAGTTAAATTGGCCCACAGATCAATGTTCCCTCTAATTTGGAGTGACCTGTGTGCAATTTTTGGCTTAGTGACAACAACATGTGCTCACTGAATTTTATATATAGAGGTATTCCTTTTAACAGCTAGCAAAACACTGTCAATAAGAACTTCGGTCTCCTCTTTGTTTGATTGTTTTTGTTCTCGTTCATCTGCACTCTCACAAAACATATGCAGCAGGCCTGTAGTGGGTAGTGAAGGATTTTCTTGCTGTAGCTTTTGCACACTGTCCATATGTGATTTGCTTGCTTAATGATGCTTTAAAAAGTCAAGTTTCCAATATTGCTCCACTTCTTCCCACTTGAAAATTCTCCAGCAACTTTTGCACTGTGTCAATACATGCAGTTAACACCTGTTTCTGTATTGTACATAAATATTTCTCTCAGCTCCATGTTCCTGACCTCATGCGCTTTCAGTGTAGCAATTTCTACTGTTTCATTAAGCCATTCCACTTTAAATGACCTAACAGTACTTTTGCACTTCACGGCCTTTGCTTCTTTGGAATTTGACATAGTGAATCAAATTTCTTTTCAATAAAAGCAGCATAAATAAGCCAGTTCTAAAACCTGCAGACAAATTATTGCAAACTCCATGCTGTCAACACCAGCCACACCAGAAACCAGAAAAAAATGTGATTGTGTACCATTGTAAGACATACGTATTGTGCCAATGAGGTAGAGGGTGACAACCTTTTGTGCGCTGCTTAAATTCCTTTGTACACTTGTAGTAAAAGATGTGTGTGCGCACACCTTAGAGGGAACATTGCCACAGACTAAGAGATATCATATGCAACAGCCAAACGTTAAGGCAATGGGGTTGTGTTAATTGGCCTGCATAAAACCAGGCAATATTACAACTTGGCAGACCAGAGGGATATTGTCATTTAACATATCAAACGTGCTCACGGGTATAGGCAATCAATAGGATTATTGTACTCATGATATTTGTGTACTCAGAGACAACCCTGACAACATTAATTTTAGGTGTCTGGCTCTCTATCATCAAGAAGTTTTAGAATATTTGTGTTAATTAGTTTTTCCCAATGTGTTTGGACCTTCAGAGCTGTCATATCAATTACAATGCATTTCCACAGTGCATCTCAAAGGAAATATTTGTCAATACAAAGTATTGAGGTAAGTAATGTCACTCTAACTAGGGAAATTGTATTGAATCACCTACTATTACCATTGATGTTATGGGTATAAGTCCTGATTAAGGGTCTTGGCCCAAAATGTTGACTGTTTACTCTTTTCCATAGATGCTTCCTGGTCTGCTGAGTTCCTCCAGCATTTTGTGTGTGTTACTTGAAGCTGCTCACCCGTTCCACTGTTGATCCCTTGATGAGGACTGGTGTGTGTCCCCTTTCTGAAGTTCACAATCAATTTCTTGGTCTTACTGACGTTGAGTGTAAGATTGTTGTTTCATGACCACTCAACGAGCAGTTCTATCTTGCTCCTGTATGCCTCTTCATCACCATCTGGAATTCTACCACCAATAATTGTGTCACCTGCAAATTCATAGATGGTGTTTGTGTTGTGCCTAGTCACACAGTCATGGGTTGTAGAACGAGCAGAGCAGTGACTAAGCATGCATCACTGAGGTACGCCAGTGTTGATTGTCAGCAAGTAGGAGATGTTTGTCCAATCTGCAGAATGTGCTGTCTCGGTGAGGAAGTCAAGGATTCAGTTGCTGAGCGAGGTGCCAGGAAATGCAGAGGAGGCTTGATCCAAACATAGCATAGTTGAGACAGTTCAGTGGTGAGTAATAACTAATAAATTAAATAAAATAACAAGCCATGAGGGGCCACAAAACAAGAGAGAACAGATACATAACACAACAAGAAAACAAGGCTACTGAAGGCTAAGTGTAACTAGTTGAGATTGCATGGTTCATATGAGTGAATATGGGTAGTGGATGCTGGGTTCAAATAGGCTGCAGGTGATGAGTTGGAAGTGAGTGGAAAGTGTCTCCTGTTAGCTGGTAGGAAACTGGGAGGAGGCTCCATGGGCAGCCCTAGAAGTAAACACAATTTCAACCCATCTTCCCAGACAGCTGGCCCCCAATAACCCAAGAGAATCTGGATGGGTCACTGGAGCTCCTCATTGAGTGCTGGATCCAAAATGTAACTTCAGAGTATTCAAGATCTCTCCTTCAGGCCATACCCTTCCCAGTTGACCAGGTACTGGACACTCCTTCCATGATAATGTGAATCCATCAACCGGCAAACCATATCCATTAGACCGCCTGTTACCACCTTTGGGTTGGGTGGCAAATAGACAATGTCCTTGAGGTAATACACGTAGATGGTAGGTGTGGTTCTGGGATGGTGGCAGCTGGAGATGGTAAATGACTGAATTGATGCAATGAGAAATCTTAAAGGGACCAATGAAGCGGGGCAAGAGCATGCAGGAGTCAATGTGCAGGGGCAGATCTTGAGTGGACAGCCAATCAAGGTCCCCAGATTGGAGTAGCCTGGTAGCAGTAGATATGGCTGGAAACTAGGATAGCCCTCTGCACCCTCTTCTAAGCATTCCGGCAGCGACAAACTAGGGCCAACAGGACTTCCATCATTGTTCCTCTATGGGGAACCACAGGGTTGGTAGCCATAAAGTTCTTCAAAGGATAATGCACCCATGGCAGAGATTGTAGATTATGGGACTGCTTGACCCAGTTCAGATACTTCTTCTTTGAGGAAAGATTAGAGGCACCAAACCATCACAGAAACTTCTTCATTTGTTGTTAGGCTCTTTCTGCTTGTCCATTACTCTACAGATGATAGCCAAAGGGCAAACTCATTGTTGTGTGGAGGGAGATGCAGGAGGCTTGCCAAAAGTGGGAGACAAATTGTGGACCCCAGTCTGACACAATGTGTTGGAGGAAGCTGTGGAGGCAAGTTACATGTTAGAGAACCAGGTATGCCATCACATCAGCTGATGGAAGTTTGGGGACAGCAATGAAATGTTCCACCTTGGAAAACCAGTCCAGCACTGTCATGATCACTGTTGCCCATTGGGAAGTGGAAAGCTCAAAATGAAATCCATGGTGACATGGGAGCACTGAGTTGAGGGACCGGCAGGGGCCACAGGAGCCCAGAGAGGTGCTGGTTGGAGGAAGTGGACTGGGCACATAGAGAACAGCCAGCGATGAAATAATGTACACCTGAAACCATGCTGGGCCACCATATACAACGTCACAGAAAATCCAGGGTTCATTTTACATCTGGATGGCTGGAGACGGGTGAGAAGTGGACCGTCTGGAGTGCTTCAGAGTGCACGGCCACTGGATTGTATGTGCAGTTGTCAGATGGGCTGATTAGATCAGGCTTGTGCTGTAGTGCCTGGCGGATCTGGTTCTCAGGGTCCCAGGTGATCAGGGTGAGAATCTGGAAAGATGAAATGATAGGACATCAAAATTGACGGCAATTTTAACTGGGTCAAACTGTTGTGACAGGGCACCTACCTTAGTGTTCTTGGAGTAACATTGGAAGGAGATGGAGAAGTTGAATTGCTCAAAGGAGCCCAGCATGGCTGATGTGGGTTGAGTTGGTGGGTCTGTTGAATGGATATGAGGTTCTGGGTCAGTCCAGATCAGGAACAGCATGGTGTTTCCCATCAGCCAATGTCTCCATTCCTCCAAGCCTATTTGATGGTGAGTAGCTCCCTGTCTCCATCTCCATAACACCAGTGTGTAGAGTTGAACTTATGTGAGAAGAAATCTTCTGGTCTGATTTTCACTGGGAGAGAATGGCCCTAATGCCCATGTCCACCTTCACCGCAGAAGGTCCAGAGGCTTTCAGATGGTGCTGAGGCATCTTTTGAGCTCCTTGAAAGCATGGTCCATGGCAGCAGACCAAGTTATCTGTGAAGTAGATGATTTGGTAAGGGAGGTGAGAAGAATAGCAATTTGGCTGTTGTTCTCGATGAAACTACAGCAAAAGTTGGAGAAGCCCAAGAAGCGCTGCATCTGTTTGAGGAAGCGTGGTCAGAACCATTCAATGACAGTGTCACTTTCTCTGGGTCCATGGAAGTGAAAGGACACAATGCAGGAAGAAAATGTCTGGGGTGTTGAACTGGCATTTTTCCATCTTGCAGTACAGTTGGTTTTGGGGAAGATGCTGAAGGACTGAATAGACATGACAGACGTGATCTTGGGGATCCTTGGAGAAGCTGAGGATATCGTCGAACTAGATGAACACGCACATTCATGTCTCGGAGGATCTCAGTGATAAAGGATTGGAAAACAGCTGGACTGTTGGAAAGTCCAAAAGGCATCACCAAGTGTTCATAGTGGCCAGTTGAGTGGAACACCATTATTCATTCATCTCCCTGGCAGATGTGGATCAGGTTATATGTGCTTTATAAGTCTAGTTTGTTTAAGACCTAGGCCGCACAGAGTCCTTCTTATGGGCTATCCATCAAGTGGAGCGTGCTGCTATTTTTAATAGTGATTTTGTTGAGTCCACAGTAGATGATGCAGGGATGAAGACTCCCATCTTTTTCTCTGACAAAGAAGAATATTGCAACATCTGTGGACTGAGATGGTCAAATGAAGCCATGACATAGCACTTCAGCAATGTAGTTGTTGGGCCATTTTTGAGTTAGGACGCATAACAAATAACCTCATTGACTAACTTCAGCAACCAATCTTCAAATCTGAATATAGACTGTAAATTAAATTTAAAATGCATCTCTGAATGATGGGTTCCTAAAGGCCCTGAATCACAGTTAATGAGAAGACCAGACAATGCTGATTAAAATTCATTTAGGTGACTGTGGTGTGGGTGTGAAGTGGGAGGTATAAAGTTTGTGTGTAGTTCAAAGGGAATATTGTGGATGCATTGTAAATATGGAATTGTCCTTTGATCTTTAGCACATAAAATGTTGTGTACCATTGGGTCAAGCAGACCTTCTTCCTTTGAAAGGGTCTCCATATGATGCCTGCTGTGTCTCATTTTGTTGAATAAATGCTGTATCATACATACCAATACTTCTCTCCAATGACTTTGTTCCCACGTCAACAATAGTCTTTCATGGCTTGTGTCTCAGGAGGGCAGAGGGAGAACAGTTGACCTTGGAGAAGGATGATGCCCAGGTAGAGGTTCATTGCACAGTCCTGTGGTTTGTGTGACAGAATGGTGCTGGCTTCCCTTTTACTGAACGCAATGACAAAGTTACGGTATTCCTTTGGGACTTCGGTGAGGCTGGCTCCACAGATTTACAAGGTGAATTCAGCTGAGTTTGCAGGCAGATGGTTTGACAGTTGGGGCCCCGAATCAACACTGAACCAGTGGACCAGGGAAAGTGAAGGGCTGTGACTGAAGAGCCAGGGGTAACCCACAGTGAGATAAGTGTTGGGTGAGTTAATAAAGAGGAATTTGATGGGCTGGTAGTGCTCTCCAATGCTCATGTGCACAAGCTGTGTGTACGATCTGATCATCCCAGACCATAAGGGATGTCCATCAATGGCTGTGATGCAGAAGGGGTAAGAGGTAGGGTGGGTAGGGAGTCCAAGCTTCACACACAGAATCTGGTTCAGAAAGCTGCCTGTTGCACCAAAATCCACCAGAGCCTCCGTGGATTACCCTGGCTCTACATACCCTATGTATGTAGAGCCACAGGGGTGTGGAGGAGGACAGAGAGTTTGAGTTGGGTTATGTTGCTGGAACCAGAGGTCTGCAGTAAGCACACAAGTTTTTTCTGCACTGACGTTCACGCTCCTGAGGCATTAACGGAGCCCCTGCTAGCTGCCTGGGAAATGGTTCTGGCTGATGATCTGGAGGTTCAATGCAGAAGATGCTTATCTATTCATCGGGCCAGAGTGATGAGGCTTTTGAGATCAGTGAACATCCCCCAGGTAGACAGTTGGTCTTTCAAGCACTCTGTGAAGCCTTGATGGTAATGGGCCAGCAGCACTTCCACTTTTCAGCCCCACATTACTGCAAGTGTCCTGAATTTCATGGCGTAATTCAGCACCGCACCAGGCAAAGAATCCAATCCACTGCCTCCCTTCCACTTTCTGGATGGTCAAAAACCCGACACATCTCAGCAGTGAATTCCTCATATTTATTGGAAATGGTGGTTTTATTGTCCTAGTTAATGGCAACACAGGTCAGAGCTCGCCCAGTCAAGAGAGAGATGATGAAGGCAATCTTGGCTTGGTGCGTACTGTACAAAGATGGCTGGATCTTGTCAAGAAATGTAGAGGAGGCTCGACTCAAATGCAGAGCAGCAAAGATGATTCAGCAGTGAGCAATATCTTTAATAATAAACTGCAAAATAACACGCCATGAAGAGCTACAAAACTAAAGAGAACAGATACTTATAATGACAAGGCAACAAAGTAACAAGATTTATTGGATAGTTCTGGATCACCTGTTCTGAATGCCATAGATCTGTTCTATCCCTCAGCAGACTGTGAATCTACCGGTTCATCCACAGCTTTCGGTTTGGGTACGTCCAGTATGTTTTCGAAGTTTCACACTCATCCACATTGGTCTTGATGAAGTTGTTAACAACTGTGTTCTAATCATTCAGATTCAATATTGTTCAGAACATCAACTCAAAACAGTCCTGTAAATGCTCCTCTGGTTCCCTTGTCCATACCTACTTGCTCCTCATCACCAGTGCTGCAGTCTTTAGTCTCTGCCTATGCACCAGGGGTGGAAGTACAGCCCGATGCTTAGACTTTCCAAAGTGCGGGCATGGAATGGCTTGGTAAGTGTTCTTGATGGCAATATAACAGTGGTCAAGAGTATTGGCTCCTTTGGTTCCACGGGTAATATGTTGGCAGTAATTGCTTAGAGATCTTCTTCAAGCTGGCCTGTTTGAAATCTCCGGTAATAATAGGGATGGCACCAGGGTGTGCTGTTTTGTGCTCGCTGATCACAGTGCTCAGCTCATCCTGATGCTGGAATGAGTGGATGGACTTTGACGAGTAAGGAGAATTCAGAAAGGGGTGGGAGGGTGAGCATGGTCAGTAGGATTGACTCTGCATTGGCATTGATGTGAAGGTGTAACGACGCAGTTCATAAGTGGCAGTAGTGGAAAACAAGGAGCTGATTGGTGCGTGTCTCAGTAAATTTCTGTTTGGAGAGTTACTTGTAAAGTTAAGATATGGAAAGGAAGCCCAGCTGAGTCATGCCGGAAGTTATGGACACTTTGAATGAGAGAGTAATAGAGTTGAACAGCATAGAAACAGGCTCTACAGTCTACTGTGTCAATGCTGACCATCATGTCTATACCTGCATGTCCCATTCACCTGCATTAATTCTATATCCTCTATGCCTAGCTTGTTCAAGAATCTTTGCAGATGCCACTTAAATGTTGTTTCTATTCATGCCTGCATCACCTCCACATTCTAGATACCAATTACTGTACATTTGAAAATGTACTCCTCAAATCCCCTTTAGACTTCGTCCCTCTCACCATAAACCAATGCCCTCTCAAGTTAGACGCATCAGTCATGGGAGATAGGCTCTATCTATCTATCCTGTCCATGCTGCCCTTAATTGTTTAAACTCTTGTGCAGCTCTTAGCATTTTATTTTGCTCCAGGGAAAACAGACCCAGTCTATCCATTCTCTCCTTATAACTCAAACCAAGTCAACTAGGAAACCACATCTGCAGGAGGCATCCCCAACTGCAGCAGTTAGAACTGTCATAAGTCGGGTGTTGAATCAGGACCCGGCTGCAAGACACAGACGCTGAAGTCCCGGAAACAGGACGAGGGACTAGGAACTAGGAGCCTGGGGTGGACTCCGAGCCCGAGACTGGACAAGGACCCAGATCCTGGGTCTTGCCTTGGGCTTGGACCCCCAAACCCAGGCGAGGACGTGACGAGGATTGGCTAGGGATTTGGGGTCTTGAGGCTTGAGGCTTGTGTCGAGGCTTGAGGCTGAAGGCTGCAGTCTTGGAGCTTGGGGAACTCGGACGCTGGAGCCAAAGGGCAGACTGGGAACTGTACATCAACATGGAGCCGGGACTTACCCTCTGACAAGCCGGGACTCATCTATAACAGGACACTGACATGAGAAGTGACAGTACACAGGCATAGAGCCAGGACTTATCCACCAACAAGCCGGGACTCATCTTAACAGGACAGTACACAGACATAGAGCCGGGACTTATCCACCAACAAGCCAGGACTCATCTATAACTCCACACCAAGGTGGGGCAGGACCATCCATCGGGTAACGGCAGAACGGCCTGACCTACCCGACGGAGGCAAAGACAAGACAAGACAGATTCCCCCCACAGGGTAACGGCAGAATGGCCTGACTTACCCCACGGGGGCGAGGACAGGAAGAGACAAACACTAAGGAACGATAGGCAGTTCCACCTCTGCATCGGGGTAGCTCTGAGTAGCCATCACGGCCGGCAGCCTTGGTTGGCTACGGAAGCAACCGGATCCCTACCTAGCTCGGAGTGGTTGACGGCCACCCAGCTGGCCCGGGAAACAGCTGAATCCCTACCACAATGACCACTCCGACTACTACCAGCAAGGCTCCGAGAAGCCATTGTTCTCCAACACAGCCCCAAGGATGGCAAGAGTCTGTTCTAGCCTTCCACCAGCCATCTGTACCATGAGTATCTTGACCAGACGACCCCCCCAACCACACCCAATACCAGGGTCACTTATATTCCCAGTTCCAATATGAACCTGAGGTGTTTCTAGTTAAGTCCAACCGCAGCAAGGGACCGCCGGAAAACCCGGAGTCCGGAGTCTGCAGACTGGACCACAGACTTCGGACTGAACCACTACAAGAACTCTGGATTTCGGAACTCCTTTAGCTGCCGAAACTTACTGTGGTTCATCCACAAAGCTGAGAACTTTGAGGGTAGTATGCTTTGGGAGTGGCTTGGTCACAAGTTAAGAGTCTGCAGGCAGAAGGAAGCAAAATGGGATGAAGAAGCAGCGTATGTAAGATTCTGCCCCGTCCATCTCAATTGCTGGGGTTAGGACATAGAGCAAATATTGACTTCAGTAAACAACCTTCAGAACTGAATATGCATTGAAGGTAAGATCTAAAATGGAACTGAACAATGGGTAGAGAATGCTGACTTAAATTCATTATCTGTGTGTATTTGGATGTCTGTAGTATGGGTGCAAAGGAGGGAGTTATGAAAGGGGTTTGTAGTTCAAAGGAAGCACTGTAAATATAGATTTCTTTGAATTGCCCTGAATTTTTCTTTGATTAGAGCTGGGCCAAGCAGACCTTCTCCACTGAAAAGCTCCCAATATGATGCCTGCTGTATCTTGTTCCATTAAATAAAGAGGCTGCTTCATATCTACCAGTACTTTCCTCCGGTGACTCCATTCACGCAGCAACATCAATCACAGAGAGGTTTTGCTTTTACATTGTTTAGAGGAATGCAGTTAGAGTTGGAAGTGCGGCACTAGAAAAGGTCCAGCATGAGAGAGGAGGAAGAAGACCAAGAGGCATATTGATAAGGAAACTCAATAGTTAGGGGACAAACAGCCATTTCTTTGGCTGTGGATGTGGCTCTAGGTTTGTTGGCATCCTAATGCCAGGGTTAGGAATGTCATTGAACTGCTGCAGAATCTCATGAATGAAAGGATAAAGAATCAGAAATTACGATTCACATTGGTACAAATGACAGAGGTAGAAAGAGGGATGAAGTATTACAAGCAGATGATAAAAAGTCAGAAGAGAGATTAAGACCCAATTTCTCTAATGATAAAGTTAATAGAAATGTCCTAGTAAGTGTGAAACTACTTTTCAAATCTCAAAAGCCAGCTCTTGGCAAAGGCAGAAAGTGATGGGAAAATTCACCATGAATTTTACTGCTGAGTTCCTCCAGAATTTTGTGCGTGTGGCTGAATTTCCATCATCTGCCAAATCTCTTGTGTTTATGTTAAATATTCAACATGTTTTTAAGTTTCAGTGTAGCCTTTGATTTACAGAGCCCATCATAAAAGGAAATATTAAGAAGACCAGGCTTCCATTCTCCAAATTTTAGAATAATTCTTAGATAGCTCAAGTGGGTATATAGGTAGAGCATGCTTTTTTTCTGCCTGAGGAATTTAGGAATAGCAGTTGTAGTCTCAGAAATTTACAACGGAAACAAAAAGTAATTTCTTCACTCTGAGGCTGCTGGATCTTTGTACTCATTGATATGCCCAAGGACTTTGGAGATAAAAATCATTGTTGCATTCAAATCAGAGACTTACAGATTTCTTGATATTAAAGGAATTAGGGAATATGACACAAAAATAAAGGTGGAAGAACAGCCAGGACATTGTTGAATGCCCCATAACTAGTCTTATGTATAATGTTCTTAAAATCATTTTATCTTCCTTTATTAACAAATTAAAAACGCTCAACCGGAAATCAAGTTTGCATTGTTTTCAGCAAACACACACAGATCTCCATGTCTTAACAATGGTCAATTTCAGTTCTATACTCAGAGGAAACAATAAGGAAAATAAATTCAAAATGCTGGTGGAACACAGCAGGCCAGGCAGCATCGATAGGGAGAAGCACTGTCGACATTTCGGGCCGAGACCCTTCGTCAGGACTGAGGACGTCTTGACCCGAAACGTTAACAGCGCTTCTCCCTATAGATGCTGCCTGGCCTGCTGTGTTCCAGCAGCATTTTGTGTGTGTTGTTTGAATTTCCAGCATCTGCAGATTTCCTCGTGTTTGCTAGGAAAATAAGTTGATAGCTTTCTTTAAACTAACACTTTTGTTCACCTAGAAGTTTAGGTCATCCAAGTCGCTATAATGCAGAGAGATCAAATAAACAGTGATGATTGCAAGTTGATAAATTTAAACTACAAACTAACTGTAAGATTTAGAAAATGAAGCGTGTTGTCCATATCTTAGAGATAGTTAATCGAAACACTGGTAACATTTGGATATTATGCATTTTTAAGTCTGATAAGTAAAGCTTTATTTGTTTAATTTTACAATTGCGCTGTCATAACTTGCACCTTAACTGCTGTATTGAAGCTATTTGGTAGTTATTTACTTTGACATGAACCCGGAAATACTTTTGATTCTAATTACTAAAGGGAGAATGCCACAGAGGGCCCCAGCCTATTTGCTCCACATTTCATTCCTGCTCTCTCTTGATTTCTTTCTTATCTTTATTTATTGTGAATTTTTTTCGGTTATCACATTTATATTGCACCATGAGCCATGTAGTAAAACAACGGATAGAATCATTAAAGTTATTCAACAGTACTAAACAATTTAGATTGGCAACCTAATAAAAATCCACACATCCGAAATTCCAACTGGAGTATTCCGTTTCGGGGAAAACCATGGAGCGAGGCTGGCTGTCCCATTTGGAAAATCAAATCCTATGTAAAACGAAGCCTTTACGAGTGCTGAACGCAACACAGATTCTTATATTCTTTGGGCAGAAAGGAATGGATCCAGTAGTGTGCAACGGAAGATATTTTGTTCTAATCTCTGGAAAGATAATCATTTAAAGAGCAATAGTTCAAATCAATGCATTTTTAGTATGTGGAGTACGTTAACAAAATGATTCAGACTTCGATTACCTCAATCTTTGTTGATCTGTGAAACAACTGGTGTGTCAATGATTGACTGGGACCTGTTACCGAATTTTATTATCTCCAACATTCCCACGTACTTTAGCGCTTGCAATTGCTCGTAATCACATTCTTACTCTGCCGGATCAAGCTAACAGGGCACAATAAAGATAACAACGCGGGAAAGGGGTAGAAACAAACTGAGATGACTATAGAGCTCTGATGGGATCAATTTTACAACACCTGCCTTGACATTCCGTTGCATGACAGGCATTTGAAAATGCCGATGACAACGACGTTTCAGATTCCATTTGATGTAGTTGAATCATTAAAGAGGATAGGCCACCGACTCGTTGCAAAGATAGACACGTCGCATCAAAACATTCAACGTCGGTCAAAGTATTCACTCCAGCTAAATTCGTCTCTAGGTTAAAAGAATTCGCTTTACACTTACAAAGTTAAGTTTCACGCTTGGACACGTCATGTCCAAGTCATGTCATAAAGCACACGCCTAGCTGAATTCACATGGAACGGACGTTTATGCAAAATAATTTCTTAATGCTAATCTTATAGTCCATTCAGCCGATAGTGTCTCTGTGGCAGACCAATTTAATCTTACCTATGCAGTTCCTCCGGCAGTGGCTTTTCAGTGTGAGCTCTCTCCTATTTGACAGTGCCCCATAAACCGCATCTGTTCACAAGGAAGTATTCCCAACAACTAATCTTTCCTGGTATCTACTAATTTTCACTCTTCCTAAATATTCTCTATCTCCGCCGTTTGCGATCGAGACTTCCCTGTAATGCATCCAGTTCTGTATCCGGCGTCTGTACTAATAAGGACAACCATCTCATCCGACTTTTTAAGGCAACGGAACAAGGATATCTGACTATGCACTCTCATGCCCTCCCGCTTTTCCACACCAAACAATATCTTCCCCTTACTGCGTATCCTTTTGCCCTGTTACATATTCCCAAGCGTATTTCCTTACATTTCTCCGGATTGAATTCCATTTTCCATTCTTCTGTCCAGCTAACAAGGCTATCTATATCTTCCGGCAGTCCTAATCTTTCCTTCTCACTGTCAACTATGTGACTGACGTTTGTATCTGCAAACTTGCTTACCATATTCCCTTACTTTAGCTTTAACTCAGTACTGATCACGAGAAACAAATGACCAGGGCCTATACAACCCGACTTGTAACATCCCCAAGTCAGCGAGTTCTTCTTGCTTCCTGCCACTATGATAACCATGGACCCGATTTGCCACTCTCCCCTGGGTTCCATGGGCGTTTACTCCTTTGACTGGTGTGCCCGGTGAGAATTTGACATACGCCAGAGGCTTGAGTTCTGGTGAAGAGCCTCGGTCCAAAACATTTCCATAGATGCTGCCTGACCTACTGAATTCCTCCAACATTTTGTGTGTGTTGCTCTGTGTAAAATATACTGCTTTTATCAATCCTCCTGGATACTGCCTCAAAAAAAATCCATCAAGTTCGTCAGGTGTCACCGCTCCATAACTCCATTTCGTCTTGTCCCTGAGAATAGTTTCCGATCATTCCCCCATCACTAAAGTAAAATCCCGTTGGGCCATGGTTTCTGGTCCGAGCAGTCCTCTCATTTTCTGGCACCACGACTAAAGCCGGCGTCAGAACCAATTGGTAATACCGAAAATGTCAAGCGGAAGCACTGATTTTAGAAAACTGTAAACAATCGGCTGTCAGTTTCAAAACATAATAACATAAACATTATACATTTATTTCACAATAACAGCAAACGATGAAATAAGTTTAGGCAGTTTTCACAGAATGGCAAATAATGCTGGTAAATGCCAGCATTAATTGCAAAATGTAACGCAATGACATTAAGTGGGTGCACTGATTATGTAACAAACAATGTCAGTAAGCGTGAGCAATATTCTTAATATAAAAGTGAATGCCAGTATAAGCAGTGATTTTCAAACATAGCAAATAACGATAGCGTTAGGAACCTGATTTCACAATATAACAAATTTTGACCGGAAGTTTAAGCATTGGTTGCCCCTATAACAAATAATGATAATAAATAATAAATACTGATAGATAGATAGATAGATAGATAGATAGATAGATAGATAGATACTTTATTCATCCCCATGGGGAAATTCAACATTTTTTCCAATGTCCCATACACTTATTGTAGCAAAACTAATTACATACAATACTTAACTCAGTAAAATATGATATGCATCTAAAATCACCCTCTCAAAAAGCATTAATAATAGCTTTTAAAAAGTTCTTAAGTAGTTTACTTAAATACATTGAGTACAATGATGGCACAATGTAACAAGTAATGGCGATTTTAGACGCGCTGCCATCGTAGCAACTGTGCAGTTAGGTCAGTAAATCGGGTCAACGGAATTATCACAGATCAGATGAAATCGTGACGCAGACTCCTGGGAAGCAGATGAACCGAGGACGTTAGTTAGGCTTTTACAGTAACAGGCAATACCGCATTAGAAGTGCGCGCTGCAAATCGATGGTCTGGTCTTTTCAAGCAGTTTCATTCTGTATTTAAAATAATCTACCAATATATTTTATTAATTTACTATACTTTCTAAATTGTATTGTTATTTAGTAGTCTTTATCCAGGATTAATTTCTTTTTGTTTTTTCTCTATTAATCTTATCATCCCGCTCCAAACACACCCTCTTGGCGGGACATTAAATTCACCCAATGTTTCAAGGAAGTTTGCTCCTCTCGGGAGTCACTCCTCTGTCGTGTGTAGGTCGTGTGACGGAACATTCCACGCGATTTATACATCTCCCCTTGGTTCCTACAAGAAGTGTTACAAGCAAAAGACCATTGGAGCAACCTGAAAATTATCAATAAATATGTCTCTGGAATCTCAGATCCTGCTTAGGCAAAACGGCTCAGGTGGGTGGAATTGTCTCACAAAGTGTAAAAGCTTGTTAATATCCTTTTTACAATTAATAACAAATCATTAAACACCCTTTTATTAACAACGTATTTTGATACTACTCTGGATACAGAATTCATATTCTGTTTAAACTGTACGTTTTGTAATCGTATAAATCTCTCAACTTTTTATCAGCAAGCCTTATCGGTGCTTGATATTGATGCACACGTGTTCAGTCAATTGATTTGCACACAGATGAAATGTAAACATCTTGGTACACCTTTTTTATATTCTAACTTTACTTTTCTCACGGTTCTTGAAGGGGCCAGATGACGTGATGTATGAGATTAGTGCTGGCCAGGTGCAAACAGGTATCGCGAAACTATGTATTCTGGATTTCAAAAGAGCCTGTAGTGCCTTTGGCAGGGAGGGACGCTCTTTGCTGGCGTTCTATAGGTCCTGAGTGTGAGAAAATCAGTGAGGCGTTAGCAAAACAGCTTCAGAACCGGAGGCAAAACAATCTACCAGCCCACGAAATCCCAGTGAGAACAGTCTCCCTTCATACGATAACAAGTTAGAACTATTCAACAAACTCCTCCTACAAAGTACCCCGGTCTTGTTACTTCAAGGCGAAACATAAAACCTATCTAACCGAAACTATGTTGGATGGTATACGCCAAGACCACAAATCATAGTACCTGGCACCACCGTAAACTTGCACAAAATAGGAACGACTCCAGCAAACTGACTGAACACTTCACTGTGTGACTGCAGCACACGGGCAGCAGATTCTTTTAATGTGGTGATGGGCTGGCCTTTACAAAGGAAGGGGTCAGAAGATAATCCGTTATAATATAAAATACATTATAGTAGTGTTAGCAAGTTACATTTCGGACACGGTAATCAGCGTCTTTCATTGCAGTATACAAAACATTGCTGATTTATGTCCGATTTATATATATATATGAAATGCTTCCAGAATCTGAGAGTATTTGAGAAATATGTTGAATTTGTAACACTTCTAAATATTATTATCTTGGAGAATCATATACTGAGTATTTTTCAGTGGAATTGCCATAACATAAAATTCAAGTTTGCAATATACAGTATCTTAAATTGGCGGCCTGTTCTTTATGCAACAGTTGATATCTAAAACAAAATACATATTTCTGGAAATCACTGCTTATAAGAAAAAAGAACCTCGCGTTAAAAACTGTGTGGAAGCTAGGAATAAAATCGTTCGGCCTTTATTAAACGTGACTGTCATAACTAAATTAATGGATGTTATTCACCGAATACGACCGCGTTTCCGCTTCAAACCATTGAAAATTTGACCAATGAGGTAGAGGCTGTTTTTTCGTCCTATTTTAATGAATCGTTCTGACCAGTTGCCTTTGCTTTGTTGACAGTTTATGAAAAGATGCGCACGTTTCATCACTAACCGTCACAAATCAGGTTTACGCACCAGCTTTTAAATATGCCCAGGAGAACACTGCTCATGGTTTAAAAGGGGAAATCGCAGGAGGGCGGTTTAATTTTAAATCTCAAACTCTGTAAGGTTGAAGTAATTCATATACCGCGCTGAACAAAATGCTAAAGCCGTTTAATAAGTAAGAGACACACAAAATGCTGGCATCTGCAGCTTTTCCCTTGTTTGTAATATGTAAGAGATATTATTTACATTGGTCAATATTCGACATATACAATTATACGAGTCTTCAATTTGTATTTCACGTTTTAATTTTTTCAGAATATATATTTCAAAATATTGATATTTACTTGTATTTTATGCCAGTAACATCGAAAGTTCAACAATTTTTATATTGATCGATTAGTTTGATTTCATCCAGTCCTACTTTAATTCGAGTGTATAGCAGTGAGTGCATTTGCCAAATTTGAATGCATCATTATGAGAACAACCAACTGAGTCTGGAATTGGCAACAGTATGGAAACTGCTACGGGCATCATCCGAACTGCAACAGCCTTCAACCTGCAGCCACAGACTGGTCGTCAAAATACGCCATTAGAATTTGCGCAGATGCAAAAATTAATCTGTAGCCAAGAAATCAAACTAGAAATCATTCTAGCCGAGCTAATATAACCGATGCAATGAATAACAGACTTTTGTCAGTGGGTTAACACCCCCTCCCCCCCCATCACCACCACCCTTCAGTGGTATCCACTGCGTGCTCGGCCGGCTGTGTGTTGGGAACTAAGCCTTGGCCTGACTGAACGCTTGCCCCGCGCTCAGCGCATTGCCTCTGCTCGCACGGTAGCTGGAAGCTTGCTGACCGAGTGCACCGTCTGATCCCAGCTTCTGGTGCACTGTGCCCCTGCTGGTTGCTTGCCACGCGTCGAGGGGGTCTCCGGCAGCACGAACAGTGGAAAGCAACCTCCTCCTTCCCCCACCCCGCTGATTATTTCAACACTCCCGCAAGATTACAGCCGGCGAGAGCCATCCTCCTACAGCTGCTGGTATTGCATCTTTCGCCTTCCTCATCGTGCACACAGCCCACAGGCTCCCCAGGCAAGGAAGCCGCTAAATATTTACAATAAACCTTCTCGCGGTCGCGGGGAGGAGTGGTTTTCCCAGGCTTTTGCACATCTCGCTGCTGCACTCCCTTCCCCCTTCCAGCAATAAAGCGCCTGGCACGTGCTCCCACCTGATAATGGAGCTCGCATGCCGACAGACGTCAAAGCGCCTCCAGCTGGCAGATCCCTTTTCCACTTTGACGGACAGCTTGCCCGGGCGATTGCAACACGTTTATTGGCCGCTCGCCTCGACGCGTTGCAACCAATCGTGGCGCGCCGTCCACCACGAGCAGAAGCGTCGCGCCCCGGGGACGGGCTCGTGTGTGCCGCGCTCTGATTGGTCACAAGTTAGTGTGGGAAAGAAACTTTGAGAAGTTTCACACGAGCCGTTCGCGTGCAATCCCAGATATAAATACGGGAGGCCAGAGCTGATCTGTACACAGTGGCGATCGGAGTTCACATCACTGATAACATAACCAAAGTACTTTATCTGTCCAAAAATAAAATAAAGTTCCCCGGCTGTTGGAACTAAACTCGTAGACCACAAGAAGTGGAAAGAAGACAAGGATTCATTTTAGTCAGTCTGCTAGGATCTTGTACAAGAAAATGCCCGCAGATATAATGGAGAAATCGACTTCGTCCCCCGTGCCTGCAACCCCAGCCAATATAAACGCTACACCAGATAAGCCAAAAACTGCTTCTGAAAATCGGAAGGTAAATTCAGAGTTGTATCTAGATTCGTGGAAATCAGATTTTACATATAATACGCAGTTATGATCCTGTTACTTAATGAAAGATTATTCTCTTTCCAGTCATCCAAACCAATTATGGAAAAGAGACGCCGGGCTAGAATAAACGAAAGTTTAAGCCAACTTAAGACGCTGATTCTGGATGCGCTGAAGAAAGATGTAAGTACCGCCGTCTTTGCGCGGCGTCAGAAGCAGTGAATTCGTTCATAATCTGTGCATCACCGCCTTGTACTGATATTCACTCACCATCAATATTTTAGAGTTCGAGACATTCAAAGTTGGAAAAAGCTGATATCCTCGAAATGACAGTGAAGCATCTCCGAAATCTCCAGCGAGCGCAAATGACTGGTGAGTGTTTAAACCATGATTTACTTCTGTATTCCCTTCTTCTCTATGAGGGCCTGGAAATTCTCGGTAATATTTTACAGACTTGGCGAAAGCTAGGGTTTCCCACGGTCTGTTTATTTATAGATTCTCACTTGCCGACTTGAACTTACAAGCTCTTGAAAATTGCATGGTTTAGTTTAAAATAAATTTCGAAATGTTTACTTATCAACTGTGACAGGCAGGTAAAGCCGAATAGTCAGTCCCAGGCGCTGAGATAGTTGCATGACTGAACAGCGTTTGGAAAGACGGAAGGCTCATCAAACTCTCGTTATCAATGGTTATAAACGTGACATCGAACAGAATGGTTTATTTTTTATTCTTTTCTTTTGCTCTTTAGCTGCTTTGAGTACAGATCCAACAGTTCTGGGCAAATACAGAGCCGGCTTCAGCGAATGTATGAACGAAGTGACCCGTTTCTTATCCACCTGCGAAGGGGTTAACACAGAAGTCCGAACCAGACTCCTGAGTCACTTGGCAAATTGCATGTCTCAGATCAACGCCATGAACTACTCCCAGCCGCCCCCCAGCCCAGCTGTGACCGGCGGATCTCACGCTGCTTTTGGGCAGCCCCTTCACGTCCAGCTGTCTGGGTCAGTTGGCAGCGGGGGACCCATGAATGGAGTCAACATGCCTTGTAAGCTGGGTGCGGCTGACGCAATGCCTGCAGCGGCGGTCGCCGCTCCGACTAAAGTCTACGGCGGTTTTCAGCTCGTGCCAGCATCAGACGGCCAGTTTGCATTCCTCATTCCCAACACGGCGTTTGGACCGAGCGGACAGCTAACGGCAGGACCTATCATCCCGTTGTACGCCAATGCGAACGGAACGGCATTGCCCTCCGCTGTTTCCCCGGCCAACAGGTCTCCCGTTCAGCCGTCTGGCATTGCCCCTGCGTCCGGATTCCCGCTTCCGCTGTCGGCAGCCACTACTGCTGTCAGCCCAGTTAGCGTGGGTGTACCATCAGATTCCTTAAATTCCGTCTGGAGACCCTGGTAACGGGGCCGCCTCCTCTGCTTTCAGTGACTGGAAACTTCCGAAATAAAGACTTGCTCTTTAAAGTTAACTTTCTTATAGTTTTGTACAGTCATGTCAAAATTATGCACTATATCTGTACATATTTCGAATGTTAATATCAGGTTGCGTTTGTCTTAGCAAGATGTTCATTTTTCTATGATCTGATGAAATGCCAAAGATAAATTGAATGCTCTTAAAGGTTCCTTCCTTCCAGGAAGATTTATATTTGAAATAAAAAGAAAACTAACATTTAGTCTGTGTTTTTGCCTTTCTATCAGCAGAACGCAGGTGCGGGGGGTATGTCAAGAGGGAAAGTAGCACTTTGTGTAATTAATGGGGATACGGAGGGTCGAGATAAACGTTTTGTAACTTCAGCAATCTTTGGTATTTGGTGTAATGTGATAATCCTGCCATCATTTGGCTCCCAAAACATAAGCAACATTTAACAAATGTAAACGTTTTCTCATCTTTTAAACATCAAACACCTCCCTGCGTTTAAAATTTGGCGGGAGATTGGACTTATTGTGGAGGAATGGGAAAAGGAGCCCCTAATTATGCAAGAGCTTTGTGTGTAAACTCTCCGATCAGATGTCAGTAAACCTGCTCTCTGTATCAGGTTTCACCTTTTACAAGCATCAGCCCGAATAGGCAGCTTTAAACAGTCACGGATCCTGTAGGGAATTTGTTCAGTACCTACCACAAAACTTGTTGTATTTTGTCTGCCAACGCAGGTGGTTAATCGCATACCCAGGTGGTGGGAGCAAGAAGAAACGAGACAAAGAGGGAAAAATGCGAAGGAGACATTCTAGGATTCGTAGTGGATTGAAATTCGCAGTTAAAAAAAAAGTATTCCAGTTTGATTTGAGTAAAGATTACAAAAAGCAGGCTAATCTCCCAAGTGCTTAATACAGTACTCTTGTGGTTTACACAACAATGCAATATATATAAAGTTCGCGGGCAAATCAACTCGATGCTTAATCGTGTTATTCCGGAAAGAATTAAATCTCACTATTGTGGTAAAAGTGCCAAACTTAATTCAGGTGGACAAAGTGTAGTCGATCAGAGAAGGATCGACTATTTTCAAGACAAGTACATTCCATCGTGTTAACTGTTCCATTTGTTGTAACTTTATGATATGGAATCTTGTTACAGAAAGCCCAGATTAAAATGACACAACATCTGATAACAACACACAAACCAGATTTAAATCAAACAAATCCAGGTATGATTATACACAAGGCACACAAGAATATGATCCAGCAGGGTTTTGGGTGACATTTTTGCAAATTTATGAGCAATTAATTGCACATGCAGTCCACGATGCTTCCTCCTGCTGAAGAGCTCGACAACCTGAGTCCCCAAAGCCCTCTCCCCATAAACAGTCCTCATATCAAGATTGCAGTCTCACAGTTGTTTCATGGGCAATTTTAGAATCACAAGCATAATTAGGACAGTTCTGGAATAAAAATTAATATAGACACTTGTGAATCTGAAAATTACACCAGACACGCACAGAATATTTCCATTCGCAGGAATATTAGACTCCCACTTTTCACCAGCTTGGTCGATGTTTGCAATTATATGGTTAAATTGGACAACACACTTTGGTTGGAAGTTGTTATTAAAGCCAATTAACTTTTCCCACACTTCTTGCACATATGAAGTGTAGCCTTGCTCTCTCTTAGCGCTAAGTGCTACCATATGGTGCAATCTATTTCTGGTTTTATTGTACTCGGACAGCAGCTTATGATTTAGCTGAACTCGTCCCAAGCCCAGGGCTTCACTGCGGCCAAGGTGGTTTGCAGGCAGAGCTTCTGGCAGGAAATGAATAGCTCCCAGATGACATCAGAAACCTGAAAGGTCGTGAGAAAGATGCGAACCCTTTGCAGTCGGCATGCTGCCAGTCACTTGGAGAATGTTGGAGAGCGCGTTTCTGACACACGAGTCAGCCCTCGTGAAGGAAAGATTGCTTCTTGGTCCTAATGCCTGCCAGGATCCCATGGGGAGTGTCTCGCAGACATCAAGCTGCACTTCAGGGTTGGCACCTACTGCAACCATCGGAATACCGTAACAGTGCACCATCGCAATTCTCAAGGAATTTTAATTTTATTCTCTCGTTTTCAAACAGCAGTATAATAAATATTTCACTGATTCAAATACATATTTTCCCACTTGCACTAAATTTAGGAATTTTAGCCAACTTAGATAAATCTTTATCACAATGCACCCTCTCACCACAGTATTCCCTTCTCTCTCTCTCTCTCTCTCTCTCTCTCTCTCTCTCACACACACACACACACACACACACACACACACACACACACACACACACACACACACACACACACACACACACACACACACACACACACACACACACACGTTCGGGGTTGCTAATAGTAACTGGGTAACATGACGCAGCATTGTTTCATGCCGGAGACAGCTTTGGACACAAATACTTGCTGATTCACTTCAGGAATATTTGATATAAGTTACACCACTGCATCGCTTATAAATACGCTTGGAATGTTGGAATGTATCGCCAAGGGTAGATTAAACAGACATTATTTTGGCATCGATGACAACCTCACTATTTCCGCATTGCCGATAAATTAAAACGGCAATGGCAAAGAAAACACATAGTTACACTGAAAAGACCAAACCTGTCGTGAGACAGTAAATAAATTGTGCAAAAATGTTTCCACAAATTAGCAATCTCTGAAATAAATCCAGAAATGCTAAAAATGTTGACTCTGCCCCACTTGAAGACTTCCTTCTTCATTGGCGGTTGAGGACTTTTTTCCCCCCATTGCTATTTTATTGGCTCTGAGGCGATCGTTCAGCCCTACGGAGGATCTCCTGATCTCGCTACAGATGGGGCGAGTATTGTTTTATGGGGAGCGCGAGCAGGGTTTGTGATGTTGTGGCCTCCACATCTTCCCTGGAGGGGTCTTGCGATGCTCGATCCTCTTTCTCTATTTTGAGCAGTCAACCGTTCCCCGTGGCTCGGGAATGATGTTACCTCTTTTTTTTTGGAGGTTATTTCAAAGAAGCTCTCTCCGTCATCTTGGAAACCTCTTGCCTTGAAAGAGCCCGGAGAACATTCCTAGTCACAGACATGCAGGAAACGTGCCCACTCACTGCTGAAAATTTTGGCCTGGGGGAAGGAGAATGCTCGTAGCGGATTGCGTGTCCTGCCATAGCCCTGGAGAATTCTGCGGCACTTCCCCGCAGATTATCCATGTCTCCACATGCTGCATGGCAGACCATAAATGTAGGAATCAGATTGAGATAATGGTCTTCGAACAGTCTTTTCTCCAGTCGGCCAAATGTTCAGAGTAAATTTATTATCAAAGTACATGTAGGTCACCATATGCTACCCGGAGATTCGTTTGCTTGCGGGATTTCACAGTAACTACTGAGAAACACGACAGAGTCAACGAAAAACTGCATACAAAGACGGACAAACAATGGGCAAAAGACAAAGAATTGTGCAAATGCAGAAAACAACAAATAATAAATAAGTGAATATTGAGAAGATCATTTGTAGAGTCCTTGAAAGAGAGTGAGTCCATATGTTGTGGTACCAGTTCAGTGACGGGGTGAGTGAAGTTATCCGCCCTGGTTCAGGAGCGGAGGAGTGATAACTGTTCCTGAACCTGGTCCTGCTGCACTGCACATTGTCCTGGCTTTTGTTTCTCAGCGGCTACTTTCCCTGCTCCACCCTGCCCAATAATGTGAGAAATGATTTACAACTCCAATGAGTAAGAGGGGAAAGGGAGCGGGCAACGTTGTAAGGTGAGAGCAAACTGCTTTGTCAAGTGGAAATGCAGTTTAAGGCCCATCCTCCTGTACACTCACAGCAACAATATTTTGCAGCCTTTCCTCCAAGAAACAGCTCATATGAGGAGCATAATTTTAAGGTGATAGGGAGAAAGTGTAGTCAAAGGCAAGTTTTGTTTTACACAGGGAGTGGGGGGTGCATGGTACGCCTTGCCGGGGTGGTGCTAGAGGCAGTTACATTAGGGGCATTTAAGAAGCTCTGAGATAGGTACATAGATGATAGGAAAATTGAGTGCTCTATAGGAAGAAAGGGTTAGATTGATCCTAATGTAGGTTAAAATGTCAGCACAACCTTGTGGGCTGAAGAGTTTGTACTGTGGGGTACTGTTCTATGTAATGCATACACATGCTGTCTGCATAGTGTAACTAGATACCCAAGGTTGAGTGATCTTGGTTCTGGAGTTCTGTCAATAAGGGCTGGCCAGTTTCCTATTCACCGTGTATATGAACCACTTCAGCAGGAAGCTTGGTGGAGGCAGTATTGTAGTGAGGAGAACTCAGAGGAGGGTCAATGCAATCGCACATTTTGCTTGACCCCAGCTGCCACTGGGATTCATCTCCACTGGATTAATTTATTATGAACACAGCATCATCTGAGAAGTGCAAGACAATGAACACATTTCTGAGGACAGCTAAAATTGGAAATGATGTTTTACGTTCCATTTTGTTTAATGGCATCCAAGGCTTTTATGAAATTCACAGCAGTCAGGTACAGTACCGAGATTAGTGCAGATTGGCATGTTTCTTTGTAAACCAATCGCTTCAAAAATATCATGTCCATTGTACCTTGGATCCGTTTATGACTTTCCAAATGTTCTGCTATCACCTCCTTAGTAACTGATTCATTCATAATAGACGTTAAAGTAGCTAGCCTAGAGTTGCCCATCTTTTGCTTCCAACTCTCTTTGAATAAACAAATTGTCACTACCAAGCCTCTAGTATTTACCGAGAAGCTTTTGGGAGGTCACAAGCCAGGATGAAATTTCTTGAAATTGGAAGTATTTTTCAGATGATGTATTAAAACTGTTGTCTCAGGTGGATACAAAAGATCCCAGGAGCTAGTTTAAAGCAGACCAAGTTATTTTATTTCTCAATCAAAATCCCCTAACTACATCATCTTATTGCTTTATCTCATTGCTATTCAGTGGACCTTATTTCTGCCTGTCCTACTTTACAACAGTAACCAATGTATAATATAAGTTATTGAATATAAAATAATTTCAGGTCTTAAATATATGAAAGACTATACAATTCCAAGTTTTTTTCTTTCAGTTTCCATTGGAATTAGAGCTAGGCTTCTGGAAAAGAAAATTGTAACATTTGTAGCCCCAAGCTTGGAGATCTAAATATGAAAATGAGAGTTGTTGTTATTATAGCTATGGTAACAGAAGACATAATTGTCAAAGCAGTATTATTGCTCTTATGATTGTTGTAGCAGTTGTAAAAGAAAATTGATACTTTGCCCTGTGTTAGCTAACTTCAATGCAGACCTTTAAGCTATTTTAATTATTCAATAATGATGAACTTTGGAACCCAGATTTCCAACATGATCCCATTCACATCCACAAGTTCAAGCAATGCACTTTAGCCTTCTGCTAATAAACACTTGGAGTATGTTTTCCTTTGTAAGGTAGATTTTTCTGTTTTAGCAGCCAGATTAAAATGGAAACAAAATTGCCCTTTGATCAGGATCATGGAACCATTTAAGGTAGGAACAACAGTAGTATTAATGGATTGGAAAAAACATACAAATAATTCCCCATCACCTAAATTCTTTCACTATAAAATATTCTCATAAAATATGCTTCCAGATCCAGATAATTAAATTGCATTCATGAAAGTTTTGAAGGCTATCTCACTGAGGTTCAACAAGCCGTAGCCCAAAAGAATGAAAGATTTATGGAAAAATATGTATCATTCTAGTAGTTTCAATGAATTTTTTTCATTGAAATTCTGAAGGAAGGAAACTCTCCATACCGTCCATAAGCTAAAGCCTGAAAGGTAATTATGTTTTCAATTTCTAAAACTTATACATCATGAAAGATACAATTCAGGACAATTAAGAAATCCACACACTTTCTTAAAAGAAAACAACTTACATAAGCTTTGGCAATGCTTTCAACACTTTTACAAGCTTTCACAAATGCCAATAGCTGTGGATGGATTGTCATCAGCTTTACGCCAAGGCACCCAGTGCCATACTCGCTCAGGGCACCACTGGCGAGTGGTTCCATGCCTCTGTGGGAGTCCGTCAGGGCTGCTTCTTCCCCCTCATTCTCTTCAACGTCTTCCTGGAATGGATTATGAGTGATGCCCTTGAAGATCATGTGGGCACAGTCAGCATCAGAGGGAGGAACATCACAAACCTAAGGTTTGCTGACGACATTGACGGACTTGCAGGAAAAGAGGACCAACTGGCCAACCTGGTCAGCCATCTTGACAGAGCCTCCACAAAGTTTGAAATGGAAATAAGTGCAGAGAAAACCAAGCCCATGGCAAATGCCAACAGTGCCATCACAACGGGCATCTCAGGCCATGGTCAGAAAGTTGAGACAGTGAAACAGTTCAAATACCTGGGGGCAATCATCAGTGATGAAGGATCAAGACCAGAAGTCCTGGCAAGAACCACACGGACAATGACTGCACTATCCAAACTCAAGACAATATGGAGGGACAGCAACATCACCATGAAGTACAAGATCAGACTCCTGTGTGCATTGCTATTCTCCATCTTCCTGTACACATGCGAGACATGGACCCTCACAGCGGAGCTACAGAGGAAGATACAGGGTTTGGAA